>NC_083410.1:111366401-111694791 GCF_020745735.1 Hemiscyllium ocellatum | reverse complement strand
AGGGGGGTGAGGGGGGGTGAGGCACTCACTGTTCTGGCGGCGGTTCCTCGGTCATTGTGGTTCCCCCGGGGCGAACATCGCTGCAAACTTCCTGGGGCTCTGGCGCCTGGTGGGATTCCGCTCGGAGCTGGAGCCCGGGGGTGGGGGCACTGGGCCCTTCTCCCGGGGGGAGGGGAGCGGCTGCAGGGGCTCGGCGCTGTCTAAGGGACACAGTCACATTCTCGGTGCTGGAGCCCGGGATCTTCCTGCACTCTCTCCCGGGGAGTGAGCCGCTCCGAGCGGCCGCTCTCTGCACATGAAGCCGCCGCTGGGGCCGCAATCCCCGGGTCGCTCTCTCTCTCTCCCGTTCCCTCTCTCTCCGGCCGCTGCAGAAAGCCCCGAATCTGTGCAGCAGCAGTAATCCTTGCAGAGCAGAGTGAAGCCCCAGTCCGGTGGTGGGAGGGGGGGGGGGGGGGGGGGGGTGGGTGAGGGTTACAGAAAGAGCAGCTTGAAATTCTCGCTGTGTTCTCACAAACTCATTTCACTCCATTTTGGATTCAGCGAAAAGGAAACAGGGCGGAAGCGATGACATCAGCCTGAGTCCAGCAGCGAAAGCTCCCTCTCGCTCACTCTGTGTGCGCTACAACCAGAGTGCCCTAATCCACAGACTTCCCATCGCCATTCACAAAAACACACACACTCTCACACACACAACACCCCAACCCCGCAACATTGTTACACTGCAACTGCACTGGCTACACTTTGCAACCTTGTTTCCTTTTGCGGTTGCAATTTGCAAACCCGATTTTCACTCCTCTCCTACTACCGACCGATCCACGTAACTCTTTATATATTTGTGTGTGTGTGTGTTTGTATTTAAAAGTCCAAATGACTTCCAGAAAGCATTGGGACTGGCGCATTGATACTGAACTAAATCGGATGTGATTGCTAACGCCAGAAACAAATCTATCTGCAACGGATATAAGTTGTGCAGGTTCGGGAGGCGATGTCTTTGTGTGTGTGTGTGTATAGGGAGTTCAAGAGCACTCTACTCTCCAGATTGTGTTGTCCCTTAAAGTCATGTTATGCAATTTATTTTTTGGCTAAAGAAAACACAACTTATGTTTGTGCCGAGATGGTGGAGCGACTTTCTTCTTCATGTCCTGTATATGTCTTCGGGAAATCACATGGTTCATGTCGGGGATTTTAAAACAAAAGTTGAAACAAGTTTGACAAAAACAAGAGTCCACTGATTAAGTCCCCTTCCCCAAATTCACATCTCTATTTTGTTATTCTTTTTTTAAAAAAGAAACAAATACTATTTTGCTCTGGCCCCCCCTCCCCCTCCCCCTCCGTGGCTGGGATTTACAAAGTAACACACCCCGAATTCTCAGTTGCTCACTCACTCACACCTCGAAGACAGGGAATGAAGTCTGGCGCCTCCTCCTGGGAGAAATTTGACTAACAAGAGCGCTTGGAAAAATAAAGAAAACTGTTCCGGAGCAATTTGGAAACGACAGGGTGCCTGGATTCAAGGGATTCGTAAGAGAGAAAACCATTAATTTTAATTAAATCTGATTTTTTTTGTTCGATAAAAGTATTAAAGGTTACGACTTTAGGTCACAGATCAGCCACGATCTTATAGAATGGCGGAACATGCTCGAGGGGCCGAATAGCCGACCCTGTCTCTGTGTTCCTGTTTGTCGGTGGGAGAGGTGGAATCACTGACTCGGAGGTGAAGGTTATTGGGCTGTTTTGTAACCGGGTTTAATATAAATGCTTAACTCCAACAAAAGGTGAGTTGCAGACAGCATTCCTGATGAAGAGGGCTCATGCCCGCTACGTCGATTCTCCTGTTCCTCGGATGCTGCCTGACCTGCTGTGCTTTTCCAGCACCACACACTCATCGTGACCGCAGAGAGCATGTGCCAAGTTCTGTCTTTAAGTTGTGCATTTTGAAACTGTGATTGTTTTTTGTGAAGGTGCCTGTGGTATTCCTTGTAGTAAGAGGTGAGATTGCTTCATGTCCCCATTGGTGCATGTGGAGAGACTAGACCTTTCAGGGCAGAGGAAGGTCTTGCTTATTTGGAGTAAATATAATGCCTGCCCTCCAACAGACTTCAGTTGTTAGCGGGAAATGTTATTTAGCAGGTCGGGCAGCATCAGTGGAGAGTTGAACAGGTTTAGTGATCTGTTTCCTGTCCTTTAACTATGATCTGGGAGGTGTTGGAGAGCTTTTCTATAAATGTTGTGCAGCTCTGTTACAGTACAGAAGGAGGCCATTGTGTCTGTACTAGCTCTTCCAATGAGCAATTCCCTTAGTGTCATTCTCCTCATAATCCTGCACATTTCTGCTTTTCAAATAACCATCCAATTCCATCTTGAACACCTCGATTGTGTCCAGTTCTGGTCGCCCTACTATAGGAAAGATACAGAGGCCTTGGAGAGGGTGCAAAGAAGGTTTACCAGGATGCTGCCTGGACTGGAGGGCTTGCCTTAGGAAGAAAGGCTGAATAAGCTCAGACTTTTCTCTCTGGAGAGAAGGAGGAAGAGAGGTGACCTGATCGAGGTGTACAAGATAATGAGAGGAATAGATAGAGTCAATAGCCAGAGACCTTTCCCCAGGGCAGGATTGAATGGTACGAGAAATCATAGTTTGAAGATATTAGGAGGAAGGTATAAAGGAGATGTTAAAGGTAGGTTCTTTACGCAGAGAGTTGTGAATGCATGGAATGCATTGCCAGTGGTGGTGGTGGAAGCAGAGTCATTGGGGACAGTTAAGCGACTGCTGGACATGCTCATGGATAGCAGTGAGTTGAGGGGTGTGTAGGTTATTATATTTTACATTAGGATTAAACCACAGCACAACATTGTGGACAAAGGCCCTGTCCTGTGCTGCAGTTTTCTATGACCCAGCCTCCACTACATTCTCAGGCAGTACATCCTTGAACCTGCTGTGTGAAAAAAGCTCTTTCTCACATTATTTTTACTTCTTCTGTCAACTGACACTTTGATTCTGTGCCCTCTCGTTCTCAATTCTTTCAGGAATGGGAGCATTCCTCCCTCTGTGTGCTGTCCAGAACTCTTGTGGTTTGATCATTTCTGTCAGATAGTGTGGGTGACTGAAAGAGATAATGGGGAAGAGCCAATAGGGGAAGGTCAGGTGGACTAGTGTACACGTAATGTTCTGAAGGAGGGACACTGGACCTGAAATGTTAACATCCTTCCTCTCCACAGGCTCTGTTAAAAATCGCACAATGCCATGTTAGAGTCCGACAGTTGATGGACTGCCTGGTGAAGGAGCTATCTGAAGGAGCAGCGCTCTGAAAGCTTGTACTTCCAGGCAAACCTGTTGGACTATAGCTGCAAATGTGTTGCTGGTCAAAGCACAGCAGGCCAGGCAGCATCTCAGGAATAGAGAATTCGACGTTTCGAGCATAAGCCCTTCATCAGGAATCTTATTCCTGATGAAGGGCTTATGCTCGAAACGTCGAATTCTCTATTCCTGAGATGCTGCCTGGCCTGCTGTGCTTTGACCAGCAACACATTTGCAGCTGTGATCTCCAGCATCTGCAGACCTCATTTTTTACTGTTGGACTATAACCTGGCTGTGTGATTTTTAATTTTATTCACTTCTGAACATCCACAGATACTGCCAGACCTGCTGAGTTTTTCTGATTTTGTTTACAACTTGGGAAATACCTCAAATTTCCAGTCAACAAATAAACTGGATTAGTTTTGAAAAAAAGTTTTGCATCTGTAACAATAGGAACTATGGACCAGTGAGCAAGGAAGTACATTAGACAGATACATATGTTTGCATTAAATGTTACAACAGCCATGTGGACAGAATCAACTGTAACAAAGACTGACAGTTCCTAAATTCAGACTGTCAGGGCTCCAAACAGCAGGTCAGGACAACTCAACTGTCTTGCCTGCAGTAACTACCCCAATTCAGATAAACTCGGTTCAATAAATGTTTGAACCTCAACACCGGAGATTTCAAAGGGGCCTGCAGGTTTTCCAAAGCTGTGAGAAGTGATTTGTGGGAATGTCATTGTGTCGGTTGCAGTAGCAGCTGCCATCAGTCTTCAGTTCCTGCTGTCTGGAGCACACACCGTTGCTGCACCGTGCTCATGGTGAGTCAGCGTATCGCCATCTCGCTGCTGCTGCTGCGGGGTGAGACTGCCAGCAACTAGTACACACTCGTTTGTGCTGCTTTCGACTGCACTGCTTCTCGGAACGTGAATGAAATGGGGTTTCCTTTGTAACTCTCACAAGCAGGACCACAGTACTCCGAAGGATTTACACTTTGTGCAAACTTTTCTAAACTAAAACTCACAAGTAAAAATGAGTTTTCTTTATTAGCATTTCCAAACTTTATCCAACAACTTCAGCAGATTGGTGCAATGTGGTTGAAACATGATTGTCAAGCCTGCGAATTGTGACTAGAGAGAGCTTGCTACACCTCGTCTCATTAAAGCTAACCATATTCAGTGGAAATACTTATTCATCAGTTTATTGACATCAACTCCACCTCCCCCCCCCCCCCCCCCCCCCCCCACCCCCCCCCCACACACACATACATATTCCCATTAATTCAGAATATGTGTATTTGTAGTGATTGGTATGACAATGTAAAAGTGGGATAATCTGGTTTAATATCATCTGAGCCATTCATAAGGGGCTGTGTGAAATTAACCCCTGAAGAATGTCTGAGGAGCTATCAATTTCTATTGTGATTTTAGTCATGACACTTTTGGTGGTTGGACCTTGAGCTGCCAAGGTCCTAACTCTGAAATTCCCTCCCTCCGTATCTCCATGTTGCTATTTTCTGTCAGGCACACCTCATTGGCATTCTTTGTGCCCTTGGCCCAACCATCTTCAGCTGCTTCATCAATGACTTCCCTCCATCACAAGGTCAGAAATGGGGATGTTTGCCAGAGATTGCACAATGTTCGGTACCATTTGTAACTCCTCAGACACTGAAGCAGTCCATGTTCAAATGCAACAAAATCTGAGCAATATCCTGTCTTGAGCTGAAAAGTGGCAAGTAACAATTATACCCTACCAATGCCAGGCAATGACCATCTCCAGTAAGAGAAAATCTAACCATTGTCCCTTTATTTTCAATGGCATTAGCATCACTGAATCCCCACTATCAACATCTCTGGGGTTATCATTGACCAGAAACTGAACTGAACACCCCACATAAACATAGTGGCTACAAGAGCAGGTCAGAGGCAAGGAATACCGTGGTGGTAACTTATCTCCTGACTCCTCAAAACCTGTCCACCATCTCCAAGCCACACATCAGGAGTGTGATGGGATACTCCCCACTTGCCCCTGGATGGGGGCAGCTCCAACAACACTCAAGAAGCTTGACACCATCCAGGACAAAGCAGCCCCCACTTGATTGGCACCACATCCACAAGCATCGACTCCCTCCCCCACCGACACTCAGTAGCAGCAGTATGTACTATCTACAAGATGCACTGCAGAAATTCACCAAAGATCCTCAGACAGCACATTCCAAACCCACAACCACTTCCATCCAGAAGGACAAGGACAGCAGATACACGGGAACACCACCCCCTTCAAGTTCCACTCCAAGCCACTCATCATCCTGCCTTGGAAATATATCACCGTCCCTTCGCTGTCGCTGGGTCGGAATCCTGGAATTTCCTCCCTGAGGACATTGTGGGACAACCCACAACACATGGACTGCAACAGTTCAAGGAGACAGCTCACCCCCACCTTCCCTAGGTGGAACCATGGATGCCAAAAAAACCTGCCTCTTTGTCCAAGTTTTGGGCCACGTTCCTCAAAGTCTCTTTTTATAACCGATTGTTGAAGTGTTTTGGGACATTTTGTTACAGTAAACTTGCCATCGAAGTAAACACATGTTATTACAGTGTCCCCTGTTTAAAGTTTCATGAGAGAACTCACAAACTGAGCAGGTAATCATTGTCTACCCCAAGACCAACTTTCCAACAAGACCAGGAGCTTTCCCTTGTTAACTCTTCGACTCTCACACACTGGACTTTCTGCTTATAAAGAGGCATCAGGGGAGTTTCCACAAGTTCGGAGTAGAGTTATAGTATAGAGACCGAAGTGACTGGAGATGGTTTCTCCACTGTATATTCAGTGGAGAATATTCTCCAGTGCAGTTCAATTGACGCTGGTAATTGGTGGACACAGAAGCTTCATAGCAAGTTCCTCAGATAACTTTGAAGGATCTAGTATCTGTGTCACAGGTATGTTATGGATAATTAGGTCCACCCCATACAGACCATGGGTGCACCCCCAGGATTCCAATTGCTCAAAAAGACAGTTCACCAACACTTTCTTTAGGGTAATTAGGGATGGGCAATAAACACCCATATCCTGTGAACGAATGAAAAGGTTTGGAGATGCTGATGTTCAGCATACCAGCAGAGTCATAGAGATATACAGCAAGGAGTTAGACTCTTTGGTCCAACTTATCCATGCCGACCAGATATCCGAAATCCAGATATCCAAATGTTCCATTTGCCAGCACTTGACCTATATCCCCCTAAACCCTTCCTATTCATAAACCCATCCAGGTGTTTTTTAAACGTAATTATACCAGCCTCTACCACTTCCTGTGGCAACTCTTTCCATACACGCACCACCTTCTACATGAAAAAGTTGCCCCTTAGGTCCCTTTTCAATCTTTCCCCTCTCACCCTAAACCTATACTCTGTAGTTCTGGACTCTCCACCTTATGGAAAAGACTTTGCCTATTTCCCCTATCCATGCCTCCTCATAATTTTGTAAACCTCTATAAGGTCTCCCCTCAGCCTCTGACGCTCCAGGGAAAACAGCTCCAGCCTGTCCAGCCTCTCCCTATAGCTCAAACCCTCCAACCCTGGCAACATCCTTGTAAATCTTTTCTGAACCCTTTCAAGTTTCACAACATCTTTCCGATAGAAAGGAGACCAGAATTGTATATAATATTCCAACAGTGGCCTAACCAATGTCATGTACATGACCTCCCAACTCCGATACTCAGTGCTCTGACCAGGGTTAGTTTTGAGCAGAAAGGACAAGTAGGATTGATGTAACATTGCAAACAATGAAGTGGGGCGGGGGTGTGCGTGCTTGTCACACACTGAGTGAAGTGTGGGGAACCCGAAGTGCCCCTGCTGGTCTGGATGATCATGTGAACAGGAGATGCCTCTATTTGAAGCATCTTGATCTCTGTGTTTTGGATCATGAGTGACAGCTGGGGACACGACGCTGCAGTCACGAGGCTGAGAGATTTGTGGATAGTACTTTTCAGGATGTGGTCAACCCCACAGTTTCAGGAAGTGCAGGCAGTGAGGGAATGGCGCTGTCTACCAGACAGAGGAAGGGGACCTGGCAAGTAGCGAGGGAGTCCCCTGAGTGTATCTCACTCACAAACTGCTGAATAGCCTGGGAAATTGGTGGGAATGAGGGTTTCCCTGTGGAGGCCTGTCAGAGACAAGACAATGGCATTGTGGATGGTCCAGCTACCCGGGTGGTGGGGGGGAGTGTGGGTGTGTAGACAACCAATAGCGATTGGAGATTCACCAACAAGAGGAGTTGGCTGACACTTTTCCAGCCATAGATGTGACCCCAAACTGGGGTGTCACCTCCTGGGCACCCTTCCCCCTCTCAGGGTCAGGGATGTCATGGAGGTGCTGCGGGGGATTCTGAAGGAGGAGGGTCAACAGTCAGAGGTCATGGGTCATGTTGGAACCAATGCCACAGGACGAAAGAGAAGTGAGGTCAGACAAGCAGGCTTTAAGGAGTTAGGGAGCTTAGACTGGGACCCAACACCTTCACAGGGCCGTTTGCTGATGCTGTTTTGAACTCGATGGATTTTAACTTGATCGGCATAGGAACAGGATTCTCATAACTAGTTCAGACAGGAGAATCTGAGGAATTAGAAACTAAAGTGTATTATGTCTGAAAGGTTGAGGAAACATAGGCCAGGTAAGACAGGAGTGAGTTTAGTACGGTCATATACAATATGTTCTATTAATTAAAGCAGCTTGCAGAGTGAGACAGACAAACTGAAAGCACAGAGAAGCATGTGGGAGAGTGATATCATTGCTATCACTGAGATGAGTGTGATTGACAGCTCATCATTCCTGGGCATAGGATATTCAGACAAGATAGTGAGCGTGATAGAGGCAGAGGAGGATCCACAATATTGAATAGTGAATCAATTATAAGTGTGAAGGGCTAAGAACTGGAAGGATCGTCCAATGACACTGTATGGGCAGAAATAGAAAAAATCAGAACAATCTGCCAGCTGCTACTGTAGGTCCCCGTGCAATCAGAACAGATACTGGATCCAACACAGTCAGAACAGATACCGGATCAACCACAATCAGAACAGATACAGGATCAACCACAGTCAGAACGGATACCGGATCAAACACAGTCAGAACGGATACCGGATCAAACACAGTCAGAGCGGATACCGGATCAAACACAATCAGAACGGATACCGGATCAAAGACAATCAGAACAGATACTGGATCAAACACAGTCAGAACAGATACAGGATCAACCACAGTCAGAACGGATACCGGATCAAACACAGTCAGAACGGATACCGGATCAAACACAGTCAGAACAGATACCGGATTAAACACAGTCAGAACGGATACCGGATCAAACACAGTCAGAACAGATACCGGATCAAACACAGTCAGAGCAGATACCAAATCAAACACAGTCAGAGCAGATACCAGATCAAACACAATCAGAACAGATACCGGATCAACCACAGTCAGAACGGATACCGGATCAAACACAGTCAGAGCAGATACCGGATCAAACACAGTCAGAACAGATACTGGATCAAACAGAATCAGAACAGATACCGGATCAAACACAGTCAGAGCAGATACCGGATCAAACACAGTCAGAACGGATACCGGATCAAACACAGTCAGAACAGATACCGGATCAAACACAGTCAGAGCGGATACCGGATCAAACACAGTCAGAACAGATACCGGATCAAACACAATCAGAACAGATACCGGATCAAACACGGTCAGAACGGATACCGGATCAAACACAGTCAGAACAGATGCCGGATCAAACACAGTCAGAACGGATACCGGATCAAACACAATCAGAACAGATACCGGATCAAACACAGTCAGAACAGATACAGGATCAAACACAGTCAGAGCGGATACCGGATCAAACACAGTCAGAACAGATACCGGATCAAACACAATCAGAACAGATACCGGATCAAACACGGTCAGAACGGATACCGGATCAAACACAGTCAGAACAGATGCCGGATCAAACACAGTCAGAACGGATACCGGATCAAACACAATCAGAACAGATACCGGATCAAACACAGTCAGAACAGATACAGGATCAAACACAATCAGAACAGATACCGGATCAAACACAGTCAGAACGGATACCGGATCAAACAGAATCAGAACAGATACCGGATCAAACACAGTCAGAGCAGATACCGGATCAAACACAGTCAGAACAGATACCGGATCAAACACAATCAGAACAGATACCGGATCAAACAGAATCAGAACAGATACCGGATCAAACACAATCAGAACAGATACCGGATCAAACACGGTCAGAACGGATACCGGATCAAACAGAATCAGAACAGATACCGGATCAAACACAATCAGAACAGATACCGGATCAAACACAGTCAGAACAGATACCGGATCAAACACAATCAGAACAGATACCGGATCAAACAGAATCAGAACAGATACCGGATCAAACACAATCAGAACAGATACCGGATCAAACAGAATCAGAACAGATACCGGATCAAACACAATCAGAACGGATACCGGGTCAAACACAGTCAGAACGGATACCGGGTCAAACACAGTCAGAACGGATACCGGGTCAAACACAGTCAGAGCAGATACCGGATCAAACACAGTCAGAACAGATACCGGATCAAACACAGTCAGAACGGATACCGGGTCAAACACAGTCAGAACGGATACCGGATCAAACACAGTCAGAGCGGATACCGGATCAAACACAGTCAGAACGGATACCGGGTCAAACACAGTCAGAACGGATACCGGATCAAACACAGTCAGAACGGATACCGGGTCAAACACAGTCAGAGCGGATACCGGATCAAACACAGTCAGAACAGATACCGGATCAAACACAATCAGAAGGGATACCGGATCAAACACAATCAGAACGGATACCGGATCAAACACAGTCAGAGCGGATACCGGACCAAACACAGTCAGAACAGATACCGGGTCAAACACAGTCAGAACAGATACCGGATCAAACACAGTCAGAACAGATACAGGATCAAACACAATCAGAACAGATACCGGATCAAACACGGTCAGAACGGATACCGGATCAAACACAATCAGAACAGATACCGGATCAAACACGGTCAGAACGGATACCGGATCAAACACAGTCAGAACGGATACCGGATCAAACACAATCAGAACGGATACCGGATCAAACAGAATCAGAACGGATACCGGATCAAACACAATCAGAACAGATACCGGATCAAACACAGTCAGAACTGATACCGGATCAAACACAGTCAGAGCAGATACCGGATCAAACACTGTCAGAACAGATACCGGATCAAACACAATCAGAACAGACACCGGATCAAACACAATCAGAACAGATACCGGATCAAACACAGTCAGAACAGATACCGGATCAAACACAATCAGAACAGACACCGGATCAAACACAGTCAGAACAGATACCGGATCAAACACAGTCAGAACAGATACCGGATCAAACAGAATCAGAACGGATACCGGATCCAACACAATCAGAACAGATACCGGATCAAACACAATCAAATTCAGAGAAATGTAAGAATAATAAGGCAGTAATAGTCTGGGAATTTAATTACTATTCAGATATTAACTGGGGGTTAGTTTTAGTGTGCAAGGTAGGGAGGGAACAAAACTCCTTCATCGCATCCAGGAGCACCTATTTTAGCCAGTACACAGAAAGCCAAATAAGGAAGGGGACTTAATATTCAGAATGTTTGGGTGGCTCAATGGTTAGCACTGCTGCCTCACTGCTCCACACAGGTTCGATTCTACCCTCAGGTGACATCTGTGTGGAGTTTGCATGTTCTCCCCGTGTCTGTGTGGGTTTCCTCCCACATATTCAGGTGAGATGGATTGGCCATAGTAAATTGTCCCATAGTGTGCAGGGAAGTGCAGGTTAAGTGGATTAGCTATGGTAAATGTGGGGGTGTGGGGATAGGGTGGGGGTGATGGGTTTGGATAGGTCAGTGCAGACTTGATGGGCTGAATGGCCTCCTCCTGCACTGTAGGGATTCTGTGATTCTATGAAATGAGCCAGGGAGGTGAAGGCTATATCATTTTTTCCTCAGATGGTGATGTCTAGCATGAGGGGACATAGCATTAAATTGAGGGGTGATAGATATAGGACAGGTGTCAGAGGCAGTTTCTTTACTCAGAGAGTAGCAGGGCATGGAACACTGCCTGCAGCAGTAGTAGACTCGCCAGTTTTAAGGGCATTTAAATGGTCATTGGATAGGCACATGGAATAGTGTAGGATAGATGGGCTTCAGATTGGTTCCACAGGTCAGCACAATATTGAGGGCCGAAGGGCCTGTACTATACTGTAATGTTTTATGTTCTATGTCCTAATAGGGGAGCATCTTGGAGATAGAGTCATTGAGATGTACAGCACGGAAACTGACCCTTCGGTCCAACCTGCCCATGCCGACCAGATATCCCAACCCAATCTAGTCCCACTTGCCAGCACCCGGCCAATATCCCTCCAAACCCTTCCTATTCATATACCCATCCAAATGCCTCTTAAATGTTGCAATTGTATCAGCCTCCACCACATCCTCTGGCAGCTCATTCCATACACGTACCACCCTCTGTGTGAAAAAGTTGCCCCTTAGGTCTCTTTTATATCTTTCCCCTCTCACCCTAAACCTATGCCCTCTAGTTCTGGACTCCCCCCACCCCAGGGAAAAGACTTTGTCTATTTATCCTATCCATGCCCCTCATAATTTTGTAAACCTCTATAAAGTCACCCCCTCAGCCTCCGACGCTCCAGGGAAAACAGTCCCAGTCTGTTCAGCCTCCCCCTGTAGCTCAAATCCTCCAACCCTGGCAACATCCTTGTAAATCTTTTCTGAACCCTTTCAAGTTTCACAACATCTTTCCGATATAACTCGGTTAGATTTAGGATAGTTATTAAAACAGGATAAGGATGGGTTGGGAACGAAAGTCCTAAATGAAAATAAGATAGTGAGAACTCTCGGAAGTTCTGAAGAAGGGTCATCGGATCCAAAACATTAACACTGTTTTTGTCCACAGATGCTACCTGACCTGCTGAGTTTAGCCAGTAATATCTGATTTTGTTTGTGTTAAGGGAAGATTGTGTTTAACACATTTGATTAATTTCTTTTGAGGAGCTGCCCAGGAGTTGAAGGTGGTCGACATGGACTTAAGAAAGGCTTTTGATAAGCTCCCTCATGGCAGACGGATGAAGACAGTAAGAGCCCACGGAATCTAAGGCAGAGTGACACATTGGACCCGAAATTAGCCGAGAGGCAGGAAGCAGAGGGTGGTGGTAGGGGGGGTGTTTCTGTAGTGGGAATTCTGTTTCCAGTGGGGGTTCCTCAGGCCTCAGGGCTCTTGGTGTACATTAACAATATGGACAGAAAGGTAAGGGATATGATTGAGAAATTCACAGGTGACACGATAATTGGTGGGAGGGGGGTTAAATATTGAGGAGGGTAGCTGTAAATGACTGGAGAATAGCAATGGACTGGTCAGCTGTGCAGGGGAGGGGCAAATGGAATTCAACCAGGAAAAGTGAGAGGGATTACCCTTGGGAAGGGCGAACAAAGCAAGGAATTACACTCTGAATGGCAGGAGCCTGGGAAATCCTGAAGATCAGAGGGAGCTGGGTATCCATATCCACAGATCCCTGAAGGTAGCAGGGCAGGTGGTGAAGAAGGCAGATGGCAAACTTGGCTCGATTAGCTGAGCTGTGGGATACAGGAACCGGGAGATTATGCTGGAACTGTATAAAACACTAATACTGTGTGTAGATCTGGTCACATCCTCATAAGACGTAAGTGATTGTACTAGAGAGAAGTGAGCAGATTTACCAGGGTATCAGGGTCTGAGCTGTAAGGAAGGATTGGATAGACTGGGGTTATCTTACTTGGAGTAGTGAAGGTGAGGAGGGGACCTGATAGAGGTGTGTAAGATTATGGGTAACAATAGATAGGGTCAATAGGAAGGCAGGTTTTTCATCAGCAGAGGGGTCAATAACCGAGGTCAGAGATTAAGGTTGAGATGAGATTTGGACAAAAATGTTTTCACCCAGAGAGTGGTGTAGGGGACTGGAAATCACTGCCTGAGAGGCTGGTTGAGTCAGAAGCTCTTGTAACATTTAAGCAGGATTTAGATATTCACTTCCTGTTCCATTGACTTCAGGGCTATGGGCTAAGAGCTGGAAAATGGGATTAGTGCTGTCAGATCTTTGTTAACCAACACGGCCACACTGGGCTGAATGGCCTCCTTCTGGGCTGTAAATCTATGAGACCTCATAGATTTGATCTGTTTGATCATGTATGTTGGAAGTCAAGGCCTTGGAAATAATAAGAGGAGATTTGCTAGGATATTATCAGAGATCTGGGAGTGAAAGCTGTACTGTGGAACTTAACTGAACAGGTAATTCACTGAGCTGACACAGACCTGCTGGGCTGAATGGCCTCCTCCTTTTCTACACCATTCACTTACATTATATAAAACACTGGTGCGGCCACACTTGGAATATTGTGTACAGTTCTGGTCCCTATATTTTGGGAAGGACGTGGAAGGATTGAGAAAGGTGCAGAGGGGATTTACCAGGATGTTGCCTGGTCTGGAGGGAAGGTTTTATGAGGAAAGGCTGAGGGACTTGGGTCTGTTCTCATTGGAAAGGAGGAGGCTAAGAGGGGATTTGATAGAGACATACAAGATGATTAGAGGATTAGATAGGGTAGACAGTGAAAGTCTTTTTCCTAGGATGATGATATCAGTGTGTACGAGGGGCATAACTACAAATTGAGGGGTGATAGATTTAAGACAGATGTCAGAGGCAGGTTCTTTACTCAGAGAGTGGTAAGGGTGTGGAATGCCCTACCTGCTAATGTAGTTAACTCAGCCACATTAGGGAGATTTAAACAATCCTTAGATAAGTGCACGGATGATTTTGGGATAGTTCACAGGTCGGCGCAACATCGAGGGGCGAAGGGCCTGTTCTGCACTGTATCGTTCTATGTTCTACGTTCTGTTAGATTGTAATTCTGATCATCCAGCAGCTGTTACCCAGAGTTGGAGAATCTCTTTTTAGTGCTCATGAGATTGTAGATCTCATACCTGACGGTAGCTAATGAGATGTGGCTCCAAAGCTTGGTGGGAATTTCTTCCAAACACACATCCTCTGTAATTTTAATATGGAAACACGGCAAAAAAATTTGCTGTGGCTGTACTGGGTCTTGATCGTGTGTAATATATGCCCTTTCATTCCTAGCTGTGTGCTTCATTGAACTGCTCCCTCAGTTGTGAGAACACATGAACCGAGCAGTTTGCTGTTTCCGAATGCAGCAGCGACTGAAGGAGGAATTAGATTACTTACAGTGTGGAAACAGGCCCTTTGGCCCAACAAGTCCACACCGACACGCAACCCAGCCATACCCCTACCCCTTTACCTTACACTATGGGCAATTTAGCATGGCCAATTCACCTGACCTGCACATCTTTGGATTGTGGGAGGAAACCGGAGCACCCAGAGGAAACCAACACAGACACGGGGAGAATGTGCAAACTCCACACAGACAGTCGCCTGAGGCGGGAATTGAACCCAGGTCTCTGGCGCTGTGAGGCAGCAGTGCTAACCATTGTACCACAGTCAGTCTTTATCAGGAATCAGTTTATCCAGAGAGTCAAACAGCACAAGTGCCTCATGATAAACTTCTCTTTGCTGACAGGAAGCATCTCTTTGTGCTCTTTTGATGAACTAATTGAGACAAGTTAACTTAAAAGTGATATATAAAGTGATTTCAGGAGTTAGGGTGGAAGCTGCAGAGCAGGACGAACAGAGTAGTGTTCTCTAGTTTACTACCGGTGCCACGAGATAGCGAGGCGAGGAACAGGGAGCGGGCGCAGCTTAACACGTGGCTGCGCAGCTGGTGTAGGAGGGAGGGCTTCAGATATGTAGATAATTGGGATGCCTTCTGGGGAAGGTGGGACCTGTACATGAAGGACGGGTTGCATCTGAACTGGAAGGGGACCAATGTCCTGGGTGGAAGGTTTGCTCGAGTTGTTCAGGAGGGTTTAAACTAGTATGGCGGGGGGTGGGAACCTGAGCTGTATACCGGAGGTGAGAGTTGATGCAGATGAGGCAATAGCAAGAAGTAGACCAGCTAGTGGGAAGGATTTTCCTGGGAAGGAACCAAGGGATCAGTTAAAGTGTGTTTGCTTTAATGCAAGGAGTATCAGGAATAAAAGTGATGAACTTAGAGCATGGATCAGTACCTGGTGCTATGATGTTGTGGCTATAACAGAGACATGGGTTTCTCAGGGGCAGGAATGGTTGCTGGATGTTCCAGGGTTTAGAGCATTTAAGAAGAATAGGGAGGGGGGAAAAGAGGAGGGGATGTAGCACTGCTAATCAGAGAGGGTATCACAGCTGTAGAAGCTTCCATTGTCGAGGAGGATCTGCCTACCGAGTCAGTATGGGTGGAAATTAGGAACAGCAAGGGAGCAGTCACCCCATTAGGGGTTTACTACAGGCCCCCAATAGCAGCAGGGAGATGGAAGAAAGCATAGGTCGGCAGATTTTGGAAAAATGTGGATGTAGTCGGGTTGTTGGAATGGGTGACTTTAACTTTCCCAATATTGATTGGAACCTCCTTCAAGCAGAAGATTTGAATGGAGCTGTTTTTGTAAGGTGTGTTCAGGAGGGTTTCCTCACTCAGTACGTTGACAGGATGACGAGGGGAGAGGCCATTCTAGACTTAGTGCTTGGAAATGAGCTGGTGCAGGTATCAGATCTTGTGGTGGGAGAGCATTTTGGTGATAGTGACCACAACTGCCTCACTTTCTACATAGCTATGGAGAAGGAGAGGATTAGGTAAAATGGGAAGAGGAAACTATGATGCGATTAGACATGAGTTAGGAAGCATGGATTGGGAGCAATTGTTCCATGGTAAAGACACTACAGACATGTGGAGACTGTTTAAGGAACAGTTATTGCAAGTGATGAATAAATATGTCCCTCTGAGACAGGCAAGAAGGGGTAAGATAAAGGAACCTTGGATGACGAGAGCAGAGAAGCTTCTTGTCAAAAGGAAGAAGGTAGCTTACATAAGGTGGAGGAAGCTCGGGTCAAGCTCAACTCTAGAGGATTACAGACAGGCGAGGAAGGAGTTTAAAAATGGTCTGAGGAGAGCCAAGAGGGGGCACGAGAAATTGGCAGAATGGATTAGGGTGAACACAAAGGCATTTTACACTTACGTGAGGAATAAGAGAATGGCCAAAGAAAGAGTAGGGCCGATCAGGAATAGCATAGGGGATTTGTGTGTGGAGTCTGAGGAGGTGGGGAAGCCCTAAATGAGTTTTTTGCTTCTGTCTTTACGAAAGAAACAAACTTTGTGGTGAATGAAACCTTTGACGAGCAGGTGTGCATGCTGGAATGGATAGAGATAGAGGAAGCTGATGTGCTGAAAATTTTGTCAAACATTAAGATTGACAAGGCGCTAGGCCCAACCAGATTTGTCCTCGGCTGCTTTAGGAAACGAGAAATGCGATTGTTTCGCCACTTGCAAAGATCTTTGCATCTTCGCTCTTCACTGGAGTCATACCTGAGGACTGGAGAGAGGCAAATGTAATTCCTCTCTTCAAGAAAGGAAATAGGGAAATCCCCGGCAATTACAGACCAGTCAGTCTCACATCTGTCGTCTGCAAGGTGTTAGAAAGGATTCTGAGGGATAGGATTTATGACCATCTGGAAGAGCATGGCTTGATTAAATGCAGTCAGCACGGCTTTGTGAGGGGCAGGTCATGCCTCACAAACCTTATTGAGTTCTTTGAGGCTGTGACTAGAAAAGTTGATGAGGGTTGAGCTGTGGATGTGGTGTATATGGACTTTAGCAATGCATTTGATAAGGTTCCCCATGGTAGGCTCATTCAGAAGGTCAGGAGGAATGGGATTCGGGGGAACATAGCTGTCTGGATACAGAATTGGCTGGCCAACAGAAGACAGTGAGTGGTAGTAGAAGGAAAATATTCTGCCTGGAAATCTGTGGTGAGTGGTGTTCCACAGGGCTCTGTCCTTGGGCCTCTACTGTTTGTAATTTTTATTAATGACTTGGATGAGGGGATTGAAGGATGGGTCAGCAAGTTTACAGATGACACAAAGGTTGGTGGTGTCATTGACAGTATAGAGGGCTGTTGTAGGCTGCAGCGGGACATTGACAGGATGCAGAGATGGGCTGAGAGGTGGCAGATGGAGTTCAACCTGGATATATGCGAGGTGATGCATTTTGGAAGGTCGAATTTGAAAGCTGAGTACAGGATTAAGGATAGGATTCTTGGCAGTGTGGAGGAATAGTGGGATCTTGGTGTGCAGGTACATAGATCCCTTAAAATGGCCACCCAAGTGGACAGGGTTGTTAAGAAAGCTTATGGTGTTTTGGCTTTCATTAACAGGGGGATTGAGTTTAAGAGTCGTGAGATCTTGTTGCAGCTCTATAAAACTTTGGTTAGACCACACTTGGAATACTGCGTCCATTCTGGTCGCCCTATTATAGGAAAGATGTGGATGCTTTGGAGAGGGTTCAGAGGAGGTTTACCAGGATGCTGCCTGGACTGGAGGGCTTATCTTATGAAGAGAGGTTGACTGAGCTCGGACTTTTTTCATTGGAGAAAAGGAGGAGGAGAGGGGACCTAATTGAGGTATACAAGATAATGAGAGGCATAGATAGAGTCGATAGCCAGAGACTATTTCCCAGGGCAGAAATGGCTAACACGAGGGGTCATAGTTTTAAGCTGGTTGGAGGAAAGTATAGAGGGGATGTCAGAGGCCGGTTCTTTACAGAGAGTTGTGAGAGCATGGAATGTGTTGCCAGCAGCAGTTGTGGAAGCAAGGTCATTGGGGACATTTAAGAGACTCCTGGACATGCATATGGTCACAGAAATGTGAGGGTGCATACATGAGGATCAGTGGTCGGCACAACATCGTGGGCTGAAGGGCCTGTTCTGTGCTGTACTGTTCTATGTTCTATGTTCTATATTCTAACTGAACCAACAGGTAATAACCCCTTAAAGGTAGACTGTAATAAAAACAAATCCTGAGAGGCAACTTGGGAAACTGGAACTGGTGTTGTTGAGGTGACAGATACAGTGCTGTAGCCCCTTTGGTGCCCACTGGCTGTAAAGATGTTGAGCTGATGGAGACTTCATCCCCCTCTTCAGGGACACCCAGATTCTGAAGAATTTCTTTCCCATCCTTAATGCACTCCCAAGTGTGGAATATAGCAATGGCCTCTTTAGATTATGGGGAAGGGGGCTGTAATATGGTGCAGCTGGTGTACACGTGGAACATGGGCCCCTCCAGGTCACCAAATACACAAGTCTGTGAGCTGTCTGACTCTCACATTGAACAAGATTGAAGTGTGCAACACTGTCCGTGCCAAATCCCTGCAGACCTGGGGACCCCCAGCACTGTGCGGACCACTGTGGTGGGTCTGGGCAAGTGGCCAAGGGGCTCCTTTGAGCCAAGGGAAATAGTCGAGGGAGAACTTTCACATGACACCTGAAGTTGTGGGGCCTGAGGCTGAAAGGTAGTGGTCTCAGAGAGGTCATGCCTCCCTGTGAGAGAAACCAATGAAGAAGAGCCTTGTACAGATGACTCCTAATCACCCTCTTCGGACACGCTTTCAGGGCAGGTAGGACTTGAACCCAGGCCTCCTGGATCAAAGGCAGGGTCACTACCCTGCACCACAGGACTGTATAGATGCTGAAGTAACCATGCAATCACCGCCTTCCACTTAGATGTTGTGACGTTCAATTGATACAGTGAAGATGGAAATATCTCTGAGTTCACGTTGTGGAGACTCGAGGTCTAAATGCCACAGGTTTTACCAGGTCTTCTCTTCCCAGAACACAGCAGGTGATCCAGGGAATGTTGGCATCTTGAAATAGCATTATTTGTGATGATTATAGCCGTACTCTTACTGTTGAATAAGTGCCTCACCATGGCAACTGATCAGTGTGCGAGCAGGACTGAGGCATTGGTGGAGCAGACTCAGTGCTTCTCTGTCACTGAAGCCTCGTTCCATTGGTACTGAGTCTGGGTCGGTCATATCACAGTCTGAGTGGGAGAAGACCATTCGGCCCCTTTCATCTTCCCCGCTATTTAGAAAACGTCACGGCTGAAGTTCTAATTTCCTGCCCAGCTCCCCATTTCCCATCATGCCCATGTGTCCACAAATCTATCCAACCCCTCAGAGTCTGCAGCTGAACTTTGGCATCTCTCTCTCTGGAGAATTCCAAACACTCAAAACCTTCTGAGTGAAGCAATATCTCCTACTCTTCTCAGAGCTAACCTCTTCTCCCTGAGACCATGAGCCCTGGATTCAAGATGCTCCGGGAGGAGAGATGGACCGGATGGAATATTGACTGCTTGGATGTTGCTCAGGGTTTGGGGAGGAGAGGAGGGGATGCTGCTGGGGAAGCCCTGAGGAAGACGGTTCATGTGTGAGGATTGAAACTTTCCTCGAACTCTCCTTCAGAGTTGCAGTGCCAGACATCGATCCAGTCAATTATAACCACCTGAACCTGTTGCTAAGAAACAACCTCTCCTTCAAAAGTCTGCACCACGAGGAACCGCACCTTCACGTTGGGCAGCTTCGTAAATTTCTATCGTGGGATGTGGCATTGTTGGCAGTGCCACGTTTTATTGCCCGTTCCTAACTGAGCAGGGCTTATGCTCGAAACGTCAACTCTCTTGCTCCTCGGATCCTGCTTGGCCTGCTACACTCTCGAATCTGATCTCCAGCATCTGCAGTCCTCACCTTCTCATAGATGTTTACCTTAAGTCGATCAGTCCACCATGACGGTGGACTGACATACAGGCCCAGACCAGGGAAAGATGACAGATCTCCCTTCGGAAAGCACTGTGGTGACCCTGATGGGCTTTTATGGCAAACAGTAGTTTTGGTATTCACTCTGACTGAGGTGAGCTATATATTCTGGATTTATTAATTGAATTTAAATTCCACAAGTTTACTGTTCAACTGAACCTATCTCCCCAGTGTTTTAGTCTGGGCCATTGCTGAGGGAGAGACTGCATGTTGATCCACTGAACAATACACCCTTCCATTATTCTATCTGTCTAAGGTATGGTTTAATTTACTGTTTCAGTATTTTTTGTGAAATTGTATGGCAAACCTACATATCAGAACAACAGGCATTAAAATCCATCATTTCCAGATCGGTCCATTAGGCAGTTGGAGTTGAGGGATGAGGGTGTTACTGTCATACCAACATTTATTGCCCGTCCCTAATTGCCCACAGGGCAGTTCAGAGTGAATCACACTGCTGTGGGTCTGAAGTCACATGTAGGCTGCACCACATAAGTTTCCTTCGCTAAAGGACATTAATATACCAAATGGGTTTTTACGATAATCGATAATGGTTATCTGGTCACCATTGGACGAGTTGTTTATTCCAGATTTTTAAAAATATTGAATTCAAGTTTCACCGTGGTGGGATTTGAACCCATGTTCTGGATTACTAGTCCAGTGACATTGTCACTCTGTCACTACTTACTCTTGTGTACAGTTTCTGAAAATGGTGATATTTGACACAGCGGGTACAAAACATAGTGCTGTCAATCATACTTGGGCATTCGGAAAAATACCAGAAAACAATCAGCTGGTAAAATACAAATCACCAGGGGTTGCTGTAGCAGACATCAAAGGTTTAAAATTTAAAGGAAACAAATCCAACAGAATGGTCAAGTTAGACATGAATGATAGCTCCTCTGGTGACAGGAAGCCTCAAACACACCAATGGGCACCGTGTGCTCCCACTCCCACGTGAGGGACATTTGACCTCAGGAGATGGGGAGAGATTTCTCCGTTAGAGGGGTCAATAACCAGAAGGCATGCTTTTAAGGTGAGGAGCAGCAGGTTTGGAGGGGATTTAAGGAAGAACATTTTCACACAGAGGGTTGTAGGTCACTAAAAGGATAGCAGTAGGAGGGGCCATCAGGGCATTTCAGAAGTATTTAGATGAGTACTTGAAACACCAAAGTATACAAGGCTGTGTGCCAAGTGTTGGAAAATGGGACTAGAACAGGTAAGTGTTTGATGACTGACACAGGCACGATGGGCCAAAGGGCCTCCTGTATAATCCCTACATTGCAGAAGAGACCTTCGGTGCATCACTTCTGCACCAAGCTTCTGAAGAGTATCCCGCTGAGACCCAGCTCCCTACCCTATTCCCAGAACCTCACATTTCCCATTGCCAATCCACCCTAACCTGGACATCTCTGGATTGTGGGAGGAAAGCGGAGCACCCGGAGAAAATCCACACCGAGACAGGGGGGGAATGTGCAAACTTCACACAGACAGTCATCCGAGGTGGGACTCAAACCTGGGTCCCTGGCACTGTGAGGCAGCAGTGGTAACCATCTCTCTGCAGCTGTAGAAAATATCAACTGCCTTAAACTCCTGTACAATTTAATTCTGTTACTCTGGACTTGAAGCCTTCCTAAAGACTTTGTTTGTGAAATTACACAGGAACATTCAGCCCATTCAGCCTGTTCAGCCATTTAATGTGATCACAGAAAATCTGTACCCTAACTCCATAGTTAACTCCCTTGGCCCATATCTCTTAATTCTAGATTAGAGTGGTGCTGGAAAAGCACAGCAGTTCAGGCAGCATCCAAGGAGCAGGAAAATCGACGTTTCGGGCAAAAGCCCTTCATCAGGAATACAGGCAGACAGCCTGAAGGGACTCTACCTGTATTCCTCATGAAGGGCTTTTGCCCGAAACGTCGATTTTCCTGCTCCTTGGATGCTGCCTGAACAGCTGTGCTTTTCCAGCACCACTCTAATCCAGAATCTGGTTTCCAGCATCTGCAGTCATTGTTTTTACAGTATCCCTTAATAACTTGCTTAACAAAAATGATCTATCTTGGATTTAAAGTTAATTACTGATCCAGCATCCCCACTGCCATTTGGGGAAAGGATTTCCAAACCTCTCCCACCCTTTGTGTGTGGAAGTGCTTCTTAACATCTCTCCTGAACGGTTTCGTCCTAATCCTCAGACTATGACCTGACTTCTAAAATCCCCAACCAGTGGGAATAGTTTGTCTTTATCTATCCTGTCTTTCCCTTTAGAATCTTGAAGACTTCAGTGAGATCATCCCTTAATCTTCTAATGTCTATAGAAAACAGACTGAATTTGTGACATCTCTCCTCATAAATTAACCCCTGAAATCCAGATACCATTCTTGTGACCTTACATTGGCCAGTAGCTCCTTCCTAAGACTTTCTGAAGGATAGGATAATACTGTTTCAATGCTGTTGTCTTTCTCTGAGATGAAACAGCGTGGTGTTCCCAGCGTATTGTCCCTTGAAAAATATTCCTAAGAAGAAACTTCAAATCTCAGGCATCAGGGAGCTATGTACCACTCTCATCCTGAGTAGCACAGCCAACAACAGCGACAGTACAATTACATCCATGTTTTCATCTCTTTAGCTTCTCTAATTATATTCTGATGTGGCTTGGTTGTGATTTATGTTTCATGTGCCGGTGTGTTGGGGATGATCTCTGTATTGAACTGGTTTGAGAGCGATCAGTAATTTAGTCCTTGTATGTTTGAAATGATTGTAGAGGCGATTAGAGAACATGAGAGAGATTACAGAAAATGTGGAATTGAGTTTTAGTCTCCATGACATTGACTATGAAACTACCATTGATTGTTACCAAAAACCCATCTGGTTTACTCATGTCCTTCAGGAAAGGAAATCTGCATTTCTTACCTGGTCTGATGTACACATGCCTTCAGACCCCAACAACTTTTCACCTGATTGTCTCAGTCGCCATCTGAAATGCCGGAGGAAACCCCTCAGGTCCAATTAGTAATGGGTAACAGATGTTATTCAACTATTCACCCCTGGTTCAATGGAGAGTGCAGGAGGGCATGCCAGGAGCAGCAGCGGGTATACCCTGAAGATGAGATGTCAACCTGGTGAAGCCACCAAACAGAACAGCTTTCATGGCAAACAGCATAAGCAGCAAGTGATTGACAGAGCTAAGTGATCCCACCACCAATAGATTAGATGTAAGCTCGGCAGTCCTTCCACATCCAGTCATGAATGGGAGTGGATGATTAAACAACTCACTGGAGAAGGAGGCTCCACACATATCCCCATCATAGAAACATAGAAACATAGAAAAATATAGCGCAGTACAGGCCCTTCGGCCCTCGATGTTGCGCCGACCAAAGCCTACCTAACCTACACTAGCCCAATAACCTCCATATGCTTATCCAATGCCCGCTTAAATGACCATAAAGAGGGAGAGTTCACCACTGCTACTGGCAGGGCATTCCATGAACTCACAACCCACTGAGTAAAGAATCTACCCCTAACATCTGTCCTATACCAAACTCCCCTTAATTTAAAGCTGTGTCCCCTAGTAACAGCTGACTCCATTAACAGAAAAAGATTCTCAGTGTCTACCCTATCTAAACCCCTAATCATCTTGTACACCTCTATCAAATCTCCCCAAACCTCCTTTTCTCCAATGAGAACAGCCCCAAGTGCCTCAGCCTTTCCTCATACGATCTTCCTACCATGCCAGGCAACATCCTGGTAAATCTCCTCTGCACTCGTTCCAGTGCCTCCACATCCTTCCTATAGTATGGCGACCAAATCTGCACACAATACTCCAGATGAGGCCGCACCAGAGTCTTTTACAACTGCAACATGACCTCAGGACTCCGGAACTCAATTCCTCTACCAATAAAGCCCAGTACACCATATGCCTTCTTCACAGCACTATTTACCTGGGTGGCAACTTTCAGAGATCTGTGTACATGGACACCAAGATCCCTCTGCTCATCCACACTACCAAGTAGCCTACCATTAGCCCAGTAATCCATCTTCTTGTTACTGCTGCCAAAGTGAATGACTTCACACTTAGCTACATTGAACTCCATTTGCCACCTTTCTGCCCAGCTCTGCAACTTATCTATATCCCGCTGTAACCTGCCACATCCTTCTTCGCTGTCCACAACTCCACCGACTTTCGTGTCATCCGCAAACTTGCTCACCCAGCTTTCAAGCCCCTCCTCTAGATCATTTATAAAGATGACAAACAGCAATGCTCCCAAAACAGATCCTTGTGGAACACCGCTAGTAACTGCACTCCAAGATGAACCTATTCCATCAACTACTACCCTCTGTCTCCTTCCAGCCAGCCAATTCCTAATCCAAACCTCTAATGTATCCTCAATGCCATACCTCCGTAGTTTTTGCATTAGCCTACCATGGGGTACCTTATCGAACGCCTTGCTAAAATCCATATACACCACATCTACTGCTTTACCCTCGTCCACCTCCTTAGTCACCTTCTCAAAGAACTCAATAAGGTTTGTGAGGTACGACCTGCCCTTCACAAAACCTTGCTGGCTATCCTTGATCACGTTATTCCTATCCAGATGTTCATAAATCTTATCCCTTACCATTCTCTCTAAGACTTTGCCCACCACTGAAGTCAGACTCACTGGCCTATAGTTACTAGGGCTATCCCTACTCCCCTTCTTGAACAAGGGGACCACATTCGCTATCCTCCAGTCTTCTGGCACTATTCCCGTAGACAACGACGACATAAAAATCAAGGCCAATGGCTCTGCTATCTCCTCCCTAGCTTCCCAGAGGATCCTAGGATAAATGCCATCAGGCCCAGGGGACTTATCTATTTTCATCCTTTCCAGTTTTCCCCAGACCTCTTCCCTACATACCTCAAGGCCATCCATTCTAATCACTTGTGACTCAATATTCACATCAGCAATAGTGTCCTGTTCCTGAGTGAATACTGACGAAAAGTATTGATTTAGTGTCTCTCCAATCTCCTCCGCCTCCACGCACAACTTCCCACTACTATCCTTGACTGGACCGATACCTATCCTAGTCATCCTTTTATTCCTGACATACCTATAGAAAGCCTTTGGGTTTTCCCTAATCCTACCAACTAAGGACTTTTCATGTCCCCTTCTCGCTGCTCTTAGCTTGCTCTTTAGATCCTCAATGATGGTGGAGCCCTGCACATCAGGGCAAAAGGACAAGGCTGAAGCATTCACAGCAATCTTCAATCAGACATGCTGAGTGGATGACCCACCTCAGGCTCCTGCAGAGACCCCCTCCATTACAGATACCAGCCTTTAGCCAATTCGATCCACTCCACAAGATATCAAGAAACAGTTGGAGACACTGGATACTGCAAAGGCAATGGGCCCTGATAACATTCCAGCAATAATACTGAAGACTTGTGCTCCAGAACTTGCTGCTACCCGAGCCAAGCTGTTCCAGTCCAGTTACATCACTGGCATCTACCTGACAATGTGGAAAATTGCTCAGGTATGTCCTGTACACAAAGCAGGACAGATTCAACCCAACCAAATCCTGTCCCATCAGTCTAATCTTCATCATCAATAATGTGATGGAAGGGGTCATCCACAGGGCTATCAAACAGCACCTGCTCAACAATAACCTGCTCAGTGACACCCAGTTTGGGTTCCCCCCCAGGGTCACCCAGATCCTGACCTCATTACAGCCTTGGGTCAAACATGGACAAAAGGGCTGAACTCCAGAGGGGAGGGGAGAGGGACAGCCCTCAACATCAAGACTGCTTTCGACTGAGTGTGGCATCAAGAAATAAAACAGAAAATACCAGAGAAACTCAGCCAGTTTGTGAAGAGCAATAATTTGAGTTTTAGTCCTTTAGTTAAACCCAAGAACCTGCTTCACTTCCAACAATATCACAGCCAATGTTCCTCATCAATTCTGCTCTTTTAATGTCCCTCGAGTCCCTTAATGCCCAAGAATCTCTCAATTTGAACCTTCAATAGAATCAATGACAGGGTTCCCCAAAATTCTCTATGTGGAGACATTTCTCCTCATCTCAGTCCTAAATAGTCAACTCTTCTCCTCAGGCTATGACCTGTTCGGGGCTCTATGGCGATGGGTGAAATGACTTCTCTGCATCTTCCCTCTGCTACCTCCTCCCCAAATCTCTTATGTTTCAATGAGATTGACCCTTGCCCCTCAAACTCTGGAGATTAATGGGTGTCTTTCATTGGACTGCTCTCTCATCCCACCAATTCACCTACTATCTGTAAAACCTGACTACCCAGCCCGGGGAGCTTCAGAAATATAACTGTTGTAACCATGGAAACAGGGCAGCCAATGTGTGCACAGCAAGTTCTCTCTTGTGATAATGGTCTGTTTAGATGGTGGAGGGATAAATACTGCCAGTGACTCCCCTCCTCCCCTTCAGAATAGTGCGACAGGGAGTTTTTTAAATGCCCATACTGAGTCTCATGTTATTGGCCATTTGAAAGAGGACACCTCTGACAGCATAGCACCCCCTTGGTACTGCGTGGAATTGTCAGCCTTGGTTATTTGTTCATGTTTATGGAGTAGATTTGAAGCCTATATCCTGTACCTCAGAGCTGAGGGTCAGCCACAGCTGATAAACAGGAATTCCATTATTGTTTCCTGGTCGTCACTGGCAACCATTTTTTTACCCATCCCTACCTGCCCTGAAACTGGCTCATGACACCATTTTAGAATCAACAACCCAGGACCAGGCTGGAGATTTCCCCACTCAAAGGACATTAATGAACCAGATGGGTTTATTAATTCACCAGCTGCCATGGAGGGCTATGATCATTAGCCTGGGTCCTGTGACACCACCATCACCCACACCCTCCCCATGTTGGTTAGTGACTGATGCTCACTGTTCCTATTGGGTTCTCAGCACGAACAAAACAAAGCCTCTCTCTGAATTGTGTTGTCTTTCACACGTTAAGTTAGATGTCAATGTCCTCTCCCGCGAATGACATTGCAATGAACTGTAGATGTGATAATTACGAATAGTTACTCTTCTAAGAACAATTTAGTTATTTACTTCAGTTTCTGAATGTCACGGTTAATTATAGCCTTACATATTGTTACCCCAGGTGGTTAATTAGGTGACTCATGTGTAGGATGTATACGATGGTGAGAAGGATTGAATTTCTCTGAAAACCTTGCTCTCTCCCTCTGCCTCCCCCAGATTGTTATTATCTGAATCACCCATTTATGTTACATCTTGATAGCTCATCACCAGCTGTCATGTTGTGGCGACGTGTTATTTATGAGACACAGCCAATGTTTCATTAGTAATCTGTGGCAATGATAACACCAAAATATTTGACCTTTCACAAATTGAGATGAATCTCCCAACCTTCATCACATTTTTCTTTTGTAAATCTCGACCTTCTTTAAATATATTTATTTGAAATGTATTAGTTGTTGCTGTGCTGTGTTACAAACACATGATGACAGCTAACACTTATACAGCAGAGCCAGAAAAAGGTGTAAAGAAATATGAAGATCTCTGTGGGGGAATGCTTCACTCAATACCATTCGTTAGGGAATTTGCTTTTATTTCCTCAGTGATAATCCAGCACACTCACGCACACACACATACAGACACAGTCTCTCTCTCACACACACACAGATACAGTCTCTCTGTCACACACACACTCACGCACACACACACATACAGACACAGTCTCTTTCTCTCACACACACACACACACACAGATACAGTCTCTCTCTCACACACACACAGATACAGTCTCTCTGTCACACACACACTCACGCACACACACACATACAGACACAGTCTCTCTCTCACACACACACACACACACACACACACAGATACAGTCTCTCTCTCACACACACACAGATACAGTCTCTTTCTCTCTCTCACACACACACACAGACACAGTCTCTCTCTCACACAGATACAGTCTGTCTGTCACACACACACACACACACACACACACACACACACACACACACACACACACACACACACACACACACGGACATGGCCTCTTTCAGTGCCACAAACCCTCTGTGATTCTGTCACTGATTGTAATTGGTGAAGGTTGCCTTCCTTGGAAGTGGGGTTGCTGTGATTGGCATTAAGGGGATGCAGAGTTAGTTTACTCAGACTGGTCAGAATTCAAACAGCACCAGGTTATAGTTCAACAGGTTTATTTGAAATCACAAACTTCATCAAGTAAAACCTGAGAAAGGAGGAGTGCTCCGAAAGCTTGTGATTTAAATAAACCTGTTGGACTATAATCTGGTATTGTGCGATTTCTGACCTTGTCCATCTGGTCCAACACTGCACCTCCACATCATACTCAGACTAGGGACTGGGCTGGAGTGTTCAAGAGATACAGGCGGGATATTATTATAACTAAATTCCTGGGATAGGACTGCAACACCAGCTAGAAACATATCAATGCATCTTTACTTTAATTACAGTGTTCTGCCTTAGCCACACAGGTACCTACTGGTATAGAATTCCCCTTTGTGTGTAATGGGGCCGGGCATGTTGGAATGTGCAGTGCATGTACACTGCATGTGCCTTTGAGAATCAACGTTCAGATTGTGAAGGAGAGAACACAAGCCATTGTTGATGTAGTTGCTTTGCTGAACACATTCCGAGACATGTGTGACATGTAGCGATTTGCTTACATGTCAAGAGGAATGTTTAAGTAGCTCTGTGCACTGGGTTATGGCTTACCATTTCTCCTCAGTTGAGGTGAGTAATTTCTGCAATGGGCTGCTTTTCAGTAAGAGAGTAATTGACTTCCTGGGTGGCGTTGCTTTATTTTCTAAGGAGGCAAAGCTGTAACATCCCCGCCTCCAAGACAATCACTCGCTACTCATTTTAAAGACCAATTACAGAACTTGCCTTGACAAAAATGAATGCTTTCTACCAGCCTGGAAGGCAATTTCGTTAATTGTGGAGGTTGTACCTGCTTAAAAATTGCCTGACAAAGAAAGAAAACTGGGGTTTTGGAATTGATGCAATGAATAGATGCAGCATTTTAAATATAATCCTTTCTGACGTGCATTGATTCATCTTTCAATCTTTTTGTATTTTTAATTTAATTACAAATGCATCATTACAAAATTTAAATATTGATTAAGTACTAATTTACTGAGGTCTGACTGAAAGGAGGACATTGGTAAGATGTAGTTACCTCACCCTTTGACTTTGTACAGCAGTAACCTACAGACAGAAGGTGACCATTCGGCCCATTGGTTCTGTGCTAGCCCTTTGGCAGAGCAACCAGGCTTGGCTTTATTCAGATTTCAAAAGACAGTAGGGAAGAATTGTTCAGGTTTTCTTTTGGGGCAATTTTCTCCCCTTCCCTCCTACAAGTTCTTCCTGAGGGTGCACTTCTGTAGCCACTGATAATTTGTTCTCCTTCTCTTCTCTTTCAGCTACCCCCTTTCTTGTAACTTCTCCTCATAGACCTTTTTGCATCCTCCTCTAGCATCTTCCTCTAACCTTCCCTCTTGCAGATTTGCCCATTCACCTCGAAGCCTCCTTCCCTCAGCCCCCTCTTTTCCGGGATTGTCTCTGTCACTTGCAACCCCCACTTCCACCCTCCCCTCACTCACACAAAAAGAAATCTGGACAAGAGGCAAAATTCATTCATGGAAACAATGGGCTTAGGAACAAAAGTAGGCCATTCAGCCCTTCAAACCTGTTCTATAATTCAATAAGGTCATGCTGTTATGGACCTGACCAAACTCCCTCAAATTATATGAAGAAGATAGTCTAGACCCTAACCTTTTTTTATTTTAAAGGTAAGTGTAAGATGTTATATTCCAGATGCAATTTGATTGGCCAAACTACTTGACTTTAAGCAAAACATCCTTTATTTTTACACTACAATTAAAATATGGACAAAATAAAGATAAAAGAAAGGAATAGGTTTAATTGTAAGTCTATCAAAATGCTTAACAAAACAATATATAAACCACCACTACTGAACTGTTCCAATACAGTGACATCTCCCAAACACACTGCTGGCAAAGCTGAATTCTGTAAGACAGATTGTCTCACACGTGAGTCTAGCAGCAGAAGAGAACCCCAGCTTTTAGCTGTAACAGAGAGAGGAATAAGAGCTTCCACATCCAGCTTCAAGACCCAGCAACTGCTGAAAGCTAAAAATCTGGGTTCTGTGACCCCACCCATTCAGGCTGCTTCTATTGTTCTGACACTAAAAGAAAACCCAAGGTTTAAAGATGGTGTTTGGTTTTGTGTCACAACAGAAGTGATATTCTAAAGCATAAGATATTATAATTAACTCCTCTGTGGGAGAACAATAAAAAAATATGGTGCATTTATATATGGCCTTTCTCCACCCCTGACTGCCTCAAAGTGTCAGTGAAATCCTTTTACAATGTAGTCAGTGTTGTACAAGAAAAGTAGCAACCAATGTGTGCACTGCAAGCTCTAACAAACAGCAAGATTCTTTTGTGATGTTGTCTTATGGGATAAGTATTAATCCGAGTGTATTTGTCTGTATTTCTGCGTGTTCACTAAACTGGGAAAAGGACTGATTTAAAAGTAAAGGATTGTGGAAGGGATTGCTGCACTTCTTAAAACCAAGTCATCAAAACCCATTGTAACTGCTGAATTAAAACTAAAAGAACTGCAGATGCTAGAAATCAGAAACGAAAACAGAAATTGCTGGAAAAACTCAGCAGGTCTGGCAGTATCTGTGGGAGAGAAATCAGAGTTAACATTTCGGGTCGGCTGGCCCTTCCTCAGAACCAAGTTAAATCTGATTACTCTTCACAGACGCTGCCAGACCTGCTGAGCTTTTCCAGCAATTCCTATTTTTATCATTGTAATTGCTGGTCACACTGTTACTTGGCCAACCAGTGTGGGGAGGGTTAGTTGCGGATGAACTGAATGCAATTCCAATGACAACAACTAGCTGATTGGTCTGTAGAATGATGACCAATGGCCATGGCCCTCTGCCTGATAACAACTATGTGATTTAAACAGGTCCAGGCAGCGGGCCGTGGAGGGGTCGTGAGGGCCAACTGCCTGCCCCTCTTCCAAGGTTACGTTAGAGCCCGGGTGTCCTTGGAGAAGGAGCACGCGGTGTCCACCAACACCCTGGAGTTGTTCAGGGAGAGGTGGGCGTCACAGGGAGTGGAGTGCATCATTTCCCCCTCCAACTCTATTTTGATTTAGTCCCTGCCCTCCCATTCACTGTTTGATCACACAGCATTGCCCTCTTTGATGTGAAGGGCACTGCTCGTCACAGGCCACTCGGGTGTTTTCCTATTTTCCTGGTGGTGGAAATTGAATAAAGATTTGTTCACTTTGTGTCTTTCACTGTGTCTCACACCTGCACACACACACTATGGGTGCTTAAAAAAAACAACTACGTTATTGGCTGGCTGGCAGCTGAACACCTTGTGGATCTGAATAATTAGTAAGAATCCATGAGATCTCTGGATAGGAAGGTGGTGTAAAAAAAACACTCTAAAGCCTAATGAAAGCCACATTATTTCCCCTGTCCAGTTGCTGCAGGCTGTTGCTTGTAACAAATAAAGCAGAGACTTTATGAGTTACAAACAGTTGCTCTATCCTTCCTGCGGTCAAGTAAAAGTATTGAAGAGTGACAAGTTCTGACAAGTCAAAGCGATTATCTCAGTGAATCCTGTGGATGGAGACCATTTAACAGCCTTCTCTGTTTTCCCCTCCATCCATAACACCAACATTTTTGTGTTTGTCTGCATGCATGCATAGGGAAAGTTCTATAAGGGGGTTATATGTTGACCTAATTGTTTACCTATAGTTAGTCTCTATTTATTGTTAATTCTTGTTAACTGCAGAGATCTAGTCCATACTTCCTTACAATTCGCGTCTAAAAAACTGGGACATTGTGGAACTTTGCATAACTTAAAGCATAGAACATAGAACAGTGCAACACAAGGACAGGCCCTTCAAGCAACATGTCTGTTACTCCAGAAATAGCAGGGCTCAATTCCCAGTGTACCATTCCAGTGAAATGTGACACTGAACACCAAGGGGGGATTCCATTCTCCTTCCCAAGTAGTGTTGAGGGATCTTTGACATCTACCTCAGCAGGCCTGTCGTTCAAAAGCTACCTCTCATAGCCAGCAGAAAGAGAAGCCAATGGCCATAAGTAGATTCCATTCCGAAGCAGGTAAAGATCCAATCCAGCAGAAAGGAAGTTTGATTTTGGTCATCCCTAGTTCATTAGAGCTGAAAAGAAGGCTAAAGCTTTTTTAGCACTGCAAGTAGACATGACCAGAACAGGTTCATAGCTTTTCTGTGAGGAAAGCTCAGTGAGTTAGCTCAGGTCTGGGTATTTCCATAAGAAACTGAGACAATCAAATCTGCTGAACGGCTGAGAGGAAATACTTGTGGCAAAAGTGAGGACTACAGATGTTGGAAATCAGAGTCTAGACTAGAGTGGTGCTGGAAAAGCATAGCCGGTCAGGCAGCATCCGAGGAGCAGGAAAATCGCGTTTCGAGCAAAAGCTCTTCCTAATGAAGGGCTTTTGCCCGAAATGTTGATTTTCCTGCTCCTCGGATGCTGCCTGACTGGCTGTGCTTTTCCAGCATCACTCTAGTCTAGACCCCGGAAATACTTGTGGCCTAAACAATTGATTAAGAAATTGTGAAATGAAGATATGAGTGTTAATTCACTGGGGTTGAGTACCTGTAAAGGATACTGTTGGGGAAAATAAAGGTTGAATCTTACTTGCTGTTTACAAGAAGAAGTTTCAAAATGTTTTTTTTTGTCTGATAAACATTAAATATTTTAATTACATTGGCAGCATTTTGTGAATTATATTAAATAATTAACTACCATGGTATCAAATTTACAAAAATGAAACTTATGGTCTATAGAGGCATATTTCATTTCATGACCTCCATTGTCCAGTGTGAGCAGCAGCTGGGATCCCACTGAATTACAGTAGAGGCACAGAAAGGATCTAGTTGTGATGCAAGGTTAGTTTCCCTGAGTTTGTGATCTTAAATTCAACCAAGACATGCTCTGAAGTGAAAAGTATATTTGTAGAGTAATGTGGAAATAGTGTATGTAGTGATGGAACAGTCCTGAGGAGAGAGAAGTGACAGTTATTAGATTCTATACTATAACGTTTATTGCAGTGTCAAAAAGTGAGTTTTGCACAAACTGACTGTGCCCATACACTGGTCATTCTTAGGTTGAGGAAATCGCTCTAATATACACCAAGCCACAAGTAACCCACAGAGCCGTCTAAATCTGATTCAAACTGGAACCCAAACCACAAACAAATAGTAACAAATGAAAGTGATTCCAGTTTAATCATTTATTGCTGCTATCGACAGATCGAGCAGCAGGGGGCGCTGGGTGTCTGCACCCCAGGAAGACAGGGCAACCTCTGCAAATCTAAATATGCAACAAAATGAAGAAAGCACGAGAATATCTCTGAGAAACAGGCAAAGCAGGAGGAGACAGATCCCCCACGAGAGTGCAGAATCAAGAACAAGCATTTGGTCAGCTATTTCAAGGCTTCAGAGCTGAAATGGATCCTGCTCCCAGTGCAGGTGTCATGGGTCCTATGTGACCATTTGGAATGAAGGGAAGAACTAAATGTTCAGCCATCCAGAATTAAAGGAGACGCAAACCTTCACATTGCTCACACAGCCAGACACAAGAGGAAAGAGATTACTGAGATGTTTTGCCGTCATGTCACCATTCCATTGAGCAGAAATACAAGGATACAACTGGCTTCTGAGAAATGCAGATAAACACCGAGAGCAGGGAAATGGCACAACATTCTGCCAAGAATTCCCACAGCTCTTTCAGGGTCTTGGGAGACTCAAAAGTGAACATCACGTTGGATTGCTTAAAAAGCTAACCCCATATTTCCAGGAGCAGCCACTGCCGGACGCTGTCTAAGAAGATGTCATCGTTGAGGGAGGTGGTTAGGGCTTGTAGTGGTTCCTGGGACAAATGGTGCACCATGCTCCACGTAGGACCTGACTCGATAGCATCTAGAAGCCCTCATGGAAATCCATCCACACTAAGTGGATGACCATTTAGCAAACCCAACCTACGTCACACTGCATGTCATTAATGGTGGGTTTTGACCAGGAGCCTATTAACAACTTTCAGGTCAACCAGCTTCAAAAACACCTTCCCTGTGGCATTTCAACTGCCCCAGAGATATTCAAGAGGACTGTATCAATCTTTCTGGAAGGGAATGTGTGATATGGATAGTCATGGTGTTACAAGCCAGGAGTGTGACCACAGCATCCATGAGGTTAGGAAAGTGTTCCCAGAGGCAAGTCTCACCTTCAGTGGGAAACATGGATGTGTGAGCACTGCTGTTAAATTCCTAGCACCCATCAAATATCAGAAAGGTTCAATGGTTGCCCCTCAGAAAAAAAACCCCGAAATTATCAGCAACTTTCCACAACCAAACAGTGTGAATGGTGTCCCGAGATTCCTTGGACTGGACCACCAGGTTGGGAAATTAAATTCAAACTGACCACAACTGGTGAACCCTTTTTTTTTTACAAAGAGGCCAGAAACAGTTTTAGGAATTGAGTTAAAAAATTCATTTCAGAAAATCTTAGGGAAGGCTCAACTCTCCAATCAGGGAGAAAGTGAGGACTGCAGTTGCTGGACGTCAGAGTGTGGTGCTGGAAAAGCACAGCAGGTCAGGCAGTATCCGAGGAGCAGAGAGTCGATGTTTTGGGCAGAAGCTGTTCATCAGGAATGTGGGGAAGGGAGTGATGAAGGGCTCATGCCCAAAACATCGAGTCTCTTAATCCTCAGATTTACAAGGACACATCTCTCCAGTCATGTCGGTACATTATAATCTGTCATTGCCCAGTGGATTCCTTGCCAATACATCTTCACCAGAACTTTGGAGGAGATCTTATTTAGGCCCAGATGCCAGGGGAAGGAAGTCTGACCACTTCACTTTGAGGGCATTAACCCTGTAATGTGACCAAAGAGGAGGAAGCATTGGGCCAATGAGAGATTTTCTCTGATTATTTGATGGATCTCCAATTTCAAACTGAAACACACCATAAACGTTGGTTGCTCTGCTATATTCCAGAGATTCTCAAAATATCCTTTATGCATATTACATTTTGTAAGCTGAATGATATGATCATTCCATGACTGTCTATGTGTCAGGCACAGCTCTATTAGTCCTGGCTAGAGCTAATCAAACAGCAACTCGTGATATCATTTTTAATAAAGATTGGAGCTTAGTGTTGTTGAGTTACAGAGGGACATTGTTAAGTCACTGCTGCTCGCCTGCAGAGTTGCTTTTGACCAAGGTTCTACTTCAGGAATGGAAATTGTGTCTTTAATATTAGGCTGAATCTCTCCGCTGAGGAATAGGAAATTCGACGTTTCGGGCATAAGTCCTTCATCAGGAATGAAGTGGTCATTCCTGATGAAGGGCTTATGCCCGAAATGTCGAATTTCCTATTCCTTGGATGCTGCCTGACCTGCTGTGCTTTAACCAGCAACACATTTTCAACTGTGATCTCCAGCATCTGCAGACCTCATTTTTTACCTGAATCTCTCCACTGATGACCACGAGTGAGGAGTTACTTCTGCAGGTCCCCCACCAGCAATGTTATACCCAGCCAGAGGGCAGAACCTGGACAGCAGCCTGCTCTCTCACCCTATTGCAGGTGTCATTCAGTAAAGGCAGTCTCTGGCTTATGAATGGGTTCCATTCTGGAGTCCATTTATGTTCCAGTTGGATTACAATACCAAATAAGACACTTGTAAGTATAGGAAATGGTCACCTGCCAGGTCTTTAAAATTATATTTCTGTTTGGGATTGTGTTTGTACAAGTTTTCATTAAGTCAGATGCTCATGAATCAGGGACCCCCTGTACTCGAAAATCCATCAAACACTGACTGAACCTCCAGAGTGCTCTGTGTGAGGAATTCAAGATTTACCATCCACTTACTGAAGAAATGACTCCGCATCTCAGTCCAAAATGGTCGACCCCTTAACCCAAGCCTGTGAATCACAGAAGGAGGCCATTCAGCCCATTGAGCTTGCACTGGTTCTATTACTCTATGCCAATCTCCTACCTGAGCATTATCCAAATATCATCCAATGCCCCTCTTGAATGTCTCAATTGAACCTGCCTTCCCCACATTTGAATCGAATTGAATTTATTGTCCCGTGTACTGAGACACAGTGAAAAGCTTTGTCTTCCGAGCAATAGGCAGATCACAGAGTTAATTAACATCGATAAGTAAATAATAGGTAAACAGCAGCAAAAACAAAAACACAGGTACAGGTGAATGTTAAGTGTTTGTGAGTCCATTCAGTATTCTAACAACAATAAGGTAGAAACTGTTGTGAAACCGGCTGGTGCATGTGTTCAGGCTTCTGTACCTTCTCCCCGATGGTAGAGGTTGTAGAAAAGCATTGCCAGGGTGGGATGGGTCTTTGAGAATGCTGGCGGCCTTTCCTTGACAGTGGGCCTGGTAGATGGATTCTGTAGATGGGAGGTTGGCCTTTGTGATTGTCCGGGCTGAGTTCCCCACTCTCTGTAACCGTCTCCGATCTTGAATGGTACAGTTGCCATACCAGGTAGTGACACATCCAGACAGAATGCTCTCGATGGTACACCTATAAACATTGGCAAGGGTATTCACCGTCATGGCAAATTTCCTCAGCTGCCTGAGGAACAAGAAATGTTGTTGGGCCTTTGTAACCAGTGCGTCCACATGAAGAGTCCAAGAAAGCTTGTTGTGGGTGACCATTCCCAGGAGCTTGACACTCTCCACTTGTTCCTCCTCTGTGCTGTTACTGTGTAGGGGGGCATGAGTAACATCCCGCCGAAAGTCAGTAATGAGTTCCTTGGTTTTGCCGGCATTGAGAGCTAGGTTGTTCTCAGTGCTCCATTTTTCCAGGTCTCCCACCTCCCATCTGTAACCTGCTTCTTTGCCACCTGCGATTCGACCGACTATGGTGGTGTCATCAGTGAACTTATAAATGGCATTCGCCTGGTATTTGGTGATGCAGTCATGGGTATACAGTGTGTATAGTAGGGGGCTGAGTACACACCCCTGGGGGCTCCAGTATTGCGTGTTAGTGAGGATGAAATATTGTCCCCAGTCTTCACTGACTGTGGGTCAGGAAACTGAGGATCCAGTTGCAGAGAGTGGGGCTTATTCTGAGATCACTCAGTTTAGTAATCAGTCTCGAGGGGATAATAGTGATGAAGGCTGAACTGTAGTCAATTAGTAGGATTCTTATATAGCTTTTCTTGGTGCCAAGATGTTCTAGGGAGGAATGAAGGGCAAGTGACATGGATCTGTTGGTCCGATAGGCAAATTTCCAGACAGTGTATTTTCGCTGGGTAAGAAAGCTTTTCCTCATATCACACTTCCTACATTTGCATATACTTTAACTTTACATCTTCTTGTTATTTTATTCCTTTCCAAACAGCAACAGCGTCTCCTTATAGGACTGATGAGGGCAGAGCGGTGGATGTGATCTATATGGACTTCAGTAAGGCATTCGACAAGGTTCCCCATGGGAGACTGATTAGCAAGGTTAGATCTCATGGAATACAGGGAGAACTAGCCATTTAGATACAGAACTGGCTCAAAGGTAGAAGACAGAGAGTGGTGGTGGAGGGTTATTTTTCAGACTGGAGTCTGTGACCAGTGGAGTGCCACAAGGATCGGTGCTGGGTCCATTACTTTTCGTCATTTATATAAATGATTTGGATGCGAGCATAAGTGGTATAATTAGTAAGTTTGCAGATGACACCAAAATTGGAGGCATAGTGGACAGCAAAGAGGGTTACCTCAGATTACAATAGGATCTTGAATAGGAAGGGTTTGGAAGGATATAGGCCTGGTGCTGGCAGGTGGGGCTAGATTGGGTTGGGATAGCTGGTCGGCATGGACAATTTGGACTGAAGGTCTGTTTCCGTGCTGTACATCTCTATGACTACTCTGTGCAGCCCACTCCTGATTTCAGAAATATCCATCAAATCTCCTATCAGCCTTCTTCTCTCCAAGTAGAACAGACACCGTCTTCAGGCCATCCTCATTGCTGAGGGTTCTCATCCCTAGACCATCCTTGTAACTTGTTTCTGTCCTGTCTCCAATGTGTTCACATCTTTATTACAATGTGACATTTACAACTATACATAGTACCCTACCCAATCCTTGCTCTTGTATTCTAGGCCAAGATTACTGAAGCCAAGGACGCACACGGCTTTACTTGCTGTTTTTTTTAGATTAGATTAGATTAGATTACTTACAGTGTGGAAACAGGCCCTTCAGCCCAACAAGTCCACACTGACCCGCCGAAGTGCAACCCACCCATACCCCTACATTTACCCCTTACCTAACACTACGGGCAATTTAGCATGGCCAATTCACCTGACCCGCACATCTTTGGATTGTGGGAGGAAACCGGAGCACCCCGGAGGAAACCCACACAGACAGTTGCCTGAGTCAGGAATTGAACCCGGGTCTCTGGTGCTGTGAGGCAGCAGTGCTAACCACTGTGCCACCGTGCCGCCCACGTGCCGTGTTCTCTCCACCTTCCTGCCACTTTCAATAATCTCTGCACAGAGACCCCCCCCCAGGTCTCTTTGCTGTTTACTTTCTCCCAGATTACGTCACCTCCCATTTCTCCGGATTAAACCCCATCTGCTACCTACTCTCCCACTCCACCAACTTGGCAATGTCCTTTTGGAGTTCCCCACCTTCCTCCGCACAGGTTTCATGCTACCCCAGTGTTCTAGCCTCTGGCTCTGAGGGGAGGGCAGGGAGAGGGGGGGTGAAGGTACAGGGTGTCTCAGGATGATTATTTAATGGAATTTTGAGGCGTTGCCTGAGCCCTGTGTTGCTCCTTCTCAAGACACTGGCACACGGTGGGTCTCTCTCAGGCGCTTGACTTGCCTTTCCCGGGGTCAAGGGCATCCCCTTGGCCCCCCTCCCTCCCTCCACCACCACTCCACCCCCTTACACTACCACCGCCAACATCCCCCCCCCCCGCCTCAACTGCCCTGATGAGTCCTAGGGTTGTCACAGAATCCCAGGCTGTAGGTGAGTGATAGTAGGAAGGGGGTCTACAGGGTAGAGTCACAGGGTGTGAGCTCAATGGGGCATTAGCAGCAAGAGCCATGAAGGTGTGTCTCTAAGCAGGCCCCCCCCACCCCACCCCTCAGATCAAGCTGCCCTCGAGGAGGGCATTAAGTTCCACTCGTACAGTCAGAGTTTTCAATCTTTCAAGTAAATCATCACCACAGCATCTGTAACTTTTCTTTAATCTACCAGTATTAATAAAAATGGATAAAAATGATCATTGAATAAACCCAAATGAGAATCTTGTTTTTGTATGATGTGGAGGGGCCAGTTTTGGACTGGGGTGTACAAAATTAAAAATCACACAACACCAGGTTATAGTCCAACAGGTTTAATTGGAAGCACTAGCTTTCGGAGCGTCGCTCCTTCATTAGGTGGTTGTGGACTGAAAGCTAGTGCTTCCAATTAAACCTGTTGGACTATAACCTGGTGTTGTGTGATTTTTAACTTTGTATTTTTACAATCTGCGTTTGCTCAAAGTGACCAGCAAGTGGCGCCCAAGGTCCATGTTAATCCGACGTAGCAACTGGCTGGACAGGACCTTCCAGGACACAGTTTTCAACATTAAAATGGCACTCCCTGTTGTTGAGTTGTAAATGCCAAGCCCACTTCAGTGAGAGGTTGGCACACAGTTAGCCAGCGAGATCGGAGCGTGCAGTCGCTTCACAAAAACCACATCAACCTGATTGGCCTGAACTCTCTGTATTTAAACAGTGGATTCAAACTAAACTCACTGCAGATACCTCCAACTGGGAATTAGTAGTTCCCTTTTCACAAGGAAATAAGAGCTAATTCCTAAATGTCAGCCTCTCTAGTTAACTACGAGAGAAAAGCTGCCTCACTGCACCTGTATAGAAACAGGTGAAATGGGAACAGAGTGGACCATTCAGTCCCTTGATCCAGCTCCTGTACTCAATAAGATTGTGGCTGAACAGGTTGTGCCCTGAATTCCTCATTCTATCCTATAACTTTTGATCTCCTGTCTAATTAGAATCTGTTAGCCTCTGTCTTAAAAATATTCAATAACCCCTCCCTCACCGTCTTCACCTAAGAATGGTTGGAGAATTTGGGGGAAATACATGAGTTAGGGGGTGGATGGTACTCAACCTGTAAATAAAAGTAAAGGCACCAGAATCCAAGTGGGCGACTCCCTCATTATAAAGAGAGAGAGAGGGAGAGAGGGAGAGAGGGAGAGACACCTGATGGTGGTTTAACCTGAGGGTTACCATGTGTCCGGTGAGGGGAGAGGTTGACAAGGAGAGACCTTCATGGTCACCTCAGCTGGTGCAGGGATTGACCGCACACTGTTGACTGCATCAGTGTTCACAGAGCAGTAGAACGTTTTGGCCTGTACTGTGCTGCCAACATTACAGTGAGGCTAACAGTGCTTGTCATTATGCATGTGGATTTTAACAGCAGCTTTGGCTGTGTGTAGATCTGAGATTAACATGGGAATCCAATAGTTAATATCTGAGGTGTCCCTCTTCACTTTAACTCTGTGAATGGATCACCTCACCATCGGCCTGCCCCCACCCCCCTCCTGTAAAAACGCGATACCCTACTCCCGAATCCAGGAGGGGCAATTCCACACCAGAACATCCCAGATGGCCTCCTTCTTCAAAGACCACAACGTCCCCTCCCCTGTGGTCGATGATGCCCTCCAGCACATCTCCTCCACGTCCTGCACCCCTGCCCTCCAACCCCGCCCTTCCAACAGCACCAAGGACATAATACCCCCGCTCCTCACCTTCCACCCCACCAACCTCTGGATACATCGCATCAGCCTCTGCTACTTACAAACAGACCCCACCATTCGGGATATATTCCTCTCCCCACCTCTATCTGCGTTCCGGAGAGACCATTCCATCTGCAACTCTCTCGTCAGGTCCATGCCCCCCACCAACCCACCCTCCCCTCCCGGCACCTTGCCCTGTCACTGCACGAGGTGTAAACCCTGCACCCGTACCTCCCCCCTCACCTCCCTCCAAGGCCTCAAAGGATCCTTCCACATCTGGCAGAGATTTTCCTGCACATCCAAACACCTCATCTACTTTGTCCGTTGCTCTCAATGTGGTCTCCTCTACACTGGGGAGACAGGACAGACACACTAAACAACTCCATCGCCTGGTGGTCAAACACTTTAACTCCCTCTCCCACTCCACCAAGGACATGCAAGTTCTGGGCCTCCTCCATCGCCATTCCCTAACCACCTGACACCTGGAGGAAGATTGCCTCATCTTCCACTTCAGGACCCTCCAACCCCATGGCATCAATGTGGGTTTCACCAATTTCCTCATCTCCCCTCCCCCCATCATGTCCCAGATCCAACCTTCCAACTTGGCACTGCCCTCATCACCTGTCCCACCTGTCCATCATCCTTCCATCTCTCCGCTCCACCCTCTGCTCCAACCTATCACCTTCTTCCCTACCTTCATCTACCTATCGCATTCCTAGCTACCTTCCACCCCCAGCCCCACCCTCTCCCATTTATCTCTCAGCCCCCTTAGGCCACCTCCTCATTCCTGATGAAGGGCTTATGCCCTAAACGTCGACTCTCCTGCTCCTCAGACACTGCCTGACCTGCTGTGCTTTTCCAGCACCACACTTTTTGACTCTGATCTCCAACATCTGCTGTGCTCATTTTCTCCTGGTGATACACAGTGTAAAGGTGCTCTATTAATACAGTGACGGTGAGACATTTGATCTTGTTATTTGCATTTAATGATGTGATAACTGATACTTACTGCCAATTAATATCGATAACCCGGACAGTTAATCATTACAAGTGTGGAACCTCATTCCTTCAGGCCTTGACTGTTCAGGGTGTATAAGCATGGAAAACATAAGTTTTTTTTTACAAAGTTCTCTTTCTCAATCTAAGCTTTCTTTCTCTCTATTTATTTCTTAACTGTAACTGATCCAATTTACCCACTGTAATCGACACTTCCCTTACAGTCTAGGAATTCACATCCCCAGAGGTATAATGTGATATACAGTTATTTATCCTGTTCATTCAGAAGCTATTTCCCTCACTGGGACATTACTCATTTGCATTTATAGCAACCTGTCACTCAGAGGATTTAAAAAGGATTTAGCTTTATTGTCACATGTACATAAAATTACACATGAAAAATTTCTTTGTGTGTGTTATACACAAAGTGTCACCACACTCTAGCACCATCTTAAAACACTGAAGATGATGCAAGATTTTACTGCCACAGAGTTCGTATTTCTCTCTTCTTCTTGTTCCTCCATTGCTGTTCCTCCAAGAGCTGTTTGAAATCTGTAACAGTCCCTGGGGTCTCTGTAATGGGCCCTGGGGTCTCTGTAATAGCACCCAGGGTCTCTGTAATGGGCCCTAGGGTCTCTGTAATAGCACCCAGGGTCTCTGTAACAGGCCTCGGGGTCTCAGTAACGGGCCCCGGGGTCTCTATAACAGGCCCTAGGGGTCTCTTTAATGTACTCGGGGGTCTCTGTAACAGGCCTCGGGGTCTCTGTAACAGGCCCTAGGGTCTCTGTAACAGGCCTCGGGGTCTCTGTAACGGGCCTCGGGGTCTCTGTAACGGGCCTCGGGATCTCTGTAACGGGCCTCGGGGTCTCTGTAACAGGCCTCGGGGTCTCTGTAACAGGCCTCGGGGTCTCTGTAACGGGCAGCGGACTTTCTGTTTGCTGCAGGTTTCAGGCAGTAACAGCCCTGAGTTTCTGATCCAGGCCCACCGGCCTATGCAGGGTGTTATAAACTCTCCTGGTATGTTGGAGCCTGGGTGTCCCTGGACAAGGAGTTTGCAGTGTCCACCAACACTCTCGATGCCTTTGGGGGTGGGGAATTGCATGGGGGGGAAATGCAGGGGGTGGGGAACTGCGGGGTTGGTGGTGGAACTGTGGGGGTGGGGGGAGGGGAGAGGCTGGTTTAATACTCCCTCCAACTCTATTTTGATTTGATCCCTACCTCCCCCTTTTAATTTTTCTCCCATAAGCCTTGCCCTGATTGGGTCTCGTTTGTCACAGGTTCCCTGGCCACATGGGGGTGGGGCATTTCCTGGTGGTGGAAATATTAAACAAAATTATTTGTGCAGTGCTGTCCTTACTGAGTCCCTGTGTACACACACTCTCTCTCACACAGACACAAACAGACACACACACATACTCTGTCACACAGACACAGACACACACGTACAGGCACACACACTCTCTCACACAGACACACACACACACACACACACACACAGACACAAACAGACACACACACACACACAGACACACACACACTCTCTCATACAGACACACACATACAGGCACACACACTCTCTCTCACACACACACACACGCGCGCGCGTGCTGTGAGGAAAGGGAAGCATTATTGCTGTGTAGCAGTCGTGTGGGGGTAAGGAAGGGAATAAAAGCCTCCCAATCCACACTGATCCCACTCTTCTCCCAGTCTCTCCCCACTCCTGTCTCCTAACTCCCCACTCACTCAGCGGGGAGAGGAGCAAGATGATTTTTCTATTGAGAGCAGACCATATTCAGTTGGATTTGTAGAATGACTTTGCGACAAGCCCGTGTTAATCAAATGTATATAGTGTAAGGAACTGCAGTTAGCATCAAGGACGTTTTATTAAATGCAAGTAAATCGAAGAATCTGTTTTACATCCCATTCCGGTGATATTTAAATAAACAAAATCAGTAAATATTTGTCAACTTGTATATTGATATCAAGGCTTTAAGATTTGAGAGTGTTTGAAGCTTAATGTTCATTTCTAATCTGGGAGGAAACGATCAATTTCCTCCCACACTCACAGCATTTTGATATTTGAACTCTGAGCTCAAAAGCTGCATGAATTTATGTAAAACTCTGTTATCTCACTTTTTAGATTAGGATCAAACTAAACATCATGGCATAGACAGAGAATACAGGGGGCTAACACCTTCAACATATTGTCTTGCTATCACCATTGTTAACAACTAACCTGAGAATACAACTTTTTAAAAAAAAGGTTTTGTGATTTACACATGAAAGAAGTGAAACTATCACTGTATTCTAACAGATGAAAGGCTTAACAGACAATCAATTTTTCAATGTATAATTTCAGTTACATCACACTGTAAATTTTTGCTATAAATTCTGTTAGGATTGAGCCCTCCACTACCACCTGATGAAGGAGCGTCGCTCCATAATCTAGTGCTTCCAATTAAACCTGCTGGACTATAACCTGGTGTTGTGTGATTTTTAACTTTGATATTTATTATTCCTGATATGAAGGGTTTCATGAATCTTGTGTCTATCTAACTGTTAATGAGTTAAAAGGAGCTTATCCTTCAGGTGAAAATGGTGGCTGTGTTCCGTTGAGCTGGAATTTTAATAGTTTTTAATGATTATTCTGTAAATGTCATATCTGTACGGACATGTAGCAGTGATGTAATCAAGGAAAACTAGGAAATCAATGGACAGTAAGTGGTCACATTCACCAAGCATGAGTTTTGGATCAGTAGTCTGATCCAGTATCATAAAATTAAAGAGTCACATTTTATAGCTGTTTGTTCTGAAAAGCAATTTGACCCCATTTTAAAATAAAACTGGTTCAGCTGGGATGTTAGAAGATAATATGAAGTACTAGGGGAAACGGAGATGTAGCAGAATTTATTTGATACCATTAAAGCCATTGAGAGTCGATGAGATACCACAGACGTAAAATGAAAAGAGTCAAATGTAAGATGAGAATAAAAGAAACATGGGAGGATTCAGAAAAGATTTGAAAGGATGTTGCCAGGGTTGGAGAGTTTGAGATACAGGGAGAGGCTGAATAGGCTGGAGCTCTTTTTCCCTGGAGCGTTGGGATAACCTTACAGAGGTTTCTAAAATTATATCAATGGCATGGATAGGGTAAATAGACAAGGTCTTTTCCCCAGGGTAGGAATGTCCAAAACTGGAGGGCAAAGGATTAGGGTGAGAGGGAAAAGATATAAAAGAGACCTAAGGGGCAACTTTCTCACACAGAGGGTGGTACGTGTATGGAATGAGCTGCCAGAGGAAGTCATGGAGGCTGGTACAATTACAGCATTTAAAAGGCATCTGGATGAGTATATAAATAGGAAGGGTTTAGAGAGATCTGGGCTGGGTGCTGACAGGTGGGACTAGACTAATTAAGGATACCTGGCCGACATGGATGTATTAGGGTCTGTTTACGTGCTGTACATCTCTATGACTCTGTGACTATGACTCTATGTTCAACTAATGAGTAGTTAGGGTCAGGAACACGCTGTCTGTGATTGTGATGGTGGAGGCAGGTTCAATTTGAGAGAGCATTGGATGTTTTGATTTAAGTAATTAATGTGCAGCATTGCAGGGAACAGGCATGAGGTCAGCACAAAGCCATCTGGTCACTTGGAGAGATGGAGCAGACACAATGGACTGAAGGTCGCTATGTGCTCCGTAAGATTTTGGTGAATCTGTGATTCCAATGGTGAGTGTTATTCAGGCTGGTGTGAGAATGGAAACGTGTGAATCTGTGTTGGGCTGCCCCGTCCCAACCCCACACCCGCACCTCCCCCCCCCCCCCCCCCACACACACACTGATCCTGCTAAAATGGCCGGGGTGTGCCCACTTTGAGCAGCAGGAGGCAGAACAGCTGAAGACTGTACTCCAGGTCTTGGAGGGAGAGGGACGATGCGATGTGCTATTAACCCAGAGGAGCTGTTGCAGACTGAATGGGAATGATGGAGTTGGATTAACGCCAACCGTATTGGACTTGATCCCTGGGAAGGATAGTGTTGGAATAGTGCTGGCCAGCCATGATCTCGAATAGGATAGCAGGCTCTGGGGGGGACTGAATGGTCTACTCCTGTTCCTATCCACTGGAATGGCCATACTTGGCTGTATTCATTTGGGAAATGAGTACACATTGATTCTGGATCTCCGCTTTTAATTAGAATTTATAACTCTTGGATAAAAAGAATTTTGACAATGTTGGCAGTAAATTTGCCCCGGGAGCAGTTTTGGATCGGATGGGATGGCAGTAAGCAGCAGAGGGCAGCAGAGCTACAACATGGGAGAAAGTTCACTCGGTGGATGTGAGTGAAACCAAATTCCAATCAGTTTTCACTCCTGCCCCTTCACCAACTCAGAAAACCAACTGTCGTCACGGCGATGAACCTCCCCCAGCACAAAAACACACCACTGATTTATTTTTTCGAACTAGAATATTTTGGGTTCCTTTTTAATCCAGTGTGATAAATGTATCTACAAGTACATCAGCCAGTCAGTGGCATCGACTCGCACTCGGCTACATGAGGGTATCTCCAGAGGTTTCTCAGGAGCAGTCATCACATTTGGAGCTATTCATACGCTGGCTGATTGCCTCATCAAAGACGTGTATTGTAAAGGGCATCTCAATGATGAAGGATAATGGTTGTGGACTCTGGGTCTGTTCTCAGTGGAGTTTAGAAGGATGGTGGGAGGGGGAAAATCTGATTGAAACTTACAGAATCCTGAGGGGCCTGGATAGAGTGGACGTGGAGAAGATGTTTCCATCAGTAGGAGAGACTAGGGCCCGAGGGCACAGCCTCAGAGTGAAGGGACAACCCTTTAGAACTGAGATGAGGAGGAATTTCTTCAGCCGGGGTGGGGGGGCGGAGGGTGGAATCTGTGGGACTCATTATCATAAAGGGCTGTGGAAGCCAAGTCATTGAGTGTCTTTGAGACAGAGAAAGATAGGTTCTTGATTAGTAAGGAGATCAAGACTTAGAGGGAGAAGGCAGGAGAATAGGGTGAAGAAAAATATCAGCCATGATGAAATGGCAGAGCGGACTCAATGGGCCGATTGGTCTAATTCTGCTCCTATATCATCTCGAGAGGTTTGGGGAAATAATTCCTGGATTTGGGGATCCAGGTAACTCGACACAGCCCTCAATATGGAGCAGCTAAAACCAGGGATGTTCAGGAGGCACTGGAGGAATAGAGAGATTTCGAAGTTTGGTGAGACTAGAGGTGATCATAGAGATAGGGAGGGGTGTCACTGATGGAGCATGGAGGGTGTCACTGATGGAGTGGGGAGGGTGTCACTGATGGAGTGGGGAGGAGTTGGATCATAGAGATGGGGAGGGGTGTCACTGATGGAGCGTGGAGGGTGTCACTGATGGAGTGGGGAGGAGTTGGATCATAGAGATGGGGAGGGGTGTCACTGATGGAGCGGGGAGGAGTTGGATCACTTACAAACTTTATTTGATTGTCGACACTTTGAAGTATCTGACTTTTTATTCATTCACGGGGTGTGGGTGTCCCTGGCTGGGCAGCATTTATTCCCCTTCCCGAATTGCCCAGAGGGCTGTGGGTCTGGAGTCATATGTAGGCCAGACCAGGTGAGGAGGGCAGGTTTCCTTCACTGAAGGTCATGAATGTACAAATGGATTTTACTGACAATTGGCAATAGCTCCATGGTCATCACTAGACTCTTAATTCCAGATTTTTATTAAATCAAATTGCTCCATCTGCCATCTGCCCTGGTGGGATTTGGACCCCAGAACATTCTGTGGGTCTACCTATATAACAAAAAGAATCACCCAGAGAACATAGATGAATATAACCTTCTCCAGAGTGAAGCGTATTTCCCCGTTGTCACACTCATTGTAACAATGTGGGACATCAACATTTCTGCTTTAGCTATAACCTTTCCACGAGAAACATGAGACATGGACACTGTTCTAATCGATACAATGAGCTCAATCTCTTTTTAACCTTTTCAGAGCAGTTTATAATCTAGGAGCATTACCTAGCAAATAGATTTGAAGGCCTTTATTCCCTCTGTCGAGAAAGTGATTGTATAATTTTGCTCTCATGTGGTATCTGACCCATTATACACAGAACTGGGTAGATTGCAGTTCCTCAGGGGCCACTCATTTTGTGTAAAGAAGGATAAATAGTCTATCGCAAGATCGCATGTTGAGATAGAGGTCTCTAACTGAAAGGGATTACCATTAAAATCCCCACAGGGCACAGTCAATTTATCATGTCAAACTCCTTTGCCCCAATTTGATTCTCTCTGACAATTACAAGATGTTTGAATGATTGCTATACTCCCAGAGAGACTGCCATTCAAATGCGCATAAATACAGTGCGTTAGGTGTGTTTCCAAACAAGCCTGCAGTGGATTATCTGATTGTTCATGTGTGGATTGCAGCTTTATTGATTGTGATGTAGCAGTTGGAATTAGTACTGACCATCTCAATAGAAATTCACAGTAAAAGCAGATAAAAGCTCAGTTATAACGAAACCTGTTAAAGGCAAGTGTTTAGGTTGAAGCGCAAAGTGAGTTTAAAAAAATTAAAATGCATCACATTAAGCCACTCCCCATCCTGACTAGGAATATATTATGATTTGGAGATGCTGGTGTTGAACTGGGGTGTGCAAAGTTAAAAATCACACCAACACCAGGTTATAGTCCAACAGGTTTATTTGGAAGCACACTAGCTTTCAGAGCGTCGCTCCTTCATCAGATGGCAACTCCGAAAGCTAGTGCTTCCAAATAAACCTGGTGTTGGTGTGATTTTTAACTTTGGAAATATATCGCTGTTCCTTCACTGTCGCTGGGTCAAAATCCTGGAATTCTCTCCTTAAGGGCATTGTGGGTCTACCTAGAGCACAGGGACTGAAGCGGTTCAAGAAGGCAGCTCACCCCCACCTTCTCAAGGGGCAATAAATGCTCCTGAGATGCTGCCTAACCTGCTGTGCTTTGACCAGCAACACATTTGCAGCTGTGATCTCCAGCATCTGCAGACCTCATTTTTTTACACGCAATAAATGCTGACCCAGGCCGCGATGCCCATATTCTCTAAATGAATAAAAGACTTGTTCAACAATTAAAAGTTAGGAAAGTTTTAATTAAATTGCATCACATTATCTAATGGAGATCATTTATATTCAGATATGCATGAATAAAGATGCCAAGGAGATTATTTTGAAATTACACTAATCATTTATTGTCTTTGCTAAATTAATTTGCAGTTATTGAGAAAAAAAACTTAAAATGCCTTATTTAACAGGCCAGGAACTGCCATAATTTATGTTTAAAGGTTATCCAAAGTGTTATTTTGTCTCATAATAAATGGAAATAATTATTAGTTATCCTTCATAGTAGGAATACAAGAAATAGTACAAATTCAACTAAAATAGTAAGTCTGAGGCTAGGAATCCTGGACAAGTTTACCTTCTGAGTGAATAACTCTCTAAAGCCTATCACCATCTACAAGGCACAAGTCAGGAGGGTGATGGAATACTCCCCACTTGCCTGGATGGGGGCAGCTCCAACAACACTCAAGAAGTTTGACACCATCCAGGACAAAGCAACTCACTTGATTGGCTCCACATCCACAAACATCACTCCCTCCACCATCCACACTCAGTAGCAGCAGTGTGTACCATCTACAAGATGCACTGCAGAAACTCACCAAAGATCCTCAGACAGCACCTTCCAAACCCACAACCCCTTCCATCTAGAAGGACAAGGGCAGCAGATCTACCACCACATTCAAGTTCCCCTCCAGGCCACTCCATATCCTGACTTGGAAATATATCGCCATTCCTTCAGTGTCACTGGGTCAAAATTCTGGACTGCCCTCCCTAAGGGCATTGTGGGTCAACCTACAGCCCATGGACCACAGCGGTTCACAAAGGCAGCTCACCCCCACCTTCTGAAGGTCAACTAGGGACGGGCAATAAATACTGGGCCCAGCCAGCAACACCCACGTTCATATGGATTAACCATTCCCACAACAAAATGGGGGAAATTGGATTCTCATCACTTTCAAATGGGTCAAGTTTGAAATTTCTGTTGTGCTTAAGGGTTCCAAACCAAAACCTTGCGGACACTGGTGATCTGTTTCAAAAGCAGGAAATGCTGGAGAAATCCAGGAGCTGTGGCAGCATCTAGAGGTGATAGCCTTGTGGTATTATCGCTATTAATCCAAAAGCTCAGCTAATGTTCTTGGGACATGAGTTCAAATCCTGCCATGGCAGATAGAATTTGATTTCAATTAAAAAGACGAATCTGGTATTAAGACTCGAATGGGTTTTAAAAATGGCACCGGTACTGGAAATCATAGGAGGTCCTAGCAATGGGTAATGTGACCCCCACCCTGGAGAATATAGTGAGGGGGAGGATGTCACTGTGGTGGGGATGTAGTTAAAGAGATAAGTTTGAGTATACAGTGTGAGGAAAACCTGCTCAGAGAGAATTCCTTCAGGAAACTTGCCCCAAGTGACCCTTACCCAGTCTCTGATAAAATTCAGTCCATTGTCTTTGACAATAGGGTGACACGGTGGCTCAGTGGTTAGCACTGCTGCCTCTTGGCACCAGGGACCATGTTCAATTCCCATCTCGGGTGACTGACTGTGTGGAGTTTGCACACTCTCCCCGTGTCTGTGCGGGTTTCCTCCGGGTGCTCCGGTTTCCACCCACAGTTCCAAAGATTTGCAGGTCAGGTGAATTGGCCATGCTAAATTGCTCCATAATGTTAGGTGCATTAGTCAGAGGGAAATACAGCGTAAGGGAATGGGTCTGGGTGGGTACTCTTTGTGGGTGGCACGGTGGCACAGTGGTTAGCACTGCTGCCTCACAGCGCCTGTAGACCCGGGTTCAATTCCCGACTCAGGCGACTGACTGTGTGGAGTTTGCACGTTCTCCCCGTGTCTGCGTGGGTTTCCTCCGGGTGCTCCGGTTTCCTCCCACAGTCCAAAGATGTGCGGGTCAGGTGAATTGGCCAAGCTAAAGTTGCCTGTAGTGTTAGGTAAGGGGTAAATGTAGGGGTATGGGTGGGTTGCGCTTTGGCGGGTCGGTGTGGACTTGTTGGGCCGAAGGGCCTGTTTCCACACTGTAAGTCTAATCTAATCTTCGGTGTGCACTTGTTGGGCTGAAGGGCCTGTTTCCACCCTGTAGGAATCTAATTTAATCTAGAAACAGCGTGGGCAAGATTTACCATCCAAAATAATAATGGAGGGAAAAGAAATGTAAATACCTCAAACCATTAATGGCCACTGCCCCTCCCTCCCCCAACCTGTGGGTTCAATGGAGGTGGGTTGGCTGACCATTTGTTCTCAACAGTTGGCTTGGTAATTTGAGTGTTTTAACAACAGTCTGTGCTTTAACCTGGTTTTCCCAGGACTTGGGGAAGAGTATGAGTGAAGGGAGGCATCCCCAGCTTCGAGGGGATTTGGAAATGGTTTGATGGCACTGTTTGTGGGTCTGGAGGAGTTAGCTGCTATCTTCCCAACAGACTAACCCCCCCCCCCCCACCTCCCCCCAGCACGTGGAGTCTCTCGGAGGTGAAGGGCTGACTTGGGCTTATGGAGCTGACATATCCAGTCCTTTGGCCTTCGGCAAATTAATTCCAGACCGCCAAGAGGCTGGAGTTGGTAAATCCGGCTGATTCCTGGCTGTGAACCCCTTGGAGGTCTGAAGGAAGCCCAATTCTCCCTGGTTCCTGACACAGACTGAGCAACCCCCAAACCCCCTGACTGTGGAACCAGTCCCTGTTAATAACCAGGCTCCTGATGCTAAGACTAAAAGAGGTTACAAAGTACTTGGGGATGGCTTGTTTAAAGTCCTGAAGGTAGTATGGGGCTGTGGTAAAGCAGAATAAGGTTAGGGAGGCAGGGTTTCTGCATTGGGAGGGAGTGAATTGAAAATTAAGGTTGTTTTCAGAATTGGACGAGTTACTGGTGTTTATGTTCAGCCCCACATTACATCACCCAGTATTATAGACCTTAAAGCAACAGGGTCACGCGGGGTCTGGAAAGTTTAATTTTAGTATGCAATGGACAATATTTTGTGATATTTGTAAGAGCCAGTACCTGATGCAATTTTATTAACATAGCAAAAGTTGACTTATTGGAAGAGAGTGTTTTCCATCAACTCCCTGATATAAATAAGCAGAAATAACTTCTACAAAGCTGGGCACAACTGTTTATTAATTTAAATAAAAGCCCGAGGAACTGTGGATGCTGGAAACCTGGAATAGAATCAGAAATTGCTGGAAAGCTCAGCAGGGTCGGGCAGCATCTGTGGAGACAAAGCAGAGTTAACATTTTGGGTTAATGCCGAACTGAAGAAAGCTTAGCAGAGCCAGAATGTTATCTCTGCTTTCTCTCTACAGATGCTACCAGAGCTGATGAGTTACTAATTTCATTGGTGTAACTGTGCTCAGCTCCTCAGCATGAGGAAAGATGAAAAATAATTATGTTTAGAAGGGTCTCGTTTGTGTGTACTTGAATTAAAAAATTAAAATTGACCTGATGAAGGAGCAGTGCTCTGAAAGCTAGTGCTTCCAATTAAACCTGTTGGACTATAACCTGGTGTTGTGTGATTTTTTAACTGTCTCTCTGTCTGTCTCTCTCTGTCTGTCTCTCTCTGCCTATCTGCCACTCTCTGTCTCTGTCTCTCTCTCTCTGTCTCTGTGTCTGTTTCTGTCTCTGCCTCTGTGTTTGTCTGTCTCCCTCTGCCTATCTGCCACTCTCTGTCTTTGTCTCTCTCTCTCTGTCTCTGTGTCTGTTTCTCTCTCTGTCTCTGTGTCTGTCTCCCTCTGCCTATCTGCCACTCTCTGTCTCTGTCTCTGTCTCTGCCTCTATGTCTGTCTGTCTCTCCCTCTGTCTGCCACTCTCTATCTCTCTCTCTGTCTCTCTCTCTCTCTCTCTCTCTGTGTCTGTCTCTCTCTGCCGATCTGTCACTCTCTGTCTCTGTCTCTCTGTCTCTGTGTCTGTCTGTCCGTCTCTCTCTCTCTCTCTCTCTCTCTCTCTCTCTCTCTCTCTCGGAGAAAGTGAGGACTGCAGATGCTGGAGATCAGAGCTGAAAATGTGTTGCTGGAAAAGTGCAGCAGGTCAGGCAGCATCCAAGGAGCAGGAGAATCGACGTTTCGGGCATGAGCCCTTCACCAGGGCCCTTCCTGAAGAAGGCTCATGCCCAAAATGTCGATTCTCCTGCTCCTTGGATGCTGCCTGACCTGCTGCGCTTTTCCAGCAACACATTTTTGTCTCTCTCTCTCTGTCTGCCACTCTCTGTCTCTGTCTCTCTCTCTCTCTCTGTCTCTGTGTCTGTCGGTCTGTCTCTCTCTCTCTCTGTCTCTCTCTTCTCCCTATCTCTCTCTGTCTCTCTGTCTGTTTCTATCTGTCTGTCTGTCTCTCTCTCTCTTTGTCTCACTCTGAGTCTCTGTCTCTCATTGTCTCACTCGCTGTTGCTGCTTTGATTGTTCCTTCATCACAACTGAGTTAAGAGACTGGGAGGAGCAGTGAAATATGGTGAGGTTGGTTCAGTGATCTGGACGTACCTCGGTTGATGATCAATGGAGAATTAGAGTTTGCAAGCAGCACTTTGTTGATTGAGCCAACTGAAATTTCCACTGAATGGAATATTGGACTCGCAACAGTGCGATGGAATCACACTCTCATTGGTCCATGAGACCCAGGTTTGTGTAATTGGGTATAAATCACAGTAAAAATTCCTGATGTACCAGATTTGTAGACAATCAGTGAGCCATTGCTATGTGCACCTCAGTTCAATCATTCCTTGTACATTGAAAATAAACCTGAGTTATTGCTGGTTATACAGCCAACATTTTCAAACATGATGGGAATAAACACAACCTAACAAGCAATAAAAAAGCGTTTGAAATGGTCAGTAAATTGTATCATTGCTGCTGTATTTCTCATTTTTACTGGATATTCAATTGACAGCAAAGAGCGGGATAATACCAGCTTCCATTTTTCTCCTGCCTGTCAATAATACTGTGAACAAAACCTTCAGCAACTTTATTCCCTCCAATGCAGTGGCTGTAATGTTCATGTGTCCAAGTGGGAATATAAGGAGGCAGTCATGCCTTTAAGGTTGTGAGTCCTTCCCCACTCTCCCCCATGATGTGGATATTAAGAATGATGGATTCTATAATGTCTATGGTTCCCCATGTAGCAAGAAATCTGAGCTGGATTAACCCATCTGCTCTGCTCCTGGTTTAGCTCATTTTTGTTGCTTTCAACGTACAGTGTGCTGTAACACCGAGTGAACGCTGGTTTACATCAGAAATTAATTCACCTTTTTCACTGATTGTGTTTGCCTCTTGATACAATGTGTGGGGAAACATCTGTCAAATGGAAATTCTCTGATCAGCTTTCCCTGCCAATCATGAAAATGTTTTAGAATGTCATGTTTCTGTGAAAGTATGGATTTTCTGGAGTCTGATATGTTGGGGTACTCAGAATCTGAACTTTGGTTTTGAAGGTTGTGGATTTGAGTGTAAGCGCAGTGCCTTGTGGATGTCCTGTTGGCTGCCTTTGGGTCACTGTGCTGAGGGAGTGCTGCACTCTCACGGGGACTGTCCTTCCAATGAGAGGTTAAACACAGGCCCCGAGTGCCTTCCAGGTGGGCAACTAACAGCCAATGGCAGGTGGGTTCTGCAGCTATCCTGGACAATACTGATCCCTCAACCACTGCCACTCGCCATCCCCACTGCTGGACCCAGAGTGTGGCCCAAGTGAGTTGGTTTTTGACCTGAAAATCCTTCCGATGGTATACAGTCAGAGCCTCCTGGTAGGCCAGAACCGTGCGCTAGCCCGGCAGAGCACACCTACTTCCCCCGACCCCCGACTGACCCCACACCCCCTTACCCCCATTCCCCTCCTTCACTCCCAACACCCCCCACACCCTGCTCATCCATCCCCCAACAATCCCATACCAGCCCCGCCCCGGCCTCCCCCAAACACTCTTCCCCAACACCCCCACACCCTGCTAATCCATCCCCCAATGACCCCCACACTCCCCTCCCCAACACCCCCCCCCTCCAGATCTCCCCCAGACCACCCTTCCCCAACACCTCCCAATACCCCTCACACTCCTGGCTGCCCCAACGAACCCCACACTCCCCTCCCCAACACCCCATCCCCCAGACCACCCCTACACCACCCTTCAACACATCCTCACATTTCCCCCCCCACAGGCCACCCCGACACCCCCCCACACCCTCCCCCAGCACAATCCCCAAACCCCCCCACACCACCACCCTCTGATTCCTCTAACACCCGCCTTACCCCTGTCCCCCAACCCCAACATCCCCATACCCTCAGAATGTCTGAAAATGCCCCACATCTGCATCATCCTCCCCATTCCCCAATACCCCCACACCCCCTAGACCACCCCCAACAGTCCCCACATCCCCAGACCACACACTGCCTACTCCCCTACCCCACACAACCCTTACCCCCATTCACAATAAAAGTCCCCTGTGCAGTCTCTTGTCCTCCAGTGAAGTGCTGAAAATGTGTTGCTGGTTAAAGCACAGCAGGTCAGGCAGCATCCAAGGAACAGGAAATTCGACGTTTCGAGCCAGAGCCCTTCATCAGGAATGAGGAGAGGGTGCCAGGCAGGCTAAGATAAAAGGTAGGGAGGAGGGACTTGGGGGAGGGGCGATGGAGATGTGATAGGTGGAAGGAGGTCAAGGTGAGGGTGATAGGCCGGAGTGGGGGCGGAGAGGTCAGGAAGAGGATTGCAGGTTAGGAGGGCGGTGCTGAGTTCAAGGGAATCGACTGAGACAAGGTGGGGGGAGGGGAAATGAGGAAACTGGAGAAATCTGAGTTCATCCCTTGTGGTTGGAGGGTTCCCAGGGGAAGATGAGGCGCTCCTCCTCCAACCGCCGTGTTATGTTCTGGCGATGGAGGAGTCCAAGGACCTGCATGTCCTTGGTGGAGTGGGAGGGAGAGTTAAAGTGTTGAGCCATCGGGTGGTTGGGTTGGTTGGTCCGGGCGTCCCAGAGGTGTTCCCTGAAGCGTTTTGCAAGTAGGCGGCCTGTCTCCCCAATATAGAGGAGGCCACATTGGGTGCAGCGGATGCAATAGATGATGTGTGTGGAGGTGCAGGTGAATTTGTGGCGGATATGGAAGGATCCCTTGGGGCCTTGGAGAGATGTAAGGGAGGAGGTGTGGGCGCAAGTTTTGCATTGCCTGCGGTTGCAGGGGAAGGTGCCGGGAGTGGAGGTTGGGTTGGTGGGGGGTGTGGACCTGACGAGGGAGTCACGAAGGGAGTGGTCTTTGCAGAACGCTGATAGGGGAGGGGAGGGAAATATATCCCTGGTGTTGGGGTCCGTTTGGAGTTGGTGGAAATGACGGCGGATGATACGCGGAGGTTGGTGGGGTGGTAGGTGAGAACCAGTGGGGTTCTGTCTTGGTGGCGGTTGGAGGGGCGGGGCTCAAGGGCGGAGGAGCGGGAAGTGGAGGAGATGCGGTGGAGGGCATCGTCGATCACGTCTGGGGGGAATCTCTGGTCCTTGAAGAAGGAGGCCATCTGGGCTGTATGGTATTGGAACTGGTCCTCCTGGGAGCAGATGCGGCGGAGACGAAGGAATTGGGAATATGGGATGGAGTTTTTACAGGGGGCAGGGTGGGAGGAGGTGTAGTCCAGGTAGCTGTGGGAGTCAGTCGGTTTATAGTAGATGTCTGTTTTGAGTCGGTCGCCCGAGATAGAAATGGAAAGGTCTAGGAAGGGGAGGGAGGAGTCTGAGACAGTCCAGGTGAATTTGAGGTCGGGATGGAAGGTGTTGGTAAAGTTGATGAACTGTTCAACCTCCTCGTGGGAGCACGAGGCAGCGCCGATACAGTCATCGATGTAGCGGAGGAAAAGGTGGGGGGTGGTGCCAGTGTAGTTGCGGAAGATGGACTGTTCCACATATCCTACAAAGAGACAGGCATAGCTGGGGCCCATGCGGGTGCCCATGGCAACTCCTTTAGTTTGGAGGAAATGGGAGAATTGGAAAGAGAAGTTATTCAGGCTGAGGACCAGTTCAGTCAGTCGAAGGAGGGTGTCAGTGGAAGGGTACTGGTTGGTGCGGCGGGAAAGGAAGAAGCGGAGGGCTTTGAGTCCTTCGTGATGGGGGATGGAGGTGTACAGGGACTGGATGTCCATGGTGAAGATAAGGCGTTGGGGACCAGAGAAGCGAAAATCATGGAGGAGGTGGAGGGCGTGGGTGGTGTCCCGAACGTAGGTGGGGAGTTCTTGGACTAAAGGGGACAGAACCGTGTCGAGGTACGCGGAGATGAGTTCGGTGGGGCAGGAGCAGGCTGAGACAATGGGTCGGCCGGGGCAGTCAGGTTTGTGGATTTTGGGCAGGAGGTAGAAACGGGCGGTGCGGGGTTGTGGGACTGAGGTTGGAGGCGGTGGATGGGAGATCCCCTGAGGTGATGAGGTTATGGATGGTCTGGGAGATGATGGTTTGGTGGTGGGAGGGGGGGTCATGGTCAAGGGGGCAATAGGAGGAGGCGTCCGCGAGCTGGCGTTTGGCCTTAGCGGTATAAAGGTCGGTGCGCCAAACTACTACCGCGCCTCCCTTGTCTGCCAGTTTGATGGTGAGGTTGGGGTTGGAGCAGAGGGAGTGGAGGGCTGCACGTTCTGAGGGTGAGAGGTTGGAGTGGGTGAGAGGGGTGGACAGGTCGAGTCGGTTAATGTTGCGGCGCCAGTTGGCTATAAATAGATCGAGGGCGGGTAAGAGGCCAGCACGGGGTGTCCAGGTGGATGGGGTGTGTTGGAGGCGGGAGAAGGGGTCGTCAGAGGGTGGGCGGGAGTCTTGGTTGTGAAAGTAGGCACGGAGGCGAAGGCGGCGGAAGAATTGTTCAATATCTCGCCGCGTGTTGAACTCATTAATCCGAGGGTGGAGGGGAATGAAGGTGAGGCCCCTGCTGAGGACTGATCTTTCATCCTCAGAGAGGGGGAGATCTGGAGGGATGGTGAAAATCCGGCAAGGTTGGGAGCTAGGACCTGGTGTGGGACTGGAGCTGGAGCTGGAGCTGGGGGCGGGGTTAAAGGCGGGGCAGAGATCGGCGTGGGGTGGGGTTAGACGTGGTGACGAAGCTTGGTGTGGGGGCGGGGTTAAGCATGGGGGCGGGGGTTACGCGTGGTGACATGCGTACTTTTACAACCAAGACTCCCGCCCACCCTCTGATGACCCCTTCTCCCGCCTCCAACACACCCCATCCACCTGGACACCCCGTGCTGGCCTCTTACCCGCCCTCGATCTATTTATAGCCAACTGCCGCCGCGTGGTGATGTGGTGACTCAACACAGACATCTACTATAAACCGACTGACTCCCACAGCTACCTGGACTACACCTCCTCCCACCCTGCCCCCTGTAAAAACTCCATCCCATATTCCCAATTCCTTCGTCTCCGCCGCATCTGCTCCCAGGAGGACCAGTTCCAACACCGCACAGCCCAGATGGCCTCCTTCTTCAAGGACCAGAGATTCCTCCCAGACGTGATCGATGATGCCCTCCACCACATCTCCTCCACTTCCCGCTCCTCCGCCCTTGAGCCCCGCCCCTCCAACCGCCACCAAGACAGAACCCCACTGGTTCTCACCTACCACCCCACCAACCTCCACATACATCGTATCATCATTTCCGCCAACTCCAAACGGACCCCACCACCAGGGATATATTTCCCTCCCCTCCCCTATCAGCGTTCTGCAAAGACCACTCCCTTCGTGACTCCCTCGTCAGGTCCACATCCCCCACCAACCCAACCTCCACTCCCGGCACCTTCCCCTGCAACCGCAGGCAATGCAAAACTTGCGCCCACACCTCCTCCCTTACTTCTCTCCAAGGCCCCAAGGGATCCTTCCATATCCGCCACAAATTCACCTGCACCTCCACACACATCATCTATTGCATCCGCTGCACCCAATGTGGCCTCCTCTATATTGGGGAGACAGGCCGCCTACTTGCAGAACGCTTCAGGGAACATCTCTGGGACGCCCGGACCAACCAACCCAACCACCCCGTGGCTCAACACTTCAACTCCCCCTTCCACTCCACCAAGGACATGCAGATCCTTGGACTCCTCCATCGCCAGAACATAACAACATGGCGGTTGGAGGAAGAGCGCCTCATCTTCCGTCTGGGAACCCTCCAACCACAAGGGATGAACTCAGATTTCTCCAGTTTCCTCATTTCCCCTCCCCCCACCTTGTCTCAGTCGATTCCCTTGAACTCAGCACCGCCCTCCTAACCTGCAATCCTGCCTGGCACCCTCTCCTCATTCCTGATGAAGGGCTCTGGCCCAAAACGTCGAATTTCCTGCTCCTTGGATGCTGCCTGACCTGCTGTGCTTTAACCAGCAACACATTTTCAGCTCTGATCTCCAGCATCTGCAGACCTCACTTCTTCCTCCAGTGAAGTGCCTTTCTTGCTCCCAGAGTACTGTCTATCTGGGTGTGTTTCCTTACATTTCAACACTGCCCAGCCTTCAGAAGTACATCATTGAGTGGAAACCACATCCTGATGGTTAGAAATAGACTTTGGGCTTTGAAATACTTTCCGCCCAGTAGCAATTTAACCCATAAACCTACTGCCAGTGCTGCCTGAATGAGCAGGGGAATGTTTAAATGAAAGGAGCACCCTTCTCAAAACATAAATCATAATTCTCAGCAAAGCAAAATACTGCAGATGCTGGAGATCTGAAGTAAAGTAGGAAACTACTGGCGAAACTCAGCACAATGGAGAGAGAGTTAATGTTTCGAGTCCAGTTTGACTTGGTCTGAGCAGTTCTGAAGAAGGACTACTGAACTCGAAACTGGTTTCCCTCCCTTCACAGGTGCTGTTAGACCTGCTTCCTGTTTTTGTTTCTTCTAATCCTTCAGCTGGTAATTCATCTTTGTTCAATTGTTAGATCTTATTGTGCTCAAAATGGCTGCTGTGCTGATGCATTGTGGGTGAAAAGCAGCAGGATATTTCTGTACAAACCATAAATCATAGGATCAATATACAACTGGAGACAATATGACTTTCCTTCTTAAAAGATATGTCAGGAAGGCAACTATTCTTTGAACCGAATGCCGGTTTTCAAACCTGTTAATTGTTAGTTTTTAATACCTTCAGGAGCTGGATATTTTAAGGCAATTTTATTTGGCGTTTTTCTCAACCGCAAAAACTGGCTCTTTCTTTTAAGACAGGCTGTTCCTCAATTTTGGAATGTCTGCTCAGTGTATGTGAACCGTACCAATTAAGTTTTCATCCAAAACGATTTAATTCCAATTAAAATATATCAGAGTTGATCTTACATGATCTACACATTGTTTGGGATTTAATATCTGATGGTGGGAAATCAGATTTACTGCTTTGCTAGTTACTGATCAACTGAAGTTAAATGGTGGGATTAGACAAGAGCAGGTCAAAGCAGTTCAACTGTGCCAGTTACAATGAGTTTGGTCAAATTTACACAGTGCCAATAAATATTCCTATCTTTCCCCACTGCCACACAAGCCTTGCCTTAGTGAGTGACTCTGCTGTAAATTCATGGTAAATGATCGATGTATAAGAACAACGCCAGCCAACGCAATCAAATAGAATCAAGATTACAAGTTCCCTTCATCAAAGAAATGGAAAAGCCACAGGGAAACAAATTCCCCTCGTGTCCCTGCACCCTCCCCCCCGCTGTCTCCTCTGCTGCACCTTCCCTTACCCTCCTTGTCTAGAGGCTTGTACCATGTTCCGATCCCAGCCCAGCAACCCGGACAACCATTCCTCAGTTAAAAAAACAGAAAGAACTGTGAATGCTGTAGGTCAGAAAAGCTCAGCAGGTCTGGTAGCATCAGTGGAGAGAAATCAGAGTTAACGTTTCGGGTCTGGTGACCTTTCCTCAGGACAGTTACTGGTACTGTGGACTGGTGGAGGTTCAAAGTGACCGGGCAGGGATGGGTGTGGAGTGAGCTGAGACTGTGGGGTGACAAGGAATGACTGGGCTGTGATGAATTGTTTGGTCGTTTTTCACGGCCTGCCCCATCGTCGTTGTAAGACGAGCTGTCCATTCTCTATCATCTACCCTTACTGGGATCCAGGCTGACCCCCTGTACACTTTTCTGTACCTCATATCGTCCAGCGATGCCCTTCCTGAGCCCATTCACTACGGGGGAGGAGAGCTGGGGTCACATGTTTTGCTACAGTCCATGACATGTCCCTTTAATATCCAGGGGAGCCCCCCTGCATCGCGATCTGGTCTAGTTTTGGTGTGTGATCTACACAAGAGTGAACACAGTTAGTGGAGTTCCTTTGAGGTAGTGGTACCTGCCATTGAGGAGCTGGGTGACCAACTGAACACACCGTGTGTGGGCATGGGGCTGCTGGGTGACCAACTGGAAGTGATGTGGGTGGGTGTGGGGGCTGCTGGGTGACCAATTGGATGTGATGTGGGTGGGTGTGGGGGCTACTGGGTGACCAATTGGAAGTGATGTGGGTGGGTGTGGGGGCTACTGGGTGACCAATTGGAAGTGATGTGGGCATGGGGGATGATCAGATTAGATTACTTACAGAGTGGAAACAGGCCTTTCGGCCCAACAAGTCCACACCGACCCTCCGAAGAGCAACCTGCCCAGACCCCATTCCCCTACATTTACCCTTTCACCTAACACTATGGGCAATTTAGCATCATGTTGTGTGATCAGTTGAACATGACGTGGGTGGGCATGGGGGATGCTGAGTGTTTAGGTATGAAACTGAAGAGATTTTACTCTTTGCTGGCTGCTGTATCCCACTCAGGAGCAACTGAAACAGGAAGAGTAAAGGAGGGTTTGCATTTATAGAACACTCCACTATTGCTTCTTTTGCACATCACAGTAAACTTGTGACATCTCAGTTTTGTTCCTTTTCCCAGTGGACACGGTACTGCTCTCAGAGATATCTCATTGAGGAGTTTTAATCAGGAGGATTCCTAGACAGAGAAAGATGGTCTCTGACGGTGAGAGAGTTCAGGAGCAGAAGGCACTGACTTCAGGTGATTGGGAAAATAAAACACACCAAAACAACAATACAGAGTCACACAGCGAGAGGTTTGTATCCAGAAGGCACTGACTGAGAAGATGGAGGAGGCAGGTTTTATGGAGGTTTTCCAAGAGAAATGGGAAATCATAGAGTCATCGAGCCATATAGCATTGAAATAGACCCCTTATTCCAACCTGTCCACGCTGAACATAATCCCAAACTAAACTAGTCCCACCTGCCTGCTCCTGGCCCATGTCCCTTCAAACATTTCTTTTTCATGTACTTGTCTTCTAAATGTTGTAACTGTCGCCACATCCACCACTTCCTCAGGAAGGTCATTCCATCCGCGAACCACCCTCTGTGTAAAAGGATTGCCCCCATGTCTTTTTTAAATCTTGCTCCTTTCACCTTAAAAATACGTCCCCCGGTCTTGAAATCCCCCCATCCTAGGAAAAAGATACCTAGGATGCAAAAAGTCATAAGCTCGCAGTCATGGGAATGCTTGTGAGTGAGTTCCTCTTGGCAGAGAGCTACCATGAACTGGTTGGGCTGAATGGCCTCCCTGTGCCCTACCCATTGTGTGTAATGTGTGGGACTGGCAGCTGTAGTAACTTTGTCACGTTGTTCCCTGGTTACGTCCATATGACAACAGATCCTGCACCTAGTACAGGCCAAACAATCTCACTGCATGCCTTTGACTGAACCAGCTATAATGAATAGCAAATGAACTAGCAATACACTGATGGTCGAACATGCTCCTGTACAAATGGAGTTAAATGTCTTACAAATCAGATATACCTCGTCCGGTATCGGACTACACATCGGGATTAAATGAGTGTTACCATTGTTGCTTTGGCCCCGTGGCCTTCCTTTTCACTCAGTCCTGGGGGAACAACAAGCCTGCTGCAAAATTAATCTTCAACAAACAACAGTCCAAGTCATATTGGCCGTCATCTTGCTTCAAATCCAAGGGCCTGGTTCCTGTTGTCATCTGAAATCTTCATTCTCGCCTTGTCCCCTGTCAAATCTCAGATCTATCTCTGAAACTGTCCATACACTCCCATGTCCCACTGCTGCTCCAACGTGGCTCTAATCGGAGAAGCAGATTGCTGGATCAACGTTTCCATTGCTTTCCTCGGTTTTTAAACTCCCTCTGTCTGAGTGGAAACATTTGATTTTAGGTCCATCTGTCTGCAACACCTCATAATCGGAAGAAAGGCAGCTTTTGGTGAATGCGCTGTCTATTGGACGCAGTATATATTCTGCTCTTCTCATTCTATTTGTCTGCTGTAGGAATATAAATATAGGCCATTCAGCCCCTTGACTCTCTTCCACCATTCAATAAGATCATAGTTAATCTGCCTGTAGTTTCAACTCCACTTCCCTCCTGACTCCCAATAACGTCTGATTCCTTTGTTAGTCAAGAATATTTCCATAATGTCTGTCATCATAAAATACAAATCCTGCAGCTTTTTAAGAATAACATTTGAGTGATCTTGCTGACGCTACTTGGGACAGCGCAGTAGCTGGGGTGGCATGGTTACTCAGTGGTTAGTACTGCAACTTCACAGCAAGAGGGACTCGGACTTGATTCCAGTCTTGGGCAACTCTCTGTGTGGAGTTTACATATTTTCCCCATGTTTGCTCCCACAATCCAAAGACATGCAGGATACGATGGGAAATATAGGGCTACTGGGATAGGGTGGGTCTGGATTGGATACTCTTTAGAGGGTCAGTGTGGACTCAGTGGGCCCAATGGCCTACTTGCACACTGTAGGGATTCAATGACCCCCTTTTGCTTGTTGACCTTTGTTCCTAAGAGAGTTGGGGGGAGTTTGAACTTTAGATGAAAGTATTAAACAATTGATTTATTCATCTATTACATAAATCTTCAAATTTTCAAACCCATTCAACAACAATCAACAGGCAAGATGTTGCAGATTAATTCATTTATTGTCACAAAAATCTAGGAAGATATGGTGTAAAGTGTTTTCTCACCACTATCTAGTACCATTTTGAGTTACAAAAGGAATAAAAAGGGACTTACATAGAATTCATCTTCTCTAAAAGGGGCCTTCAGAAACAGCTCCAAGTGTCCCAGGCCCCCTCTCTCTCTCCAGGAACAGCAACAGTCCCAAGGGTCTCCCTTCTGGTTACTGTCACTGCCACCTAGCCAGTCCACACTGTGGGCTTAACACAACCAGAGCATTTTGGTGTCTCTGAAAGTCCTCTGAAAGTCTTGGATTTGTGTTCTGGGAGCCTTTTCCTGGGAAGAGGTTCGGGTTAACAGCTGCCATCTTGCATTCAGAGGGAGTAGGCGTATATCAGGTGGTGAAGTGCGCTCAAGCGTTTACATGATCAGCCAAAGTTCCATTGCCTGGAGTTGAATTTGGATGCCCACTTTCTGAGTAATTGTAGGTACAACATGTCAATCTGAGGCAAAACATAATTGAGCAGGTGCTCGCCGCTAATCATAATGACAGCCGTCCGTGACTTGGTCCCCTCATATACAAAAAGATATTGTTTCATTGGAGGCAGTTCAAAGATGATTCACTAAGATGATCACCAGGTACGGAGGGATTGTCTTAAAAGCAAAGGTTAAACAGGGTGAGGGTCTACTCACTGATGTTTAGAAGGAGAGAGAATCTCATCTCATTGAGATATGTCAGATTCTTAAGGGGCCTGACAGGGTCAATGCTGAGAGGATGTTTCCCCTCATGGGGTAGTTCAGTTCCACAGGGCACAGCCTCAGCATAAAGGGCCATCAATTTCAGACTGAGATGAGGAGGGATTTCTTCTCTCAGAGGGTTGTGAGTCTTTGGAACTCCTTGCCACAGAAGCTTTGGGGGCAGAGTCCGTGTGTATAATTAAGGCTGAGATCGAGAGATTTTTGATTAGTTGGGGAATCAACGGTTAAAGGGAAAGGGCAGGAAAGTGGACGTGAGGATTGTCGGATCAGCCATGCACCTATTGAGGGGCTGGCGGGGCTGAATGGCCTGCTGCTGTTCCTATTTGCTATGGTCTTATAAAGATCCAGGGGCTGTTGTGGCATCAGTTTGCCCTTTTTACAAAACCAATGTAATTCTGGTGCCATCTGCACAGCATGCCAGCAGATGGGCTAAGCAACCAATCACATTGGAGAACTCTCATAGACAGTAAAAAATGAGGTCTGCAGATGCTGGAGATCACAGCTGCAAATGTGTTGCTGGTCAAAGCACAGCAGGTTAGGCAGCATCTCAGGAATAGAGAATTCGACGTTTCGAGCATAAGCCCTTCATCATGCTCGAAACGTCGAATTCTCTATTCCTGAGATGCTGCCTAACCTGCTGTGCTTTGACCAGCAACACATTTGCAACTCTCATAGACAGCAAGCCGGGAAGTAAAAAGCACTGATGACTTTGTTGTTTGATAATTTTGTGGAGACCAAAATAAAATTTGGGGCATACACATGGCTTAAGGTAAAAGCTGAAACATCGTAAGCAAACCTACTGACAATAATAATGAAAATAATCCGTTATTTTAAAAGTCTCTGGAATTTGTCTCATTCGATGGAGGGACTAACTCCAGATTTCTGACATTAGCTTTTCAAGCTCACAGAGAGTGTTCAGAAGTAAGTATGATCCTGTGTGTCTCCAAAACTCAGTTAAACCTCGTTTAACAAAGGTTGAACTTTTCCTATACTTATTAAAAAGTGTACTGTATACACAGTTGAAGTTGAAATGGAAGGGCAGATCTGTAAATCTGTGCTGATTGTATTCGCGAGGACTTCAGCAAAACAGACTCTGGAAGAGCAAAGAACCATTGTCAGCAATTCTTCGATTCCTGTGCGTAACTGCACACACATGGACTTCAGAGATTGCTCATGAGCCCTTGCAGAAAGTTGCTGAAGCTGAGAGTTCCACCAACGTTCCATCTTCAAATTCTGATCCAGTATCTGTTGGCTCAGACAATCCTTACTTCCTTAAAGCTGAGTGTCTCCCGCCCACCCCACACAAATTTCAGTCTCGGTGGTATTTTGCATTAACAGCCTTGGTCACTCATGTATATTTTTCACAATATGGAACTAAATTCCTGCCTGACCTCAACCATCCACGGAAAACAAATCTTCCACAGTTCATGACGCCTTCTCAATTAACTGAATTGTTTCGAGCTGATGCACCATACATTATGATCGATCAATGATTGACTACAAAGCTGGTGTGCTAGCATGTCAAGACCAAATATACATAGTTTGAAAGCTACATCAGTCACAAGGAAGGCCCAAACCATTTTTCTCCCACTGCTGTCAGTATACAACGCAGTGTAATACTTTATCTTAGTCAACGTTGACCCATTGTTGTGTGACAATCAAAGATGTTGTGCTTCCATGTTATCCAGCGGTCCTTTCATGACTAGTTTGCCAGCAATTCCAGAAGTTCTTGATGACCACATCTGTCTTCGCTCAAACTGGAAATGTGACAAGATCTTCATCTGAAGAGAGGGGACGTCAGACAAATTCAGAAAGACGTCACGGCAATCAGAATGTTGCTGCTACTCCACATTTTCTCAAGGGGGTGTCCAGAGGCAGAGAATGAGAGCTGGCTCAGGTGGGAATGGGTTGGGGGCTTGGGAGGAGTGTGGGAGCGTGGGAGTGTGAGGGTGTGATGGGCTGGGGTGGTGAGTTAGAAAATTGATAATTGCTCCCATGAAGAGCCCAGGTATGGTTTACTAACTTAATAGTGTCATGTAAAGGCATGAGTTGTTATTGCATTCCATGAGTTTCTGGGTCAATGTCTTCCTGGATCTTGACCATCTCCTTGTCAGCGCGATGAGAAATGCCAATCCTCATGGATTGTGGTGAGGAGAGTGCGACAATCCAGAGCTGGTCCTATCATTGAAACGGACCTCTTTGTAGTTTCATCCACTCGGGTTTATTGTTGGGCCCTTGTGAGTGAATCACTGTTCCACAGGCCTGGGCAGTCAGACAGCTGTAGGCCACAGGCCGGGGCAGTCAGACAGCTGTAGGTCACAGGCCTGGGCAGTCAGACAACTGTAGGCCACAGGCTTGGGCAGTCAGACAGCTGTAGGCCACAGGCCTGGGCAGTCAGACAGCTGTAGGCCACAGGCCAGGGCAGTCAGACAACTGTAGGCCACAGGCCTGGGCAGTCAGACAGCTGTAGGCCACAGGCCTGGGCAGTCAGACAACTGTAGGCCACAGGCCTGGGCAGTCAGACAGCTGTAGGCCACAGGCTGGGGCAGTCGGACAGCTGTAGGCCACAGGCCTGGGCAGTCAGACAGCTGTAGGCCACAGGCCTGTTTCTGATTGTCCTCAATGGTGGCCTTTCACTATTCGCTAGGAAATGCTTTTGCAGCAGGGTTAAAAACAGGTAACAACCACTCACTTTCTCTCCCTTTGCTTTGCCCAACATGTTGTGTGGAGACTAAGCAAATCAATGTCAAAACAGCAATAAAAACATTAGGTGGCACGGTGGCTCAGTGGTTAGCACTGCTGCCTCACAGTGCCAGGGACTGTGTTTGATTCCCTCCTTGGGTGGCTGTCTGTGTGGAGTTTGCACATTCTCCCTGTGTCTACGTGGGTTTCCTCCGGGTGCTCCAGTTTCCTCCCACAGTCCAAAGATGTGCGGGTCAGGTGAATTGGCCAAGCTAAATTGCCTGTAGTGTTAAGTGCATTAGTAGGGGTAAATGTAGGGGAATGGGTCAGGGGGGGTTGCTCTTCAGAGGGTCGGTGTGGACTTGTTGGGCTGAAGGGCCTGTTTCCACACTGGAGGGAATCTAATCTAAACATACAAAGCTTAGGAGCAAGTGACTGAAATGGGCAGAAGCAGCACCAGGACAGACACTGTGCTAAAGCAGTACTAAGGAAGGGGCCAGGAAGAATTAGAGACAGGGAGCTGAAGTGAGTGACACAGCGAAGGTTGCAAACAAATTGGCAGCAATTTTATTCCAACTTCTGTTAGTTGGATCTGTTTTATCGGGGTCTGATCCTGCCCTGATAACTGTTGCTGTGAGAGATTAATAATGAAATAACCTACCTTGTTATTCTTGTTAATCAGTTTGGAAAGTCCTTTACATTGCATTTATTTTGATCTAACAGTGCCCACCTGGCACCAATGAAAGATTCAATGATTTTTAAGAAGTAAAACAAAACACAAATTCCTTTACAATCACTGATGGTCATGCAGTGTGATTTCACTTTTTTAAGGAAGTTATCCATTTATTTCCCGAAACACTACAGCACACAAGTGACAATTTTCAAATGACAATTTGCTTACCATGAATAAACTTTCATAACTTTGCACGTTGGAATTGTCGAGAGGGTCTCGCAGCCCCAGGCAGAGACTGACTGACTTGGTGAGTTCAGTGGTGATTATATCAATTCCGTTGAAAATTCCCAAAGCATACCATGAGTACAAGTCCTGGATTTTTGACCACTTTGATCTTGTACGAGTTGCAAAAACAGGTTTTCACAGCAACTAGAGGATTATGTTATAATTCATAGCACAGATCTCCTTATGAGCAAAGTTGAAAGATGATCAGGTCCTGCTAAAGCTTTAGCCCATTAGCAGATATTGGAGATTGTTCATTTTGCAAATGTGTTCTATTTTCATGTTTCTGTCCTGGAACTGGACATCAAAAATAACTTGAAATAACTTGTATTTTTACGTTTACTCCCTTTCTGTGATATAGAAGGCAGGAGCAGGAGTAGGCCATTCATGGCTGATCATTGAGCTCAATATCCCAATCCAACCCTCCCCCATCTCTCTTGACCCCTTTATCTATAAGACCTACTTCTACCTCCTTCTTGAAAACAAATAGTCAATAAACAATAGGTGCAGGAGTAGGCCATTCTGCCCTTCGAGTCTGCACCACCATTCATTATGATCATGGCTGATCATTCCTAATTAGTCTCCTCTTCCTGCCTTATCTCCATAACCCTTGACTCCACAATCCTTGAGAGCTCTGTCCAACTCTTTCTTAAATGAATCCAGAGACTGGGCCTCCACTGCCCTCTTGGGCAGAACATTCCACACAGCCACCACTCTCTGGGTGAAGAAGTTTCTCCTCATCTCTGTCCTAAATGGTCTACCCTGTATTTTTAAGCTGTGTCCTCTGGTTCGGCACTCACCCATCAGCGGAAACATGTTTCCTGCCTCCAGAGTGTCCAATCCTTTAATAATCTTATATGTTTCAATCAGATCCCCTCTCAGTCTTCTAAACTCAAGGGTATACAAGCCCAGTCGCTTCAGTCTTTCAGTGTAAGGTAATCCCGCCATTTCAGAAATTGACCTCGTGAACGTACGCTGCACTCCCTCAATAGCCAGAATGTCTTTCCTCAAATTTGGAGACCAGAACTGCACACAATACTCCAGGTGTGGTCTCACCAGGGCCCTGTACAGCTGCAGAAGATCTCTTTGCTTCTATACTCAATCCCTCTTGTTATGAAGGCCAGCATGCTATTAGCCTTCTTCACTACCTGCTGTACCTGCATGCTTACCTTCATTGACTGGTGTACAAGAACACCCAGATCTCTTTGTACTGCCCCTTTACCTAAATTGATTCCATTGAGGTAGTAATCTGCCTTCCTGTTCTTGCCACCAAAGTGGATAACCATACATTTATCCACATTAAACTGCATCAGCCATGTATCTGACTACTCACCCAACCTGTCCAGGTCACCCTATAATCTCCTAACATCTTCCTCACATTTTACCTTGCCACCCAGCTTAGTATCATCAGCAAATTTGCTAATGTTATTATTAATACCATCTTCTATCTCATTAACATATATTGTAAAAAGCTGCGGTCCCAGCACTGATCCCTGCGGTACCCCACTGGTCACTGCCTGCCATTCCAAAATGGAGCCGTTTATCACTACTCTTTGTTTCCTGCCAGCTAACCAACTTTCAATCCAAGTTAGTGCTTTGCCCCAAATACCATGTTAATTTTGCTCACTAACCTCCTATGTGGGACTTTATCAAAGGCTTTCTGAAAGTCCAGGTACACTACATCTACTGGATCTCCCTCGTCCATCTTCAGAGTTACATCCTCAAAAATAGTGTTTTGGTCTCAATCACCTTTCTGTGGTAGTAACTCCTAATGTGTCTCCCCTTCCCCGAATTCTCCCCCAGTCCTGGTATTTTTCTCACTTATGAAAATTCAGGTTCTGGGAGAGACAGTAGATGGTCCATGCACGCGTCTCTCTGTGTTTCTATCAGAACCATGCCCATTAGTGGGCTAGTGGAAATATTACTGGGTTAGTCATCTCTGTGAATGTTCCGGAAACCTGGGTTTGAGGACCACCAAGGGAAACAGTGAAATCTGAGTTGAAAGTTTTTAAAAATCTGGAATTAAAAGCTTGGCCAATGGGAACCATGTGCCCAGTGTCAACTGTCATAAAAGCCTACCTGGTGCACTCATGCGTTTTAGGGAGGGAAATCTGTTATTTGATGATTAGATTCCGTACAGTGTGGATACAGGCCCTTCAGCCCAAGAAGTTCACATTGACTCTCCAAAGAACAACCCACCCAGACCCATTCCCCTACATTTATTCCTGCATCTAGCTCTATGGACAATTTAGCATGATCAATTCACCTAACCTGCACATCTTTAGACTGTGGGAGGAAACCTTATCAAGGAGGTAAAAACAATGACTGCAGATGCTGGAAACCAGATTCTGGATCAGTGGTGCTGGAAGAGCACAGCAGTTCAGGCAGCATCCAACGAGCAATAAAATCGACATTTCGGGCAAAAGCCCTTCATCAGGAATAAAGGCAGAGAGCCTGAAGGGTGGAGAGATAAGTGAGAAGAGGGTGGGGGTGGGGAGAAAGTAGCATAGAGTACAATAGGTGAGGGGGGGTGGGAATGAAGGTGATAGGTCAGGGTGGGGGGGGAAGGAGGGTGGAGTGTACAGGTGGAAAAGAAGATAGGCAGGTAGGACAAGTCATGGGGACAGTGCTGAGCTGGAAGTTTGGAACTAGGGTTAGGTGGGGGAAGGGGAAATGAGGAAACTGTTGAAGTCCACATTGATGCCCTGGGGTTGAAGTGTTCCGAAACCTTATCAAGTCTGGTCTACACGTGACTCCAGACCCACAGCGATGTGCTTGACACTTATCTGCCTTCTGGGCAGTCACAAATGGATAATAAATCGACTCAAATCCCATGAATGACTGATAATTGAAAAAATGCTCAAAATGTTGTGCAAACATGTGGGTGCATTGCTGTGCAGTGGGGTCCCTGTGTCACTTTCTTCCATGGGATGTAGGGTTCCTCTCCCCGTAGGGTTGTACTAAATGTCTCTAAACTTACCCAATCAGTTTGAAACTCCACTCAGGGCCATTGTTGAAACTGATTTCTGCAGTTTGCCCTGTTCAGAAACCCGGCGATATCACAAACTATTAGGGGCTGCAGCAGGATCATTGCTGGAGGTTTGATGAGGTTGCTGGAAAATATGCATGAGAAAGTGACCTGTAAGAAATAACATTTGTAAGTGTATCCAGGGAGTGCTGTAAAAAGAAAAGGTTTTCCTTTGCTCATCTGCCTTCTTAAAATGAAGATCTTAAATTTAAAATTCCTCGGAACGTTTCTTTCAAGCTAACGGGAATGCTAACATTTCAATAAATCCAATTAAGAATATATATTATAATATAGGATATGGGATATATTCATGATATATATACAGATAATTCCCTGCATGTTAGCATCTGTTGGAGAGAGGGCAGAGACGTTGTCTGTGTAAGATCTTACTGTAAAGATGGTGTCACTGACTGTGTGGCATTCCCTCAGTGCTGCACTGGGGTACTGCTCATGCTTCGGATTTGGAGTAGGACTTGAATATGCAAGTGCTAGGCAAGAGTGCTCCACACCGAACCAGGTCTGAATGCACAACACTTACAGTGAAGAGAGGTTTCCTCACCTCAGTTTGGAACAGCTGACCCCTTCTCCTGACACTATGAGCCTGAGTTGTGGAATTCCCAGCCAGCATAGTGTATTGATCCTGTGTTCTTTCTCCTTGATGCAGAGAGACGGCCATTGTCTGTGGACGTGTCTATTTGTTCCACAATTATTTGTTCCCCTGAACAGGATACAATGACACATTCCCACATCTCCAAAGTGTTTGCTTACAATGATCAAAGTCCCAATGACAGCTCACAGTCTCAACATATACTTGTAAGGAATGTTTAACATCTTGAATTAAGTTGACATAATTTGGACATGCCGATGTTGGACTGGGGTGTACAAAGTTAAAAATCACACCACACCAGGTTATAGTCCAACAGGTTTAATTGGAAGCACACTAGCTTTCGGAACACTGCTCCTTCAACAGGTGATAGACTATCAGGAGACTATCACCTGATGAAGGAGCGACGCTCCGAAAGCTAGTGTGCTTCCAATTAAACCTGTTGGACTATAACCTGGTGTGGTGTGATTTTTAACTAAGTTGACATAATTTGTCTGGAAAACAGAACAAATGCCTTTTGCTACATGGAGTCATGCAATGTAAATGAAGTTTGTGGTCATATAATGAGAAATGGGGGTTTATTCAAAATCTGAGATGATTTTAAAGCACTCGTGGGAAAATACAATGTTTAATGGAAAATGCTGGAAATACTCACTAGGTCCAGGGTTATCAATAGAAAGGGGAGCAGACTGAGGTCAGTGACATTTCATCAGAGCTGGGAAATGATTGAGATGCAACTGGTCCTGAACAAGTGGAATGGGGCGGCTGGAGAGAGAAAGAAAATGAAGGAAAGGCCTGGGGTTGTTTTCCGTGGAGCAGAGGAAACTGATTGGGGACATGATGGAGATGTATAAAATGATGAGGGACACAGAGGAGGTGAGCAGGAAGAAACCTTTCCCCTTGATGGAGGGACCAGTGAGTAGATGGCAGAGATTGAAGGGAAGGGGCAGGAGGATTAAACGTGATGTGAGGAAATGCTTTTTCACCCGGAGACTGGTGAGCATTTGGAACTCGCTCTGTAAGGGAGGTAGGAAACCTCATGACAGTGAATGTATGGAGAAGTCTTGCTGAGACTCAGAATTAAAGAGTTAATGCCAGGACCCAAAAGGTTCATTTCAATCAGCAGCTCCACAGCGATATATGAAGGAAAAAAATGAATGAGTAAAAAGCTAAGAGTTGGAATTGTGTTATACCATTGACCTGATAACCAGTGAGTGACAAAGTTACTGGGTCACTTGCACAAGATTAAACTCCCTTGTGGTTTCTGTATTTATTTATTTAGTTAATTATTTATGATCCTCACAGGATGTGGGACAATTGCACTAAATAATTGAATTGTCCTCCTGCATACACCTGGCTGGGGCTGGGAGCATTCCTGTGTCACTGCAGTAATTCAATACACTGACACAACAATACAGCTCATAACTTACACTGAAGGAATGGTCTGCCTTGCATCAGATAATGTCTACGTTCTCCACACTTCCAACCTAAATTACTCTGAGCTAAGGCCACTTGATCTGCTGCTAAATTGGCTGTGGCAGGTTCCTCCACACTGGTGGGAGTGGCGGGTGTGGGGATGTTGGGAGAACATTTCTGCTAAGTGCTCTGACACAGCTCTCTCCTTTTGTTCTCATCTGCATGCCATACATTCTGTGTTACTTCAAGGTGAACAGTGACAATGCCAGGAAGCAGCTTGTTAAGTGGATCCCTCAGTCAGTTTCACATAACAACAGATTATTAACAGCCATTATGTCTGTGACGAGACTTTAGCTGTAAGAGGTGTATTTTGCCCTGGTTGTGTTTCACCTCCTCATCCTCCCCCAGACACCTCCTCTCATGGTGACACAAATACCTTACTTACTGACTTTGTTTGGATCAACAATACCCACATGGTCTCTGGCCATTTCATTTATTTAGCCACTTTCTCAAATGAAATGAAAAAGGTTCTACATCCTTCTCGTCAAACTTAGGCAATGCTTGGACATATTTAAACAGATCCCCACCAGGCCTTATAGAGATTTACAAAATTATATGGAGCATGGATAGGGTAAATAGGCAAAGTCTTTTCCCTGGGGTCGGGGAGTCCAGAACTAGAGGGTGTAGGTTTAGGGTGAGAGGGGAAAAATATAAAAGAGACTTAAGGGGCAACTTTTTCACATAGAGGGTGGTACGTGTATGGAATGAGCTGCCAGAGGAAGTGGTGGAGGCTGGTACAATTGTAACATTAAAAGGCACTTGGATGGGTATATGAATAGGAAGGGTTTGGAGGGATATGGGCCAGGTGCTGGCAGGTGGGACTAGATTGGGTTGGACTGAAGGGTCTGTTTCTGTGCTGTACATCTCTTTGACTCTATTACACTGACCTCTTCATTACTCCTACTTTTCACCTCAATGCGTGTCATTTTAAATCGACTTTGAATTTTCAGTCCCAACCTCAAATTTTAAAAACTCTATTTTCCTTCTGCCAGGGCCTTCCTCTCCTTTCCTTTTTACTCTGCTCTTAATTCTAATTCCAACTGTTTCATCTCCTTTTCTCTTTCTTTTTGTTCTGCCTGGGTTACTCTTTCTCTCTAATTCCAGCTGCTTCCTTTGCAGTTGACCTTTAGCAATCTCCAGTGATTCTGATTGCATTCCTGGTGATTGGGAATGTTGAGCTGTTGCTGCAGCTATTCCCCCTTTTCCTCACAGACAGAGGCAACTCCAACCTCAGTTTGTTTGCCAATTCGGAAAGCTTTACCTCGCCCCCTTTCTGTAAAGGTCCTGAAGTGACCTCTTCCATCCCAGGAAACTCTTAGTGACTGAAGGATCCATTATTACACGAGGCACAGCCTGTTTAAACCAACACAACACAACACCCGAAATAAAAAAAACACCAGCACTCATCACTCACTGCCTTTGATTCCAATAACCCAAAACCCAACCTGGAATTAGAGATTTTGATCCTGATAAGAGCCCCTGGCTTGTTTTGGACCAGCCCAGACCCCCTCAAACATGCCAAAGAGATAGTCTAGACCCTAAGGTTTTTTTATTTTAAATGGAAGTGTAAGGCATACGTTTCAGGTCAATTCGATTGGTTGAACTACCAGGTTTGAAGGAAAACGCACTTTATTCATACACTATCATTACAATACAAAGTAAAAATAAAAGAATTGTTATAACTGTAATTCTATCAAAATACTTAACAAAATAAAAAGCTACTAATTAACTATTCTAATATAGTAACATCCCATAAACACACTCTTGGCAAAGGCAAATTCAGTAAGATAGATAGTCTCACATGTGAGTCTAGCAGCAGGAAGAGAACCCCAGGTTTTAGCTGTAACAGAGTGAGCTGTTACATCCACATCCAGCTTCAAGACCCCAGCGACTGCAGAAAGCTAAAACTGAGAATCCTGGTTCTGTAGGAGCTTGACCCCACCCTTTCAGGCTGCTTCTATTATTCCAACTTTAAAAGAAACCCCAAGGCCTCACAAGTTGCTTACTTTATTGGCTTTGAGCAGACTGCTTGGAACCTCTATCTCAACCTTTGTTCACTAAAAAACCTCACGACTCAATATACGTCTTAAAGCCATAGTGTCGTCACATGCCATATAACTGTCCTGTACTCTCCCTCAATTCTTGGGTAATTCAAAAACTTAATGCTAAAGTTTTATTTCTTTGCAAAATGATACCTTTAACTCTGTCAATTCTGGGTAAGGGCAGCCAGGACCATCAATGATAAGGGGAGTCTGGAGAAACTGGAATTGTTCTTAAATCAAATGGACAAAGGTTTCTTCTTCCCTGACTTTAGTTTCTATTTTGGGGTCAAGTTGAGGGAATCCCCTTTAGAAGGGGCAAAATAAACAATAAAATTGGGGCAGGAATCGGAGGCTTTCGTTTAGATTAGATTAGACTAGATTAGACTCCCTACAGTGTGGAAACAGGCCCTTCAGCCCAACAAGTCACACCAACCCTCCGAAGCGTAACCCACCCAGACCCATTCCCCTACATTTACCCCTGACTAATGCACCTAACACTATGGGCAATTTAGCGTGACCAATTCACCTAACATGCACATCTTTGGCATTTTGTCTTTGGTAACGATCTTGGAGATGGGAGGTGAGTTTGATCAGGCCAGGGATGAACAATCCAAACCACGCCTCGGCTCATAACAGAAACATATTCCTCAAAGACAAAATGGCAGAAGACAGAGGGTGGTGGTGGAGGGTTGTTTTTCAGACTGGAGGCCTGTGACCAGTGGAGTGCCACAAGGATCGGTGCTGGGCCCTCTACTTTTTGTCATTTACATAAATGATTTGGATGCGAGCATAAGAGGTACAGTTATTAAGTTTGCAGATGACACCAAAATTGGAGGCGTGGTGGACAGCAAAGAAGGTTACCTCAGACTACAACAGGATCTGGACCAGATGGGCCAATGGGCTGAGAAGTGGCAAATGGAGTTTAATTCAGATAAATGCGAGGCGCTGCATTTTGGGAAAGCAAATCTTAGCAGGACTTATACACTTAATGGTAAGGTCCTAGGGAGTGTTGCTGAACAAAGAGACCTTGGAGTGCAGGTTCATAGCTCCTTGAAAGTGGAGTCGCAGGTAGATAGGATAGTGAAGAAGGCATTTGGTATGCTTTCCTTTATTGGTCAGAGTATTGAGTACAGGAGTTGGGAGGTCATGTTGTGGCTGTACAGGACATTGGTTAGGCCACTGTTGGAATATTACTTGCAATTCTGGTCTCCTTCCTATCAGAAAGATGTTGTGAAACTTGACAGGGTTCTGAAAAGACTTACAAGGATGTTTCCAGGATTGGAGGATTTGAACTACAGGGAGAGGCTGAACAGCCTGGGGCTGTTTTCCCTGGACCGTCGGAGGCTGAGGGGGTGACCTTATAGAGGTTTACAAAATTATGAAGGGCATGGATAGGATAAATAGACAAAGTCTTTTCCCTGGGGTGGGGGGAATCCAGAACTAGAGGGCATAGGTTTAGGGGAGAGGGGAAAGATGTAAAAGAGACCTAAGGGGCAACTTTTTCACACAGAGGGTGGTACGTGTATGGAATGAGCTGCCAGAGGATGTGGTGGAAGCTGGTACAATTGCAACATTTAAGACGCAGTTGGATGGGTATATGAATTGGAAGGGATTGGAGGGATATGGGCCGGGTGCTGGCAGGTGGGACTAGATTGGGTTGATATATCTGGTCGGCATGGACGGGTTGGACCGAAGGGTCTGTTTCCATGCTGTACCTGTCTATGACTCAATGAGAAAAGTAATTCTTCAAGGCTTGCGTTCGTGTTCATCAATAACTTATGAAGTTAGTCCTCTGTTAGAACCCCATTCAAAAAGGGATAAAGTTTTCGGTGGTTTAGGTTGAAGCGAAGAATCTAAAAGAGCAGGTTCTGATCAGGTTAGTGATTTCTAATTGATCACAGTCCTGTGGGGTGGAGGCTTTAATAGGTGATGTGTAGAATCACCAGCAGCAACTCCTGGAAGTCACAGTTTAACTGCACAGGGTCGGATTCAGGGAGTTGTGGTTGGGGTCAGTTTCACAGGGTGTCCCTGATGGTGAACACTGACCATCTCATCCTTGGCACTGCCACAGAATCCAGGAGAAATGTTGCTTTGAGCACAGTGTACTTCCACACCATATTGACAAGAACTACATGGGCTGTTATACACCTGTCGATCCACCAATGGACACCAGCTTTGGAAATTCAGCGTCATATTGCTGAGGATTTTCAGATTAAAATAAAGTTTTTGTTTTTCCTTTCGTGGAATGTGGGTGTCGCTGACAAGACCACCTTTATTGCCCATCTCTAACTGACCCTTGAACTGACTGACTTGCTAGGACCATTTCAGAGGGCAGTTAAGAGTCACCCACATTGCCGCGGATCTGAAGTCACTTACAGGCCAGACCAGATAAGGAAAGCAGATTTCCCTCCTGAAGGCTGTTAGCAAACCTAGTTTTGTTTTCATGGCAATCGATGCTGATTTCATTGTCACTGTAACCGAGATGAGGATTAAATTCCAGATTTCTAAGTTGAATTTAAATTCCCCCGGCTTCCCTGTGGGATTTGAATCCCTGTCCTGAGACAAACTGCCTGGGTGTCTGGATTACTGATTCAGTGATATTAGTATGCTTTCCTTTATTGGTCAGAGTATGGAGTACAGGAGTTGGGAGGTCATGTTGCGGCTGTACAGGGCATTGGTTAGGCCACTGTAGGAATATTCGGTGCAATTCTAGTCTCCTTCCTATCGGAAAGATGTTGTGAAACTTGAAAGGGTTCAGAAAAGATTTACAAGGATGTTGCCAGGGTTGGAGGATCTGAGCTACAGGGAGAGGCTGAACAGGCTGGGGCTGTTTTCCCTGGAACATCGGAGGCTGAGGGGTGACCTTATAGAGGTTTACAAAATTATGAGGGGCATGAATAGGGTAAATAGGCAAAGTGTTTTCCCTGGGATCAGGGAGTCCAGAACTAGAGGGCACAGGTTTAGGGTGAGAGGGGAAAGATACAAAAGAGACATAAAGGGGCAACGTTTTCACGCAGACGGTGCTGTGTGTATGGAATGAGCTGCCAGAGGAAGTGGTGGAGGCTGGTACAATTGCAACATTTAAAAAGCCTCTGGATGGGTATATGAATAGGAAGGGTTTGGAGGGATATGGTAATGGCAGGTGGGACTGGATTGGATTTAGGATATCTGGTCGGCATGGACAGGTTGGACTGAAGGGTGTGTTTTCGTGCTGTACATCTCTATGACTATGAGTCTATAACATAATGCCATCATGTCCCCAAAATAACAAAAAAACCTTGCAATTCCACACAAAAGTGAAATGCAAGAACTGCAGATGCTGGAAATCAGAAACAAAAACATACATGATTGGGCAAACTCAGCCGGTCAAGCAGCCTTTGTGGAGAGAGAAAAAACAGCGTTAATGGTTTGGATCCAGTGACCCTTTTCAGAACAGATTCTGCCAGACCTACCGAGTTTTCCCAGCAATTTCGGGAAATTGTTTTTGTTTTGTATTTCTACAACAATTTGCATGCAACTTGGACTAAACACAGTACAAAATAACACAGGGTAATGTAGTCACAAATTAACATGCAGTTTCCAGTGTGAAGTTTTAATGTTGTTCTGTCAGGTTCCACTGACACTGCAGATTGTGCATTAGCCCAGTCATACGCGCAGAACAGCACAGACAGACAATGTGCTATCGCACAATCCACTTCTAAAGCCTGGATTTGCAATCTGGGAACAAGCTTTCCCATCCTTCTGTATGACAGTGTAGAGGGAGTGCAGCACTGTCATAGGGTCAGCATAGAGGGAGTGCTGCAGTGTCATCGGGTCAGTACAGAGAGAGTGCGGTACTGTCATAGGGTCAGTGTAGAGGGAGTGCAGCACTGTCATAGGATCAGTGTAGAGGGAGTGCTGCAGTGTCATAGGGTCAGTGAAGAGGGAGTGCTGAACTGTCATAGAGTCAGTATAGAGGGAGTGCTGCAGTATCAGAGGGTCAGCGTAGAGGGAGTGCTGCAGTGTCGTAGGGTCAGTACACAGGGAGTGCTGCAGTGTCATAGGGTCAGTATAGAGGGAGTGCTGCAGTGTCATTGGGTCAGTCAGTACAGAGGGAGTGCTGCAGTGTTATAGGGTCAGTATAGAGGGAGTGCTGCTGTGTCATAGAGTCAGTACAGAGGGAGTGCTGCAGTGTCGTTGGGTCAGTGTAGAGGGAGTGCTGCAGTGTCATAGGGTCAGTACAGAGGGAGTACTGCAGTGTCATAGGGTCAGTCCAGGGAGAGTGCTGCAGTGTCATAGAGTCAGTACAGAGGGAGTGCTGCAGTGTCATAGGGTCAGTACAGGGAGAGTGCTGCAGTGTCATAGAGTCAGTACAGAGGGAGTGCTGCAGTGTCATAGGGTCAGTGTAGAGGGAGAGCTGTAGTGTCATAGGGTCAGCATAAAGGGAGTGCTGCAGTGTCATAGGGTCAGTACACAGGGAGTGCTGCAGTGTCATAGGGTCAGTACAGAGAGAGTGCGGTACTGTCAAAGGGTCAGTGTAGAGGGAGTGCTGCAGTGTCATAGAGTCAGTACAGAGAGAGTGCGGTACTGTCATAGGGTCAGTGTAAAGGGAGTGCTGCAGTGTCATAGAGTCAGTACAGAGGGAATGCTGCAGTGTCATAGGGTCAGTGTTGAGGGAGTGCTGCAGTGTCATAGGGTCAGTGCAGAGGGAGTGCTGAACTGTCATAGAGTCAGTATAGAGGGAGTGCTGCAGTATCATAGGGTCAGCGTAGAGGGAGTGCTGCAGTGTCGTAGGGTCAGTACACAGGGAGTGCTGCAGTGTCATAGGGTCAGTATAGAGGGAGTGCTGCAGTGTCATTGGGTCAGTACAGAGAGAGTGCGGTACTGTCATAGGGTCAGTGTAAAGGGAGTGCTGCAGTGTCATAGAGTCAGTACAGAGGGAATGCTGCAGTGTCATAGGGTCAGTGTTGAGGGAGTGCTGCAGTGTCATAGGGTCAGTGCAGAGTGAGTACTGCAGTATCATAGGGTCAGTGCAGAGTGAGTGCTGCAGTATCATAGGGTCAGTATTGAGGGAGTGTAGTGGAGGTGTAATGGACAGCAAAGAGGGTTACCTCAGGTAACAACAGGATCTGGACCAGATGGGCCAATGGGCTGAGAAGTGGCAGATGGAAGTTAATTCAGATAAAAAATGAGGTGCTGTATTTTGGGAAAGCAAATCTCAGCAGGACTTATACACTTAATGGTAAGGTCCTGGGGAGTGTTGTTGAACAAAGAGACCTTGGGGTGCAGGTTCATAGCTCCTTGAAAGTGGAGTCACAGGTAGATAGGATAGTGAAGAAGGCATTTGGTATGCTTTCCTTTATTGGTCAGAGTATTTAGTACAGGAGTTGGGAGGTCATGTGCGGCTGTACAGGACATTGGTTAGGTCACTGTTGGAATATCGCGTGCAATTCTGGTCTCCTTCCTTTTGGAAAGATGTTGTGAAACTTGAAAGGGTTCAGAAAAGATTTACAAGGATGTTGCCAGGGTTGGAGGATCTGAGCTATAGGGAGAGGCTGAACAGGCTGGGGCTGTTTTCACTGGAGTGTCGGAAGCTGAGGGGTGACCTTATTGAGGTTTATAAAACCATGAGGGGCATGGATAAGGCAAATTGACAAAGTCTTTTCTCTGGGGTGGGGGAGTCCATAACTAGAGGTCATAGGTTTAGGGTGAAAGGGGAAAGATATGAAAGAGACCTAAGGGGCAACGCTTTCACGCAGAGGTTGGTACGTGTATGGAATGAGTTGCCAGAGGAAATGGTGCAGGCTGGTACAATTGCAACATTTAAGAAGCATTTGGATGGGTATATGAATAGGAAGGGATTGGAGGGATATGGGCCAGGTGCTGACAGGTGGGACACGATTGGGTTGGGATATCTGGTTGGCATGGACGGGTTGGACCAAAGGGTCTGTTTCCGTGCTGTACATCTCTATGACTCTATGAGTGCTGCACTGTCATAGGGTCAGTACAGGGGGAATGCTGCACAGTTGTTGTTGTCAGCTCTCAGTCAAGACATTAATCCAATGCCCATCTGTTCGGTCACATGCATGTAAAAGATCCCCTGACATTGTGTCAAAGAGCAGCAGGGGAGTTAGTCCAGTAATATGTATTCCCCCATCAACATCACAAAAGCAGGTTGAAGCAAAATACTGTGGAAGCTGGAAATCTGAAACAAAATCTTGAAAAACTCAGCAGGTCCAGCAGCATCTGTGGAGAGAAAAAAGAGTTAATGGTTTTGGTCTGGTTTGACTCTTTATCAGAATTGAAATGTCACATAGACTGATGTGGACACACACAGATACACATAAAAACAGACAGACAGACACATTCATTCATTCATTCATTCATTCTCTCTCTCTCTCTCTCTCTCACACACACACACTCACTCACTCTCTCTCTCTCTCACACACACAGAATTCTAAGTCAGTGTGATTTATTTGGGGTCTACAAACTAATAACTGTACACTTCACAAAATAGCTCAACAGACCAATCAACTGTTAGGATTGAGCAACCACCAATTATCACAGCAACAGCAGCCAATCCGGTTCCAACCATAAGAACTGACTGCTGGTCACATGCTGCTTTACATCCTGGTTCTTTGATGGTTCTTCATTTGCATACAGTCTTAAAATCATGAATGAATATCTTTTATTGTCACGTGCATTCAATATAAAATACAGTGAAAAGTATGTATTGTCACTGTACATAAGTGCCAGTCACATTAACTTACAATGAAAAAAAATGACTTTAGGATACTGAGGCAATGAGGAGTTTACACCAAGGGGATTTTAATTGTGGGATGTGAAATGGTCAGTGCTGGATCAGCTACTCAATGATATTACTGTGAACTATATTTCCCATGAGGCTGATGGGTGTAAGTAACTGGTTCTCTTTCTTACAGCTTATAGTAAAAGTTATCCTCACACACAGCGAAACAGGGCTGAACTGAGACCACTCCCCATTCACTCCTCAAACAGAAATGACATACAAGGATCTATAGCAGAGAATTCATTAAAAATAAAACAAAGAGCTGCAGATGCTGGAAATCGGAAACGAAAACAGAAATTGCTGGAGAAACTCAGCAGATTGGCAGCAGCTGTGGAGAGAAAGTAGAGTTAATGTTTCAGCCCTGGTGACCCTTCTTCAGAACTGATGGTAGCTTGGAAAAGGTTGGTCTATAAGCTGGTAATGGGGACTGTCATGAAGGATGTGCTATGAGCTATGTGCTATTTACTTAATGCTATGAGCTATGTGCTGAGCTATAAGCCATGTGTTGTGTGCTATGAGCTGTAAGCTATGAGTTATCTGCTATGAGCAATATGTTATCTGTTGTAAGCTATGAACTATCTGCTGTGTGCTATTTGTTGTAAGCTATGAGCTATAGGCTATGTGCAAAGTGCTATGAGCTATAAACCATGAGCTATGTGCTCTGTGCCTGACGGTCTACATCCCAGGGTACTGAAGGAAGTGGCTTGAGAAATCGTGGATGCGTTGGTGATTATTTTCCAGAGTTTGATAGATTCGGGATCAGTTCCTGTGGATTGGTGGGTGGCTAATGTTGTACCACTTTTTAAGAAAGGTGGGAGAGAGAATGCAGGAAATTATAGACCAGTTAGTCTGACCTCAGTGGTGGGAAAGATGCTGGAGTCTATTATAAAGGATGAAATTAAAACACATCTGGATAGTAGTAACAGGATAGTAGTAACAGCATGGATTTATGAAGGGGAAATCATGCTTGACTAATCTTCTGAATTTTTTGAGGATGTAACTCTGAAGATGGACGAGGGAGATCCAGTAGATGTAGCGCACCTGGACTTTCAGAAAGCTTTTGATTACCTTCATTGACTGGTGTACAAGAACACACAGATCTCTTTGTACTGCCCCTTTACCTAAATTGATTCCATTTAGGTAGTAATTTGCCTTCCTGTTCTTGCCACCAAAGTGGATAACCATACATTTATCCACATTAAACTGCATCTGCCATGCATCTGACCACTCCCACATAGGAGGTTAGTGAACAAAATTAGCGTGCATGGTATTTGGGGCAAAGTACTAACTTGGATTGTAAGTTGGTTGGCTGACAGGAAACAAAGAGTAGTGATAAACAGCTCCATTTTGGAATGGCAGGCAGTGACCAGTGGGGTACCGCAGGGATCAGTGCTGGGACCGAAGCTTTTTACAATATATGTTAATGAGATAGAAGATGGTATCAGCAATAACATTAGCAAATTTGCTGATGATACTAAGCTGGGTGGCAGGGTGAAATGTGATGAGGATGTTAGAAGATTACAGGGTGACCTGGACAGGTTAGGTGAGTGGTCAGATGCATGGCAGATGCAGTTTAATGTGGATAAATGTATGGTTATCCACTTTGGTGGCATGAACAGGAAGGCAGATTACTACCTCAATGGAATCAATTTAGGTAAAGGGGCAGTACAGAGAGATCTGGGTGTTCTTGTACACCAGTCAATGAAGGCAAGCATGCAGGTACAGCAGGTAGTGAAGAATGCTAATAGCATACTGGTCTTCATAACAGGAGAGATTGAGTATAGAAGCAAAGAGGTTCTTCTGCAGCTGTACAGGGCCCTGGTGAGACCACACCTGGAGTATTGTGTGCAGTTCTGGTCTCCAAATTTGAGGAAAGACATTCTGGCTATTGAGGGAGTGCAGCGTAGGTTCACGAGGTCAATTCCTGGAATGGCAGGATTACCTTACACTGAAAGACTGAAGCGACTGGGCTTGTATACCCTTGAGTTTAGAAGACTGAGAGGGGATCTGATTGAGACATATAAGATTATAAAAGGATTGGACACTCTGGAGGCAGGAAACATGTTTCCGCTGACAGGTGAGTGCCAAACCAGAGGACACAGCTTAAAAATTCAGGGTAGACCATTTAGGACAGATTCTGGATCAGTGGTGCTGGAAGAGCACAGCAGTTCAGGCAGCATCCAAAGTGCAGCACTTTGGATGCTGCCTGAACTGCTGTGCTCTTCCAGCACCACTGATCCAGAATCTGGTTTCCAGCATCTGCAGTTATTGTTTTTACCTCATTTAGGACAGAGATGAGGAGAAACATCTTCACCCAGAGAGTGGTGGCTGTGTGGAATGCTCTGCCCAGAGGGCATTGGAGGCCCAGTCTCTGGATTCATTTAAGAAAGAGTTGGATAGAGCTCTCAAGGATAGTGGAATCAAGGGTTACGGAGATAAGGCAAGAACAGGATACTGATTAAGGATTATCAGCCATGATCATATTGAATGGTGTTGCAGGCTCGAAGGGCAGAATGGCCTACTCCTGCACCTATTGTCTATTGCTATGAGCTATAAGCTATGTGCAATCAGCTATGTGCAATGTGCTATGAGCTGTAAGCTATCTGCTATGAGCTATGTGCTATGTGCATTGAGCTGTAAGATATGAGCTATGTGCTATGACCTATGTGCTGTGCGCTAAGAGATATATGCAAGGAGCTAAAAGGTATATCCTATGTGCTACTAACTATGTGCTATAATCTGCATACTATGTGCTATAAGGTTTGCGCTATGTGCTCTGTGCTGTGTGCTATGAGCTATGTGGTATGTGATATGTGCTATATGCTATGAGCTACGAGCTACGTGCTATGTGCTTTGAGCTGTAAGCTATCAGCTATGCACTAAATGCTATAAACAATGTGCTATGTGTTATGAGCTACAAGCTATCTGCTATGCACTGTAAACTGTGTGCTATGACCTATGAGCTATGTACTTTGAGCTGTAAGCTGAGTTATGTGCTATGAGCTATAAGCTATGTGCTATGTGCTTTGAGCTGTAAGCTATGAGCAATGTGCTGTGAGGTATAAGCTATGTGCTCAGTGCTATAAGATGTGTGCTATGTACTATGAGCTATGCGCTTTGAGCTGTAAGCTCTGAGCTATGTGCTATGAGCTATCTGCTTCGTGCAACGTACTTTGAGCTGGAAACTATGAGCTATATGCAATGAACTGTACACTATGAGGTATGTGCTATAAGTTATGTGCTATGTGCTGTAAGCTATGTGCTACATGCTATGAGCAATGCTGTGTTCTTTGCGCTGTAAGCTATGAGGTACGTGCTATGAGCTATGTGCTCTATGCTGTATGCATTTGAGCTGTCAGCTATGCGCTATGTGCTACATGATAAGTGCTATGAACTATGAGCTGTCTGCTATGTGCAATGTTCTATGAGCTGTAAGCTATCTGCTATGTGCTATCTGCTATGTGCTATGAGTTATGACCTATGAGCAATGTGCTATGTGCTAGGAGCTATAAGATATGTGCTATGAGCTATCAGCTATGTGCTATAAGCTATGTGCTGTGATCTACGTACTATGTGCTTTGAGCTATGAGCTATCTGCTGTGTGCTATGCACTATAAGCTATGTGCTATGAGCTGTGTACTTTGAGCATAAGCTATTTGCATCATGCTATGTGATATGTGCTATGAGCTATAAGCTATTTGCTATGAGCTTTAAGCTACGTGTTCTGTGCTACGTGCTATATGCTACGTGCTTTGAGCTGTAAGCTATGTGCTAAGTGCTATAAGCTATGTGTTACATGCTATGTGCTATGTGCTATGAACTAAAAGCTATGTGCTTTGAGCTGTAAGCTATGAGCAATGTGCTATGTGGAAAGTGCCATGAGCTGTAAGCTATGAGCAATGTGCTCTGTGCTGTGTGCTATGACATGTATGCTATGTGCTATGTGCTTTGAACTATAAGCTATGACCTATGTACTAATAGCATCGATAGCCACAGGTGAAGTGCTGGAAGACTGGAGGTTGGTTAGTGTGGTGCCACTGTTTAAGGAAAGTGGTAAGGACAAGCCAGGGAATTATAGACCAGTGAGCCTGACCTCGGTGATGCGCAAGTAGTTGGAGGGAATCCTGAGGGACAGGATATACATGTATTTGGAAAGGCAAGGACTGATCAGGGATAGTCAACATGGTTTTGTGCATGGGAAATCATGTCTCACAAACTTGATTGAGTTTTTTGAAGAAGTAACAAAGAGGATCAGTGAGGGCAGAGCAGTAGTTATGATCTATATGGACTTCAGTGAGGCATTCGACAAGGTTCCCCATGGGAGACTGATTAGCAAGGTTAGATCTCACAGAATACAGGGAGAACTAGCCATTTGGATACAGAACTGGCTCAAAGGTAGAAGACAGAGGGTGGTGGTGGAGGGTTGTTTTTCGGACTGGAGGCCTGTGACCAGTGGGTTGCCACAAGGATCATGCATGAAACCATGTTGACTATCCCTAATCAGTCCTTGCCTTTCCAAATACATGTACATCCTGTTCCTCAGGATTCCCTCCAACAACTTGCGCATCACCGAGGTCAGGCTCACTGGTCTATAGTTCTCTGGCTTGTCCTTACCACTTTTCTTCAACAGTGGCACCACACTAGGTGCTGGATCCTCAACTTTTTGTCATATACTCGCATCCAAATCATTTATGTAAAAGAGGTACAGTTAGTAAGTTTGCAGATGACACCAAAATTGGAGGTATAATGGACAGCGAAGAGGGTTACCTCAGATTACAACAGAAACTGGACCAGATGGGCCAATGGGCTGAGAAGTGGCAGATGGAGTTTAATTTAGATAAATGCGAGGTGCTGCATTTTGGGAAAGCAAATCTTAGCAGGACTTATACACTTAATGGTAAGGTCCTAGGGAGTGTTGCTGAACAAAGAGACCTTGGAGTGCAGGTTCATAGCTCCTTGAAAGTGGAGTTGCAGGTAGATAGGATAGTGAAGAAGGCATTTGGTATGCTTTCCTTTATTGGTCAGAGTGTTGAGTACAGGAGTTGGGAGGTCATGTTGTGGCTGTACAGGACATTAGTTAGGCCACTGTTGGAATATTGCATGCAATTCTGGTCTCCTTCCTATCAGAAAGATGTTGTGAAACTTGAAAGGGTTCAGAAAAGATTTACAAAGATGTTGCCAGGGTTGGAGGATCTGAGCTATAAGGAGAGGCTGAACAGGCTGGGGCTGTTTTCCCTGGAGCGTCGGAGGCTGAGGGGTGACCTTATAGAGGTTTATAAAATTATGAGGGGCATGGATAGGGTAAATAGACAAAGTCTTTTCCCTGGGATCGGGGAGTCCAGAATGCGAGAGCATGGGTTTAGGGTGAGAGGGAAAAGATATAAAAGAGACCTACGGGCAACTTTTTCACGCAGAGGGTAGTACATGTATGGAATGAGCTGCCAGAGGATGTGGTGGAGGCTGGTACAATTGCAACATTTAAGAGGCATCTGGATGGGTATATGAATAGGAAGGGATTGGAGGGATATGGGCCGGGTGCTGGCAGGTAGGACTAGATTGAGTTGGGATATCTGGTCAGCATGGACAAGTTGGACCGAAGGGTCTGTTTCCATGCTGTACATCTCTATGACTCTATGCTATAAGCAATGTGCTATGAGCTATCTGCTAGGTGCTATGAGATATAAGCACTGTGCTTTGAGCTGTGATATGAGCTATGTGCTCTGTGCTTTGAGCTGTAAGCTATGTGCTATGTGGTATAAGCTATGTGCTAAGTGCTATAAGCAATGTGCTATGAGCTATCTGCTAGGTGCTATGAGATATAAGCACTGTGCTTTGAGCTGTGATATGAGCTATGTGCTCTGTGCTTTGAGCTGTAAGCTATGTGCTATGTGGTATAAGCTATGTGCTAAGTGCTATAAGCAATGTGCTATGAGCTATAAGCTATTTGCTTTTAGCTGTAAGCTCTGAACTATGAACTATGAGCTGTGAACTATGAGCTGTGTTCTGTAGGCTGTGTGCTATGAGCTATGTGCTAGGTGCTATGAGCTGTGTTCTGTAGGCTGTGTGTTATAAGCTGTGTGCTATGAGCTGTGTGCTATGAGCTGTGTTCTGTAGGCTGTGTGCTATGAGCTATAAGCTGTGAGCTATGAGCTATGAGCTGTGTTCTGTAGGCTGTGTGCTATGAGCTGTGAGCTGTGAGCTATGAGCTATGAGCTGTGTTCTGTAGGCTGTGTGCTATGTGCTATGAACTATGAGCTGTGTTCTGTAGGCTGTGTGCTATGTGCTGTGAGCTGTGTTCTGTAGGCTGTGTGCTATGTGCTGTGAGCTGTGAGTTATGAGTTATGTGCTATGACCTGTGTTCTGTAGGCTATGCGCTATGAGCTATAAGCTGTGAGCTATGAGCTGTGTGCTATAGGCTGTGTGCTATGTGCTATGAGCTATGTGCTCTGAGCTGTATTCTGTAGGCTGTGTGCTATGTGCTATGAGCTATGTGCTCTGAGCTGTATTCTGTAGGCTGTGTGCTATGTGCTATGAGTTGTGAGCTATGAGCTATGAGCTGAGTTCTGTAGGCTGTGTGCTATGAGCTGTGAGCTATGTGCTATGAGCTGTGTTCTATAGGCTGTGTGCTATGAGCTGTGAGCTATGAGCTGTGTTCTGTAGGCTGTGTGCTATGAGTTGTGAGCTGTGAGCTATGAGCTGTTTTCTGTAGGTTATGTGCTTTGAGCTATGAGCTGTGTTCTGTAGGCTGTGTGCTAAATGCTACGAGCTGTGAGCTATGAGCTGTGTTCTATAGGCTGTGTGCTATGTGCTATGAGCTGTGAGCTATGAGCTGTGTTCTGTAGGCTGTGTGCTATGAGCTATAAGCTATGTGCGATGAACTGTGTTTTGTAGGCTATGTTCTGTGAGCTATGAGCTGTGGCCTGTGAGCTATGTGCTATGTGCTTTGAGCTGTGTTCTATAGGCTGTGAGCTATGAGCTATGAGCTGTGTTCTGTAGGCTGTGTGTTATAAGCTGTGTGCTATGAGCTATGATCCATGTCCTGTGAGCTGTGTTCTGTAGGCTATGTGCTATGAGATATAAGTTGTGTGCTATGAGCTGTGTGCTGTGAGCTGTGTTCTGTAGGCTGTGTGCTATGTGCTATGAGCTATAAGCTGTGTTCTGTAGGCTGTGCGCTATGTGCTATGAGCTATAAGCTGTGTGATATGAGCTGTGTGCTATGAGCTGTGTGCTATGAGCTGTGTGCTGTAGGCTGTGTGCTATGAGCTATAAGCTGTGTTCTGTCGGCTGTGTGCTATGAGCTGTGTGCTGTAGGCTGTGTGCTATGAGCTGTGTGCTATGAGCTATGAGCTATGTGCTATGAGCTGTGTTCTGTAGGCTGTGTGCTATGAGCTATGAGGCTGACCACCTGCTTCGACTATTTGCTGAAAAATTGTTGTCTGTGAAACTAAACTTAAAAATTGGGCAGTATTTTATTCCCAAAAATTCTGCCAACACAATTTTTCCTGAGATCCTGAATATCTGAGACATAGTCCAGTTTATTATTCTGTGTGCACCCTGAGATGGGGGGATGCAGCCAACTCATTGGGTTCCATTCCAATTGTGAGTAACTCATTTCCTTTTGGTGGGTGCATTTTCGCCAATTTTTGTCTTTGATTTTTTTCAAATTGTCACCCTAACTTTCAAACTTTACCTACATTGTCCCATCTCTGTAACCCCCTCCAGTCTCACAACCTCCAAGGTCAGAACTAATCGCACTCTGAGCTCTCTCCTCTCCCTAATTTTAACCACAGAATCACAGATTGTTACGGTGTAGAAGCAGGTCATTCAGCCCATCATTAAGGACCACTCCCTTCGTGACTCCCTCGTCAGATCCACACCCCCCACCAACCCAACCTCCACCCCCGGCACCTTCCCCTGCAACCGCAGGAAATGTAAAACTTGCGCCCACACCTCCACACTCACTTCCCTCCAAGGCCCCAAGGGATCCTTCCATATCCGCCACAAGTTCACCTGTACCTCCACACACATCATCTATTGCATCCGCTGCACCCGATGTGGCCTCCTCTATATTGGTGAGACAGGCCGCTTACTTGCGGAACGCTTCAGAGAACACCTCCGGGCCGCCCGAACCAACCAACCCAATCACCCCGTGGCTCAACACTTTAACTCTCCCTCCCACTCCACCGAGGACATGCAGGTACTTGGACTCCTCCACCGGCAGAACACAACTACATGACGGCTGGAGGAGGAGCGCCTCATCTTCCGCCTGGGAACCCTCCAACCACAAGGGATGAATTCAGATTTCTCCAGTTTCCTCATTTCCCCTCCCCCCACCTTGTCTCAGTCGGTTCCCTCAACTCAGCACCGCCCTCCTAACCTGCAATCCTCTTCCTGACCTCTCCGCCCCCACCCCACTCCGGCCTATCACCCTCACCTTGACCTCCTTCCACCTATCCCACCTCCATCGCCCCTCCCCCTAGTCCCTCCTCCCTACCTTTTATCTTAGCCTGCTTGGCTCTCTCTCTCTTATTCCTGATGAAGGGCTTATGCTCGAAACGTTGAATTCTCTATTCCTGAGATGCTGCCTGGCCTGCTGTGCTTTGACCAGCAACACATTTGCAGCTGTTTCTATCACCTAGTGTCAATCTCCTGTCTTTTCTCTACATGCCTGCAGATTATTTTATCCAAATAACCACCCAATGCTTCTCTTGCATGTTTCAATTGAACCTGCCTCCCCACATTTCCAGGCAGTGCCTTCCGGACTCACTGTGGGAAAAAGTTTATTCTCACATCACCCCTGCTTCATTTGCACATCACTTTAAATCTGTGCCCCTCTCGTTCTTGTTTCTTTTACAAATGGGAACAGCTTCTCCCGATGTACTCCAGCCAGCTCACTTATGATTTTGGAAAGCCCAGTCAAATTCTGGTCAAAGAGAACGGTGACAATTTCTTCCATCCCTGGAACCATTCTTGTAAATATGACTGCACTATTGATGCCATGTCTTCAGCCGTCTGGGGTCTAATCTCTGGAATTGCTTCTTTAAACCTCAACAGACGGGAGTGTTCCCTCCCAATCGGGGAACACTTCAGCGGTCCAATGACCTTCGGGTGGCCGTCCTCCAAGGCAGACTTCGGGACAGGCGACAACACCAAGTGGCCGAGCAGAGGCTGAGAGCCAAGTTTGGTACCCAAGGGCATGGACTCAACTGGGACCTTGGGTTCATGTCACACACTCCACTATGCACGCACGCACACTCTTGCTCATACGCTCACACATACACTCCCACACTCACACATACACTCCCACACTCACACATACACTCCCACACTCACATGCACACACATCCTCTCACAGACTTGTACCCCTTTTACACTCACACTCACACACAGACACACATTCTCTCACAGACACTCATACCCCCCTGCACCCACACACCCACATATAAGTTTGTGGGTTAATTTGTACTTGCAGGATTACATTTTATTTTGCTCAAAAACTGTATGAGTCTATGTGAGATTCTGTAATTCCCTTTTTTAGGAAAAGAATTAGACTGAACATTGGGGCACAGACAGCCTCACACAGGGCACCTCACACCTTCAATGCACTATCTGGGCCAACATGGCACCTATGGCTAAAGTTTACTTGAGAATGTAACTTTAAGAAAGTTCTGGAATTTACATATGAAAGAACTGAAACCAACATGGTCATTCCAAGTGATGAGAGACTTAACAAACAATATATGATTTCAGTTACGTCACATTGTAAACCTTTGCTACACATTTTGTGTCTTACAATCTTATACCCCACAACCACCTGAGGAAGGAGCGGTGCTCCAAAAGCTAGTGCTTCCAAATAAACCTGTTGGCCTATAACCTGCTGTTGTGTGGTTTTTAACTTCTTTAAACTGTTCCATCTCTCAGAATCCCTACAGTGCGGAAGCAGGCCATTTCACCCATCGAATCCACACTGACTCATCAAATCCACACTGATCCACTGAAGAACATCCACCACAGACCCAGCACCATCACCCCTGCCTCCACCACTCCCCACCCCACCCCACCCCCCCCCGGACCTGTAACCCAACATTTCCAATGAATAATTCACTCTAACCTGCTCATCTTTGGACTGTGGGAGGAAACTGGAGTACCTGGAGGAAACCCACACAGACACAGGGAGAATGTGCAAACTCCACACAGACAGTCACCAGAGATTGGAATCGAACTTGGATCTCTGGCGCTGTGAGGCAGCAGTGCTAACCACTGAGAAACTGCGCTCCCAAAATCACCTCCTTTAAAACTTACCTCTATCGCCACACTTTTGATCTCCCATTCCAGAAACTTCTCAAGTGACTTGACATCAAACTTTGTTTACTCATGTTCCTTTGAAGCATCTAAGGGAATTTTATTGGTTAAAGGTGCTATTCAATGCAATTTTTTGACTGATTACCAGTTAGTGAATTAATTAATGATGCCATAAACTTTACTTGGCATCTGCTTAAATAAATATGTACACTTTTTGAAGTTTGAGAGTAATGCACTCGTGATGTGAGATGGGCATTTTTTAAGCAGAGAATGAGTAAGCTGTAACTTTGTTCATGCAAGTTTATTCCGAAATAAGATGTGGTCAATTAATCAGACATTGCATGTTTCACCAGGATAAGGGATACTGTGATTAATGCAATAATGTGCAACATCTCAATATCAACTTGCTGTCATCAGCTCTTTGGATGTTAGCAGCTGACTGGGAGCTGTCAGAGAGTGGACATGATCTGGAGCAGTTTGTCATGAGACACTTTTCTGTTCTATCAGCAGAGGGTGCCATTGCTCTAGAAAACTTTTGCTGCTGACTGTGGACAGTTAGTGAGATAAAACAAACAAAAGAAACAAAAACAAACACATGCGTTTAAATCTAAATTGGCATTAACACTGAGTGAGCCATCTTGATAAGACAACAGTTTTTTCATTGATACTACAAGGGAGAATGTTTGCCTCTGTCTCTGTGTTCCACCATTGTCAAGATATTGGTCACCAAACTCCCTCCCTAAACGCCTCGACCCCTGACTGTTGGGAAGACAAAGTGGATTGTTTATGGCTGTATTCACTGGGATGTTGGGTGGGGAACCAGCAAGGGGGTGCAGTAGGGAGAGGCGGTTGGTGGATCTCACATTAAATTCCACAGATCCACACAGGGTAGATGCAGGAAGGGGATAGTCTGCCTCCCGAACCAAGAGTTACTGTTCATGGACACAGGGAGGGTCCTTTAGGACTGAGAGGAGGAGAAATGTCTCCACCCAGAGACTGGGGATTCTCTCACAAAAAGTAGTTCAGACCAAAACATTGAATAATTTCAAGAAGGAGTTAGATATAGTTCTTAGGGCTAAAGGGATCAAAGGGTAGGGGGGAGAACGTGGGAACAGGGGACCGAGTGGGATGATCAGCCATGATCAGATTGAATATGACAGCAGACTGGAAGGGCCGAACAGCCTCCTGTTTTCGATGTTTCAAAGTCTCTTTCACCCTTTGATCTGCTCCTTAAAACCCACCATATTCTGATCACTTCTGATCTCTCTTTTTGTGACTACATGCCAAATTTTGTGTAGCATCACTCCTGTGAAATGTTTTGGAATCTTGTAATACATTAAAGTCACTATCCAAATGCAGTTCTTGGTGATGTAATTGCAGTTAATTTCCATAAATCCTCTGGTTTCATTGTCAGAAGACCCCTCTGTCCTGGGTTCTGCTGAGAGAAGGGAGGAGTGTGATTCTCCACCCACAGACCTTTGGGTCCCTGGGGAAGGATGGTCCGTGTGGTAGTGGGACCTGGGTACAGGATCTGCTGCTGTCTCTGTCACTCCCTGTCCCAGCGCTGCCTCATCAGTCAGATGTTTGGACTCCGAGCTCAATGAACAAGTTGTTTCCAGGAATAATGATTATAATGTGAAACCAAAACAGAAATTGCTGGAGAAACTCAGTTGGTCTGGCAGCATCTGTGGAGAGAGAAAGCAGAGTTAATGTTTTGGGTCCGGTGACCCTTCCTCAGAACTGGACCTGAAACATTAATACTGCTTTCTCTCCACAGACACTGCCAGACCTGCTGAGCTTTTCCAGCAATTTCAGTTTTTGTTTCTGATTTCCAGCATCTGCAGCTCTTTTGGGTTTTTTTTTGTTTAGTGATTGACAGTCAGCTCCTGTCAGTCACTAATGTCAATGCTGCTGCTGCGTTCAGGGAGGGCTACAGACCAGGTTTATACCCACTGCTGTAACAGAGGAAGCACAGCAGCCAACTCACTGGCAGCAAGTTCAAGGAAACCAGCTGCTGGTTTTAATGATGTTCACCGAGGGGGAAAGATTGTCCTCCCTTTCACCTTCTCAACACACGGCTGAGAGACCTTTTACATTTACCTGGGGAGGGAAGGGGGAGCTAGATTAACTCTCATGGCACCTCAGACAATGCTGCACACCCACAATACAACACCAGAAGTATCAGCGTGGATCATATGCCGAGTCACCCAAATGGGACCTGAATAGATGACCTTCCACCCCCCAGGCCTGGCTGACTCTGCCCAGAGATCCTCACACACTGTCTGCTCCCACATTAACAATGGATTTGTTGATGGTGGGTTTGCCTCCACTTCCTGTAACCCAAAAACACAACTCAGTGTGAAATTCATTGAAACAACGACTCTTAATGACTTTCAGCTAATGTCATGATTTGGAGATGCTGGTTTTGGACTGGGGTGGACAAAGTTAAAAATCACACAACACCAGGTTATAGTCCAACAGGTTTAATTGGAAGCACTAGCTTTCAGAGCACTGCTCCTTCATCAGGTGATATCACTATAACCTGGTGTTGTGTGATTTTTAACTTTCAGCTAATGTGGTTTGCTTTGACTTACTCCTCGCTGTTTTGATAAAGGGAAACAACTTGAAGATGAAAAATATTCTTAATTTGTTTGAACAACAGGAAATTTAACGTGGAGAATACCAGCTGGCTGTGAGGAGTGTGTTCCAGCCTTGAACACATTCCCAGACATTTCTCAAGTTCTCGGCTATAAAAACAGTCAGCTCTGGGTTTTATTTCGGAGTCTTTTTGTTGGAGTTTGGCTGCAGGAGCTTTGCATCTTTTGTGTTTTATGTTGGACTGTTGTGGTGGTCACTGAAGGAGCTGAGATTTACCTTTAGATAAATAGTACGAGAGCTCCCGTTTTACTTTGTAACCTTGATCCGAGAGACAGGAGCAGACGTAGCGACTGATACTGATGTTCCAGTCCCCAGTCTAAAATGAGATATAAATGAATGGACCAATTTTTAAAACACAGTTGTTACAAGTTACTTTTGTGGACATTTACTTGCATTAAATAATTCCGATTTTATATTGTCACAGCCTGCTATGTTTATTCATGTCAGAGTTGGGAGTATTTTCCTGTTTTCGGGAAGTGCAAACTGATAATAACGCAGTGAGAAGGAAGAGGTGTCTGGGGAATGACTGGGGCAATGGTCTATCTCCTTCACAGGTCCAAATTTGATTGGACATTAAACTGAAGAAGGGCTGCAAAGGAGGTGGGTTAGACTGAGTGAAATCAGCACTAATCCGGTTCAGAAAACAGAATAAGGAAAGGGAGAAAAGCAACGCAGGTTGTGAGTCACAGAGAGACAGAAAGTAAATAAAAAGGTATAAAATCACCTAATTTGTTTCACTACCTTGAAGAATGAGATTTGCATTTAGAGTCATAGAGATGTACAGCATGGAAACAGACCCTTCTGTCCATGCCGACCAGATATCCCAACCCAATCTAGTCCCACCTGCCAACATATCCCTCCAAACCCTTCCTATTCATATACCCATCCAAATGCCTCTTAAATGTTGTAATTGTACCAGCCACCACCACATCCTCTGGCAGCTCATTCCATACACGTGCCACTCTCTGCGTGAAAACGTTGCCCCTTAGGTCTCTTTTATATCTTTCCCCTCACCCTAAACCTATGCCCTCTGGTTCTGGACTCTCCCACCCCAGGGAAAAGGCTTTGTCTATTTACCCTATCCATGCACCTTATAATTTTATAAACCTCTATAAGGTCACCCCTCAACCTCCGACGCTCCAGGGAAAACAGCCCCAGCCTGTTCAGCCTCTCCCTGTAGCTCAAATCCTCCAACCCTGGCAACATCCTTGTAAATCTTTTCTGAACCCTTGCAAATTTCACAACATCTTTGTGATAGGAAGGAGACCAGAATTGCACGCAATTTTCCAACGGTGGCCTAACCAATGTCTTGTACTGTCGTAACATGACCCCCACCCTTCTCTAGCACTTTCTCCCCACCCCCACCCTCCTCTAGCTTATCTCTCCACGCTTCAGGCTCACTGCCTTTATTCCTGATGAAGGGCTTTTGCCCGAAACGTCGATTTCGCTGCACTTTGGATGCTGCCTGAACTGCTGTGCTCTTCCAGCACCACTGATCCAGAATCTGGTTTCCAGCATCTGCAGTCATTGTTTTTACCCCAACTCCTGTACTCAGTACACTTCTGCCAGCTACTGTGAAGAGATTTGAACCCATGATGGCAGGGTATTAGCCTTGAGCCTCTGAATTGCTAGTCCACTGAGATTACTACTTACTAACCATCACGGTGTATATCACTGTAACAAAATCCAAGTTGCTGAATGATGCAGGGACCATTGATACAATGTGATCTGGACAGATGGGATAGTCTCTGAACAGAGTGGGGCTGAAGGGTATATTGCTGGCATTCAGCCTGAGACGATGTCTGGGCTTTGTTCTGGGTGTGTGGAATGTGTCGTGAGGGTGGGGGCAGGGTGAACCCATGAGTTTGCTTCCCACTCGTGTTCCGGCTGATTCTGGTTGTGAAGGGGCTTGTTAAAAGGCCACTGTGTGACCTGTCAGGAATGACTGTGAATCCAGCTCACGTTCAGGAGTGGGCTGTGTGTGACTGCGAGGAGGCACTGAGCTGGGACAAGACAGGAGGTTAATTGAATTCCGGAAGCCTTGTCCGTTTGGAGGAAAGGTAACAGCACTCCATGATCGTTCCGGGGAGGAATCAGGGTTGAGAGCTCTGTCAGTCTGGGCTGTCTGTCCTGGCATGATGTGGCTGTTGGAGAAGGTGATCAGGAAGGTTCACCCACCCATTGGACAGAGGAGCTGATTTCTCTCTGGGCTACAATTAACCATTTTCCTGCTGCAATAACATCAACATTTTTTGATCCAAAATCTGGGTGGGATTTGTGTTTGCCGAGATACAAACCCACTCTTCAAACCTGCCACTATCTCCAAACTCTGCTCTTTAATGTCTTCACTACACCTGGAGCAGGCTCCACAAGATGTGATTTCTACAAAAGTCTGTCTGAAACACACAAAATGTTAAGCAAAGCTTAACCTGACAGATAGTGACTCCAAGACATCTTGAGACTGATCCCTGGGGTAGTGAAACAAAGATGGAAAATGCTGGAGAAACTCAGCGGTTCTGGCAGCATCTGTGTAGAGAGAGAGAGAAATAGAGTTAATGTTTTGAGTTGAGTATCACCCTATGATTGTCCAATGAGGAGAGGCTGATGATATTGACCCAGTGGAGTTTAGCAGAATGACAGGAGACCTAAGTGAAACTCTCAGTATTCGAAAAGCAGAGGTGTGTGTGTGTGTGTGTGTGTGTGTGTGTGTGTGTGTGTGTGTGTGTGTGCGCGCGCGCGTGTGTGTGTAACAGGGTGTGTGTGAGACAGGGTGTGTGTGTGTGTAACAGGGCATGTGTGAGACAGCGTGTGTGTGTGTGTGTAACAGTGTGCGTGTGTATAACAGTGTGTGTGTGTGTAACAGGGTGTGTGTGTGTGTAACTGCGTGTGTGTAAGTGTGTGTGTGTAACAGGGTGGGTGTGTGAGACGGGTGTGTGTGTGTATGTGTGCAAAAGGGTGTGTGTGTGTAACAGGGTATGTGTGAGACAGGGTGTGTGTGTGTAATAGGGCGTTTGTGTGTGAGACAGGGTGTGTGTGAGACAGGGTGGGTATGTGTAACAGTGTGTGTGTAACAGGATGTGTGTGTGTAACAGGGTGTGTGTGAGACAGGGTGTGTGTGTGTAATAGGGCGTGAGAGAGACAGGGTGTGTGTGTAACAGGGTGTGTGTGTGGGTGTGTATAACAGGGCATGAGAGAGACGGGGGTGTGTGTAACAGTGTGTGTGAGACAGGGTGGGTGTGCGTAACAGTGTGTGTGTGTGTGTGTGAGAGACAGGGTGTGTGCGTGTGACAGGATGGGTGTGTTTGACAGGGTGTGAGTAACAGTGTGTGTGTAATAGGGTGTGTGTGTGTAGCAGGGTGTGTGTGTGTGCAACATGGTGTGTGTGAGACAGGGTGGGTGTGTGCAACAGTGTGTGTGTGTGTGTGTAACAGGGTGTGTGTGAGACAGGGTGTGTGTGTGTGACAGGATGGGTGTGTTTGACAGGGTGTGAGTAACAGTGTGTGTGTAATAGGGTGTGTGTGTGTAGCAGGGTGTGTGTGTGCAACATGGTGTGTGTGAGACAGGGTGGGTGTGTGCAACTGTGTGTGTGTGTGTGTGTGTGTGTGTAACAGGGTGTGTGTGAGACAGGGTGTGTGTGTGTGACAGGATGGGTGTGTTTGACAGGGTGTGAGTAATAGTGTGTGTGTAATAGGGTGTGTGTGTAGCAGGGTGTGTGTGTGTACAACATGGTGTGTGTGAGACAGGATGGGTGTGTTTGACAGGGTGAGTGTATAACAGGATGGAGGTGTGTGATGGGGTGAGTGTATAACAGGATGGGGGTGTGACAGGGTGAGTGTATAACAGGATGTGGGTGTGACAGGGTGAGTGTATAACAGGATGAGGGTGTGTGACGGGGTGAGTGTATAACAGGATGTGGGTGTGTTGGGGTGAGTGTATAACAGGATGGGGGTGTGATGGGGTGAGTGTATAACAGGTTGTGGGTGTGACAGGGTGAGTGTATAACAGGATGAGGGTGTGACGGGGTGAGTGTATAACAGGATGTGGGTGTGTGACGGGGTGAGTGTATAACAGGATGAGGGTGTGTGACGGGGTGAGTGTATAACAGGATGAGGGTGTGACAGGGTGAGTGTATAACAGGATGTGGGTGTGACGGGGTGAGTGTATAACAGGGTGTGGGTGTGACACGGTGAGTGTATAACAGGATGGGGGTGTGACGGGGTGAGTGTATAACAGGATGTGGGTGTGACAGGGTGAGTGTATAACAGGATGTGGGTGTGATGGGGTGAGTGTATAACAGGATGGGGGTGTGACAGGGTGAGTGTATAACAGGATGTGGGTGTGACAGGATGAGTGTATAACAGGATGTGGGTGTGACGGGGTGAGTGTATAACAGGATGAGGGTGTGTGACGGGGTGAGTGTATAACAGGATGTGGGTGTGACAGGGTGAGTGTATAACAGGATGTGGGTGTGACGGGGTGAGTGTATAACAGGATGTGGGTGTGACAGGGTGAGTGTATAACAGGATGTGGGTGTGATGGGGTGAGTGTATAACAGGATGTGGGTGTGACGGGGTGAGTGTATAACAGGATGGGGGTGTGACGGGGTGAGTGTATAACAGGATGTGGGTGTGACAGGGTGAGTGTATAACAGGATGTGGGTGTGACAGGGTGAGTGTATAACAGGATGAGGGTGTGATGGGGTGAGTGTATAACAGGATGTGGGTGTGAAGGGGTGAGTGTATAACAGGATGAGGGTGTGACAGGGTGAGTGTATAACAGGATGTGGGTGTGACAGGGTGAGTGTATAACAGGATGTGGGTGTGACAGGGTGAGTGTATAACAGGATGAGGGTGTGATGGGGTGAGTGTATAACAGGATGTGGGTGTGACAGGATGAGTGTATAACAGGATGTGGGTGTGACAGGGTGAGTGTATAACAGGATGAGGGTGTGACAGGATGAGTGTATAACAGGATGTGGGTGTGACAGGGAGAGTGTATAACAGGATGAGGGTGTGACAGGATGAGTGTATAACAGGATGTGGGTGTGACAGGGTGAGTGTATAACAGGATGTGGGTGTGACGGGGTGAGTGTATAACAGGATGGGGGTGTGACGGGGTGAGTGTATAACAGGATGTGGGTGTGACAGGGTGAGTGTATAACAGGATGGGGGTGTGATGGGGTGAGTGTATAACAGGATGTGGGTGTGTGACAGGGTGAGTGTATAACAGGATGAGGGTGTGACGGGGTGAGTGTATAACAGGATGTGGGTGTGACGGGGTGAGTGTATAACAGGTTGTGGGTGTGACAGGGTGAGTGTATAACAGGATGAGGGTGTGACGGGGTGAGTGTATCACAGGATGAGGGTGTGATGGGGTGAGTGTATAACAGGATGAGGGTGTGACGGGGTGAGTGTATAACAGGTTGTGGGTGTGACAGGGTGAGTGTATAACAGGATGAGGGTGTGATGGGGTGAGTGTATAACAGGATGTGGGTGTGTGACAGGGTGAGTGTATAACAGGATGTGGGTGTGACAGGATGAGTGTATAACAGGATGTGGGTGTGACGGGGTGAGTGTATAACAGGATGTGGGTGTGACGGGGTGAGTGTATAACAGGATGAGGGTGTGACGGGGTGAGTGTATAACAGGATGTGGGTGTGACGGGGTGAGTGTATAACAGGATGGGTGTGTGACAGGGTGAGTGTATAACAGGATGTGGGTGTGACAGGGTGAGTGTATAACAGGATGGGGGTGTGACGGGGTGAGTGTATAACAGGATGAGGGTGTGACGGGGTGAGTGTATAACAGGATGTGGGTGTGACGGGGTGAGTGTATAACAGGTTGTGGGTGTGACAGGGTGAGTGTATAACAGGATGAGGGTGTGACGGGGTGAGTGTATCACAGGATGAGGGTGTGATGGGGTGAGTGTATAACAGGATGAGGGTGTGACGGGGTGAGTGTATAACAGGATGGGGGTGTGATGGGGTGAGTGTATAACAGGATGTGGGTGTGTGACAGGGTGAGTGTATAACAGGATGAGGGTGTGACGGGGTGAGTGTATAACAGGATGTGGGTGTGACGGGGTGAGTGTATAACAGGATGAGGGTGTGACGGGGTGAGTGTATAACAGGATGTGGGTGTGACGGGGTGAGTGTATAACAGGATGAGGGTGTGATGGGGTGAGTGTATAACAGGATGTGGGTGTGTGACAGGGTGAGTGTATAACAGGATGTGGGTGTGACAGGGTGAGTGTATAACAGGATGGGGGTGTGACAGGGTGAGTGTATAACAGGATGTGGGTGTGATGGGGTGAGTGTATAACAGGATGAGGGTGTGATGGGGTGAGTGTATAACAGGATGTGGGTGTGTGACAGGGTGAGTGCATAACAGGATGTGGGTGTGACGGGGTGAGTGTATAACAGGATGTGGGTGTGTGACGGGGTGAGTGTATAACAGGATGAGGGTGTGACAGGGTGAGTGTATAACAGGATGTGGGTGTGACGGGGTGAGTGTATAACAGGATGGGGGTGTGACGGGGTGAGTGTATAACAGGATGAGGGTGTGACAGGGTGAGTGTATAACAGGATGTGGGTGTGATGGGGTGAGTGTATAACAGGATGGGGGTGTGATGGGGTGAGTGTATAACAGGATGTGGGTGTGTGACAGGGTGAGTGTATAACAGGATGAGGATGTGACAGGGTGAGTGTATAACAGGATGTGGGTGTGATGGGGTGAGTGTATAACAGGGTGGGGGTGTGATGGGGTGAGTGTATAACAGGATGTGGGTGTGTGACAGGGTGAGTGTATAACAGGATGAGGGTGTGACGGGGTGAGTGTATAACAGGATGTGGGTGTGATGGGGTGAGTGTATAACAGGTTGTGGGTGTGACGGGGTGAGTGTATAACAGGATGTGGGTGTGACGGGGTGAGTGTATAACAGGATGAGGGTGTGACGGGGTGAGTGTATAACAGGATGTGGGTGTGACGGGGTGAGTGTATAACAGGATGAGGGTGTGACGGGGTGAGTGTATAACAGGATGAGGGTGTGACGGGGTGAGTGTATAACAGGATGTGGGTGTGACAGGGTGAGTGTATAACAGGATGGGGGTGTGATGGGGTGAGTGTATAACAGGATGTGGGTGTGACAGGGTGAGTGTATAACAGGATGAGGGTGTGACGGGGTGAGTGTATAACAGGATGTGGGTGTGACGGGGTGAGTGTATAACAGGTTGTGGGTGTGACAGGGTGAGTGTATAACAGGATGAGGGTGTGATGGGGTGAGTGTATAACAGGATGTGGGTGTGTGACAGGGTGAGTGTATAACAGGATGTGGGTGTGACAGGGTGAGTGTATAACAGTATGTGGGTGTGACGGGGTGAGTGTATAACAGGATGAGGGTGTGACAGGGTGAGTGTATAACAGGATGTGGGTGTGACGGGGTGAGTGTATAACAGGATGTGGGTGTGACGGGGTGAGTGTATAACAGGATGGGGGTGTGACGGGGTGAGTGTATAACAGGATGTGGGGTGTGACGGGGTGAGTGTATAACAGGATGGGGGTGTGATGGGGTGAGTGTATAACAGGATGTGGGTGTGACAGGGTGAGTGTATAACAGGATGGGGGTGTGACGGGGTGAGTGTATAACAGGATGAGGGTGTGACGGGGTGAGTGTATAACAGGATGGGGGTGTGACGCGGTGAGTGTATAACAGGATGGGGGTGTGACGGGGTGAGTGTATAACAGGATGAGGGTGTGACGGGGTGAGTGTATAACAGGATGGGGGTGTGACGGGGTGAGTGTATAACAGGATGTGGGTGTGACGGGGTGAGTGTATAACAGGATGTGGGTGTGACGGGGTGAGTGTATAACAGGATGGGGGTGTGACAGGGTGAGTGTATAACAGGATGGGGGTGTGACGGGGTGAGTGTATAACAGGATGAGGGTGTGACGGGGTGAGTGTGTAACAGGATGGGGGTGTGACGGGGTGAGTGTATAACAGGATGTGGGGTGTGACGGGGTGAGTATGGGGAGGGTGTTTCCTCTGACTGAAGTGGGTGCTTTTACCAGGGGACACCGTCTCAGAATATGGGATTGATTAGTTCGGACTGAGATGAGGAATTTCTTTACCCAGAGGATGGGGTGTCTTGGGAATTCTGTCGGCCAGATTCTGTCGGTGTTGAGTAAATTCAAGACAGAAATTGATCGATTTCTAAGGACTTAATGACATCAAAGGATATGGGGATAGTATGGAGTTCCAGCATTGAGGTGGGTGGTCAGCATGAGCTCAAATGATGGAGCAGGCACGATGGGCCGAATGTCCTTCTTCTGCTTCTGTGTTCCTAATGAGAACTTGCATCTACAGAGTGTCATAAATCTTGTAAAACCTTCCAACATGCTTCTAAGGAATGTAACTAGACAAAATATGTCACTAACATTTCATTACAGTCATACATAGTGGAGCCATATATGGTATTCAGCCCATTGATTCCATGCCAGCCCTCCATGGAACAGTCCCCTGTTGTCTTGGAGCTAGACAGCAGTCCATTCTACTTCTCTATGACCATGCAGGTCTATTTCCTTCAATGTCGATTAATTTCCTGTCGATGTGGTGCTCCCAACACCCTCATGGCCATTACCATTCACCACATTAAGAGCAGCTCCCCCTCCCACCTGCCAGCTGTATTTCCCGTGGATTTGGGTCCCTCTGGTCGTTGTTCAATCAGACGATGGGAACAGTTGGAACTTTGCTGTTATACTCCGACCTGTTGTAGTTATCAAATCTCCCCTCCTTTGCTCAAAGGAAATCAACTGCTTCAGACTGATCTTTTAAACTTCATCACTGATCTGTGGAATCATGCAGGTAAATAGATAAATAATGTATGATAACTGAGGATTAAGTTCCTGAAAAAGATTTAACAGACTCCCTTGAACTGTATCACATGAAATAGATTCCTTTGTTTCACACTAACTAAATTTGAGAACATTTAATCTGCACTTGAGCACTAAATTAACGATTATGTTGCTAAGCTGCTTTGTTCTCGAACCTTCATGTAAATAAAATCCGATTTGCTGATCCCACTGGGCAGAAATGAAAGCTTCCTGTTAGCTCCTCATGGTCTTTATCAAGGATGAGACACCTGATACCGGGAGAGTCGAAAACAATTCACTGCGGCTGCTGGAAATTTGGAATGAAATCAGAGGAAGCTGATTTCAGGACTCGCCTCACTGTAGAAAGTCAGGAAGATGGAACATTTCAGACCCGGGGGGATTCACCAGAACCACAAGGAATCAAAGATGTGACAGGTTTTAAGCAAATGCAGAGGTTGGATTAAGCTGAGCAGGTGGGGTCTAGGGGTGAAGGAGGGACATCAGGGAAGATGGGATGAATAGCCTACTCACTCAGTTAATTTCACCAGCCTATTATGATATACGTCTGGTGGGGCTGTGGTACTGTCCATGTCATTGGAACCAGGAGGCCTGAGTTCAAGTCTTATTTGCTGTAGTGATGTGTAACAATGCCGCGGAACAGATCGATTGGAAAATGTGCACCTTTTTGGGGCAGGTATGATTTGACCTGTGGTTCAAGGGGGTAGTCACAGAGCCACTGCCCCATCAGGCTCTCTCAAACCCATTGGCTACTCCTGAACATAACCCTGCAAGGCGCCAACACAATCCCAGAGATTCCCAAACCTGTAATGGAATCGGAGTGCTTGATAAGATATTCCTTGATGTTTTTAAGAGAGTGGACTTGATGTAATTTAATTACAGCAACTCAAACTGGGCTTATCACAAAATAAGCACTTTAATCTTAAAATCAACACAACACCTGGGACTGGCCAGATGTGAAACGACTTCAGTCGTTTTGCTATCTCGATTACTTTGTCAGTCACATTGCAATAAAGCAGGTCGCTTCAAAGCAACAGAAAGAAATGCATCCAAAGATTTTAAAGGCTCTCTTTGTAAGTGTCCATGTGATGGAAAGATTTTAATTTTCTAACCTCCTTGATGGCAAAGTGCATTTGGCAGAAAGCTTGGGCAGAAGGCAGTACTCAGTGAGGAGGGGTGAGTAGACCAGATTTAAACCCCTCTGGGTTTACAAAGCTGAGCAGTGATCCCATTGAAGTGTACAATTCCTAAGCAATGTGACAGAGTAGTTGTTGGGAAACATTTCTCCTCTGGCTGGGGAGTCTGAACACAAGCTCTATGTTCTCCAAACATGGGGTCAGTTCATTCAGAGTGATGTGACCAGACATTCCTCCACTCAGAGGATTTGAAACTTTGGAACTCTTAATGTTACAGAGCACTAGGAGGGGGAGTCAAGACTGCAAATGATAGATTTTTAGCTACTAAGTGTGATAATGCTGCTCATTTAACAAGGGACTGTTGTCCTTGTTTTTTCTCAAAAGGGTTGTACAAGGCAGAGGTGCAGAAATGTCTGAGTTTATCTACTTGAAAAGGCTTTTAACTTAAAAAAACACTTGTACAATGAAAGGGGAGTGGCCAGTTCTCCCAGCTCAGCTTTTCTCTGGTGTGGTTGGGTTTTAGCAGTCTGGCTGTTCAGAGAAAACAGTCACTCAGTTTTGAGACTGCTGGTGAAAGAAACGGCTACATTGAAGAGGGTGTTCCATGCTGAATCTCTATGCCGTCTCTCTCTCTCTCTCTCTCTCTCTCTCTCTCTCTCTCTCTCCTGTAAGACCCTGTGCTTGATTTTACCTTTTTTGTCAAGTGGTGTTTATGGGAATTGTTGTAGGAATTTGGAACAACATCATTACGTTGGGATGATCTGTTGGGTTTTCAGAGAGGTTAAGTTATTCAGTATTCTGCTTTCTGTTGTTGGTGTTTCATTCAGTAACCTTGTAAATAAATTCTGTTTCATTTAAACTAAGTAGTTTGATCAGCTGCATCACTCCTGGAATATCCACTTTACACCTGCTTAAAACAACGAGCAAAGTTAGAGTCCGAGCTACTTTCTTGAAATGTTTTGAGGGGGTCTGGCCTGGTCCATAACGCTAAAGAAATAAAGGAAAATGGAGATCAAGCTGGAAGTGGAGTTAGAGGAGATGTGCCTGGGGAAGATGAGGTGAGTATAGTGATCATGTCACTGGATCAGGCTATTGCTTTGGCGGCAGCAGGGCAGGGGCAGGGAGGGACAGAGGAGAGGGGGTGTCCTGGGTCATGGGTTCAAATCCCACCATAGCAGCAGGTGGAAGTGAAATTCAGTTCATCGAAACTGGTCTCAGTGATGGTGACCATGAAATCACCAGTGACTATCGTTTTTTTAAAATAAAGCCCAACCTGGTTCACCACCATCCCACCAGGGAAGGAACTCTGCTGCCCACACCTGGTCTGGCCTGCAAATGACCCCAGACCCACAGCAACGGGGTTGATGATGTGAATGGCTGAGGAAGTCACTCAGTTCAAGGGGCAATTAGGGAAGGGGAACTGAAGCTGGTCTTGTCCGTGACACCCACATCCCATGAAGGAGAGAAGTTACCTCCCTCTGGGACAGGCTCAATGCTGCGGGTGTTTTGTTTAAAGCAAGGCCAAAACATTCTGGAGAGTCACAATACATTAAATGTAATTTGTGCTGACAATTGTGCAATTGTCCATTTTGGGTTCTCTAACTTTTGGGAGAATTGAATGAGGGTAGCTGGTACGACTGACCAGTAACTTATTAACATACAAGAAAATGAGGTAGGGAGTTGGCAGAGAGGGACGGTGGGTGGTAGTGGGTTGTCTGTGACGGCATGGTGGCTCACTGGTTAGTACTGCTGTCCCACAGTGCCTGGGTTCCGGGTTCGATTCCAGCCTCAGGCGACTATCTGTGTGGAGTTTGCACATTCTCCCCGTGTCTGCGTGGGTTTCCTCCGGGTGCTCTGGTTTCCTCCCACAGTCCAAAGATGTGCAGGTCAGGTGGATTGGCCATGCTAAATTGTTCCATAGTGTTAGGTGCATTAGTCAGAGGGAAATGGGTCTGGGTGGGTTACTCTTCAGAGGGTCGGTATGGACTGGTTGGGCCGATGGGTCTGTTTGCACACTGTAGGGATTCTATTGATGATGGAGGAAGTTGAATGTAAAAGTGTGAATATTAAAATTTGAGGTGTTGCTGCCTACCAGAAACCAATGTTGGTCATCGGGCAGAGGGCTGACTCATGACCTATGGGTTAGGAAAGGAGCAGCAGAGCACTCGAATGTGTGGAGGGTGGTAGCTGAGAGAAGATCAGGAGCTGTTGGGGTGAGTCTCACCGTAATGAAATCAATAGAGTATCATCCAAACACATCCCTGGATGGTGTCATAAGGGCTGGATGTGAATATGATATATCCACCAGGAAGTGACAGCATGGGATAGGAAAGTGAATCATTGAGGGTGAACGTGAGGGGATAAGGAGGAGTGGAAAAAAATGGAGGAGACACCTTGGAGGGCATGATGTTGTCAACTGTGTCAAAGGCAAAAGAGAGGGAGACAGAGAGAAAACAAACAGTGTTTCCCATGGTTCCAGTTAGAGAGGAGATCATTTGTAACTTTGACTCAGGCTGTTTTAGTTTGTGGTGGAGTGGACAGCATATTGAGTCCTAAAGCATTCAAACATTGGGCTGCAGAGAGAGAATGGGAACCAAATTTGAAGGTGATACAATTTCAAGAGAAAGAAAGTAAAAGAAATTTATAAGGAAGCAGTTTTTCTCCGAGTCATGGCGGGGGTGACCCTGAAGGGGGTTGGGTTTTTTGATATGCCAGCTGATGAAGGCAGAGCGGGAGAGACGCAGTAACTCCGAGAATGAGCTAGTTCAAGGATCAGCTGAGATCAGAGATAGAGAAGTCAATCAGTAACCTATTACTGTGAAAAGAAGTCAAGAAGGAATAAAGTCTCATGAACAAGATGATGCACTGATGAATTTTATCAACATAATATAAAACAAAATCTATTCTTGCCATTATACAGGCTTAGAAGTAATGAGATAAGATATGAAATGTTTTAGACCTGCCTGACCATTGGCAGCGAACTGCACTTGAATTCTGGTAAATGGATAGGACGTTCCTCAACTAATATTTTCTCTCCCATTAGCAGTTCCATAAACTGTGACTATAAATAGACAATTGGGAATACTTACCTCCAGGGCCATTTATCTATTCATTTACCAATTCAATTCAAGCAAAAGCAATAGAGGTACACGTGACAAAAATAGATGTTTTACAGAAAAGCAAAGGACATCCAGAATGTGTTCCTTTTGTTGGGTAAAATTTGGCAAGGATTGACTCAGGTTTGAAAAAGCAGTATTTTGGATCATAAATATTTTACTCAAGGTTCTGTATTTGTGCTATCATTCAAGGCTTGATTTTTTTTTAATGCAGTAATGGTCAAATATGTTTCAACCTTACCCACAAACTTATCTTCACATCCGTCATGTCCCACGTTGGCATTGCCTTTGTTAAAATCCCAGTGTCCAGCTCAGGTGAAAGGAAGGGTATCAGTTGGTCCCATTGCCCACCCTGCTGAGGAAGGGTGACAAGATTAAAGGAAAACTATCCCTATTTGTGCTAAGGCAGCAGCAACTTCAAGACAGCTGAAGGTTTTGTTGCCCTAGGGAATCTCAGTCAACTCTCATCAACCCAGTCAGTGCATGGACATCATTCCACCCCAAACCACTGAATTAATCTTATCTCAACAACTTCCAAATCTCTCATTATTTCCAATAGCAGTGTTGTAGAAAAGAGAGACCTAGGTTTCAAAGACAAAATTCTGTGAAGTTTGCGTCCCAGGTAGACTGGGTGGTTAAGAAAGTGTTTAGTACGCTTGCCGTCATTGCTCAGTCCTTTGAGTGTAGGAGTTGGGATTGTACAGGATGTTGGTGAGGCCTGTTCCGGAGTACTGTGTCCAGTTCTGATCGCCCTGTTACAAGGAGGATATTATTAAATTGGAGAGGGCTCAGAAGAGGTTTAGGTAGATTCCCTACAGTGTGGAAACAGGCCCTTCGGCCCAATCAGTCCTCACCGACCCTCCAAAGAGCAATCCACCTAGACCCATTCCCCTACATTTACCCCTGACTAACGCACCAAATGCTATGGGCAATTTAGGCCGGCCAATCCACCCTGACCAGCACATCTTTGGATTGTGGGAGGAAACCAGAGCACCCGGAGGAAACCCATACAGACATGGGGAGAATGTGCAAACTCCACACAGACAGTTGCCCGAGGCGGGAATTGAACCCAGGTCCCTGGCGCTGTGAGGCAGCAGTGCTAACCACTGTGCCACTCCTAAACCAGGTGTTGCTGAGACTGGAGGGTTTTTAACATTAGATTCCATACAGTGTGGGAACAGGCTCCTCAGCCCAACAAGTCCACACTGACCCACTGCAACCCACCCTGACCTACTCTTTGATATTTACCCCTTCACCTAACACTACGGGCAATTTAGCATGGCCAATTCAACTGACCTGCACAGTTTTGGATTGAGGGAGGAAACCAGAGCCCAGAGGAAACCCACGCAGACACGGGGAGAATGTACGAACTCCTCACAGGAGGTCGCCTGAGTTGGGAATTGAACCCGTGTCTCTGGCGCTGTGAGGCAGCAGTGCTAACCACTGTGCCACTGTGCCAGTTTGAGTTGTAAGGAGAGGCTGGATAGTCTGGGACTCTTTGACTGAAGCATAGGAGGTTGAGTGGCGATCTTATAAAGGTTTATAAAATCGACAAGGTGAGTAACAGCTGTCTTTTCCTGAGGATGGGGGATTTCAAGGCTAGGGGGCATATTTTGAAGGTGAGAAGAGAACGATTTTTTTTAAAAAATGAGGGACAATTTTTTTATACAGGGTATGGTTTGTGTGTGGAATGATTTTCTGTAGAAAGTCGTGGATGTGGCTACAGTTACAACATTTAAAAGACATTTGGATAAGCTTATGATGAAGAAATGTTTGGAAGGAAGGGCCGTATTGCAGGTAGGTGGGACAAATGTAGTTTGGGAACATGGTCGGCATGGACTGGTTGGGCCGAAGGGTCTGTTTCTGTGCTGTGTGGCTCAACAACAGTAAAACAAATATCAGGGGCTCGACTTCTTTCACAGCTGGCTGATGAAACATTTTTATTGAAGTGGACAAACATGGATAATTAGATTTCGACAGTGATTGAACAAAGTCAGGTCCAATCCATGAGCTGCAGTTCCCCAAGCCACTGTCTGTTTAGCTCTCAAACATTACGGTTAAAACAACACCCAGCAAAAGTTTAATCCTGGTGGTTTTGGCAGATGTTTGACTCTGGATGAAGGAGTGTTCACCAGAGCTGTTTGAAATGTAAGCCAGTGCATGTGGCAGAAATGTTTACACGGTGTTGACCTTCTAAATGGTTGATAATGTTTATGTGAGGGGTGTAGCGTACTGAGTAAAAGGATGGAGCACTGAGATTCCTTCTCAGCCTGTATTGTGTAGATGGTTTGTAGAATACTGGAGGAATTCCTTGCTGAAACTGAGATACAGAATGGGGTTAAGGGCAACATATTAGTGTTGTTTTCATAACAAGCTTTTTCGAATTCTATTGCTAATCCGCAATGCGAAGATGGAAGTTAAGCTGGGCTACTATATCAGCTAGCAATTTTTGCCTTAAGCCTGATCATTTAATAGTGTTCAGGTCTGGACTAGCAGGAGATGTAAAGGGTAGCTGCACCTCCCTCCCCTTCACTTTGACATGAAGACATTCCCCAGCGGTAAATAAAATTGACTGAAGTATGTGGTGTTGAATTTCCAGTCCAGACAAAATTAATCTTTAGTTTCCTCTCAGGGGACTGAGCTGAAATATGCAATGGTGGGGACACAGCACAAACCCAGTCAGCAACGTCTCGAGTTTTCAGAGATGGCAGGAAAGGCAGGGACTGAGGATAAGTCCGAAAGGGATGAATACAACAGCACAGCAGTTCATTACTAATTTGGGGGTGGGGTGGGGTGGTGGTGGTATTGCTCCTGAATGAATTGTTGGGGCAAATCATAGAATGCCTATAGTGTGGAAGCAGGCCATTCAACCCATTGAGACCACACTGACCCTCCAAAGAGCATCTGACCTAGATCCATCCCACTCTATCCCTGTAATCCTACATTTCCTGTGGGTAATCCAGCCAAACTGCACATCCCCATACACAATGGACAATTTAGCCTGGCAAATCCACCCCAACCTACAGATCTTTGGATTGTGGGAGGAAACCGGAGCACCCGGAGCACGGGGAGACACGCAGACACGGGGAGAATGTGCAAACTCCACACAGACAGTCGCCTGAGGCTGGAATCGAACCCGGATCCCTGGTACTGTGAGACAGCAGTGCTACATGCTGAGCCACCATGACCCACTGAGGATGTCAGAGGATGAAAAGCAGGAAGCCGGAATGGAGGGCTGTGGGAGATGGTTCATTATGGATCCTATAGTCACTGGAGCATGGGGCAGGTTCCATCAGAATGGTGTCACACAGATGTGCTCAGCTTTCGTCAGACAAACAGCACAGGGCCAAGCTGCTGTCGATGGTGGAAATCTGGCCAAAGTCTGCCTTCACCTGGGGCTGGGGAAACAGAGTCAACATATTCAGTGGCTCACGTGTGCAATCCCCTTCCTCAACGGGCATCTGTAGTCAATTGCCATTCACACTCGGACACCATTTAACGTGTCCGTACTTGGGAGATGCTGTGGGACATGGAACAGAAGGAGACCGTTCAGCCCATCGAGGCTGCTCTGCTATTCAATGAGACCATGGCTCATCATATCATCCTCAACTCCACTTTCCTGCCTTTTCCCTCGATTCCCCTTGCTGCACTACCCCACCCTCCAGGGCTCATTTCCTGGAATGTTGATGTGGAGACTGGGATGGACAAGGTCAGAAGTCACACGATACCGGGGTTATAGTCCAACAGGTTTATTTGGAATCACAAGCTTTCGGAGTGCTGCCCCATCGTCAGGTGACATCAGTGATTTTAAATAAACCTATTGGATTGTAACCTGGTGTCATGTGACTTCTGACTCTGGACTGTTGAAACCTGGGACCTCAGTGCTTGGTTGTTTGAGCTGTCCTTGGTGTTTTAGGATGTTGACCGTTCCAGCAGGAACCATGAGATTTCGGATAGAGGGTGTGGTTTGCCTTTGAGTTCCTATGTCAATGGGAATGGCTTATTAGCTGTTAATTCGTGGTGTTTCAGTGGATTTAACCTCAAAGGTAGCCTCAGAAGTCAGAGAGTGAAACTAATCAGCAAAAGAACCAGGGGAAAGAGGGGGAGATTTGTTTTTAAAAGTGTGATGAGTTTTTGGTGATCTTGAACACTCTGACTGCAAGGGAAAGGGACCATGAGATTTCAGATAGAGGGTGTGGTTTGCCTTTGAATTCCTAAAGAAGGGCTCATGCACGAAACGTTGATTCTCCTGCTCCTTGGATGCTGCCTGACCTGCTGCGCTCTTCCAGCAACACATAATGCATTTTGAAAGAGAATTGGATCTGTGTACAAAGAATGGGGAATGAGCAAGGGGTAGGATTATTGAGCGAGCTCTTTGAAAGAGTTGGCCCAGCTAGGGTGGGCTGAATGGCCACCTGTGCTGTCTCACTGTCAGGTTCTGTGGGATCACTGGCATCAGACACCTTACACCTCACAGGGTTATTATTTGGGTAAGCATTCCCTAAGATAAAATAATTGATATAAAACTCTGGGAATTATCTGCCTATTTGGTAATTATGGCTGAAAATGTGTTGCTGGTTAAAGCACAGCAGGTCAGGCAGCATCCAAGGAACAGGAAATTCGACATTTCGGGCCAGATCCCTTCATCAGGAATGAGGAGAGGGTGCCAGGCAGGCTAAGATAAAAGGTAGGGAGGAGGGACTTGGGGGAGGGGCGATGGAGATGTGATAGGTGGAAGGAGGTCAAGGTGAGGGTGATAGGCCGGAGTGAGGGTGATAGCAACAGGATTAAAATCAGGAAGCATTGATTAAAAAACTCGAGCTCAGATAATTCTCCAGTCAAAACATTGGACAAAGTCGATGAGCAAGATGTTGTTGGGATTGAACCTCCTGACGGTAATATTACCTCACATGTTAATCTACATCTTTACTCTTGCTGAGGACAGTAAGTATTAATGCTGGGGTCTGGGTAGATTTTTAGATTGACTGAACGTTTCACATGAAATAACTCCACAGAGGGCAGTATCCCGTTACTGAGTCACCCTTTATTTACATGTGGAGAGTCCTGACTTTAGTACTGCCTCTTCAGGGTTAGCTCTCAGAGTATCTCTGACAATCCTGTTTCTACCTGTCAGCCAGGGCTCCCTGATTGGACCAGGTTATCAGCCCCAATCAGGTAACTCATATCCTATGAGGTTCCCTTGGCTGACCTCGTTACGATCCCTACACCATGTGTGTCTATGCTGCCTGTTTCATTCATGGGCTGGCCAGTGTGTATTATCCTGGAGATGGTGGTGATGAGCTGCCATTTTGAACTGCTGTAGTCCACTCTTACAGTGTGAAAACAGGAAGGGGCTGCGAACCCCCCTCCCCCCCATCCTTGATCATCACTAAGCATTAGTGTTACCCCAATAGCCTTTACACAGTGACACCTTTGGGAAAGTAATAGTCCTGAAAGAGTTCATACAAATATAGAAACATAGAAAATAGGAACAGGAGGAGGGCATTCGGCCCTTCGAACCTGTCCTGCCCATTTGTGATGATCACGGCTGATTGTCCAACTTAGAAGCATTTTCCTGCTTTTCCCCCAAATGCTTTAGTCCCAAGTGCTGTGTCCAACACCTTCATAAAATCAGAGAATGTCTTGGTGTTGACCACTTTCTCTGGCAGAGAAATCCCCTGGCTCCCGTCTCTATGACAGAGAAATCCCCCGGCCCCCCTCTCTCTGGTAGAGAAATCCCCTGGCTCCCCTCTCTCTGGTAGAGAAATCCCCCGGCCCCCCTCTCTCTGGTAGAGAAATCCCCCGGCTCCCCTCTCTCTGGCAGAGAAATCCCCCGGCCCCCCTCTCTCTGGTAGAGAAATCCCCCGGCTCCCCTCTCTCTGGTAGAGAAATCCCCCGGCCCCCCCTCTCTCTGGTGGAGAAATCCCCTGGCTCCCCTCTCTATGGTAGAGAAATCCCCCGGCCCCCCTCTCTCTGGTGGAGAAATCCCCCGGCCCCCCCTCTCTCTGGTAGAGAAATCCCCCGGCCCCCCTCTCTCTTGTAGAGAAATCCCCCGCCCCTCCTCTCTCTGTCAGAGAAATCCCCCGGCCCCCCTCTCTCTGGTAGAGAAATCCCCCGGCCCCCCTCTCTCTGGTAGAGAAATCCCCCGGCCCCCCTCTCTCTGGTGGAGAAATCCCCCGGCTCCCCTCTCTCTGGTAGAGATATCCCCCGGCTCCCCTCTCTCTGGTGGTAAAATCCCCCGGCCCCCCTCTCTCTGGTAGAGAAATCCCCCGGCTCCCCTCTGTCTGGTAGAGATATCCCCCGGCCCCCCTCTCTCTGGTGGAGAAATCCCCCGGCCCCCCTCTCTCTGGTAGAGAAATCCCCCGGCCCCCCTCTCTCTGGTAGAGAAATCCACGGCTCCCCTCTCTCTGGTAGAGAAATCCCCCGGCTCCCCTCTCTCTGGTGGAGAAATCCCCCGGCCCCCCTCTCTCTGGTAGAGAAATCCCCGGCTCCCCTCTCTCTAGTAGAGAAATCCCCCGGCCCCCCCTCTCTCTGGTGGAGAAATCCCCTGGCTCCCCTCTCTATGACAGAGAAATCCCCCGGTCCCCCTCTCTCTGGTGGAGAAATCCCCCGGCCCCCCCTCTCTCTGGTAGAGAAATCCCCCGGCCCCCCTCTCTCTGGTAGAGAAATCCCCCGGCCCTCCTCTCTCTGTCAGAGAAATCCCCCGGCTCCCCTCTCTCTGGTAGAGAAATCCCCCGGCCCCCCCCCTCTCTCTGGTAGAGAAATCCCCCGGCCCCCCTCTCTCTGGGTGAAGCCATTTATCTGCAGCCCATTCCGAAATGTCCAAGCTGGCCTGAGCTCTGCCCAGCTCAGTCTGATGAGTTCACACAGTCTCTGGGTGGAGGATGCCTTGAAGCCTGGAATGGTCTCTTGATGGAAACACATGTGTCTTTGATGATACTTCTTGTTAGGAGTATTTAAAATGCTGGAGTGTTAATGTAATTTGTACATAATTACTGAGATGGAATAAAGAACATCATCCTATGAGAGACAAGGGCCTACTTGCATTCCATCTTCCACCACAGATGAGGGAACAGCCTTTAGACTGGCATAGGGAGGAGTGCAGCACTTCACTCTGACCACAGGCCTCCAGTAACTGGTACCCAGGCTCACATCAGAGCACCATATGTATCAGCGTATCATACCACCACACCCACAAATTAGAAGCTGTCTCTACAGGACAATGGGCTCTACACTCCAGAATAGTGTAGAAAATACTCACCCTTTAGTACAGCAAATACTGATCACTAAATGTTTCCCAAAAGAACCCTAAATAATTATGGATACTAGAAATCAGAACTGCTTTTACTGTTTGAATTCATCTATCGTTGGACATTGGAGTGCATCTGGGAAAATTAACAAACAGTGAAATTCACAACTGATCTTGGAGGAACTGTTCAGATGAAGTTCACAGCACAGAATCAGATAAGTTAATCATTTTAAGTGGCCTACAGAAAGTCTGCAGTAGTGAGTAGAGTGGGTTCTTTCTTGATTATATATTTTCTAAGATATGTCCCTTGATGAAACTTAAAATATAAGCCGTAACTATTAATCTAACCTGGGGCAGTGTTTTGTAGAGGAATAAGATGGCGTTATTTTCTGGGTTGATTGTGAAGGAGCAAAAATGGCCTTTAGTACAGTGAGATTTACTTCTTGTCAGATGTGGGAGTTTAAAGAGAGTTTAAGGGTTACTGTGGATTATATCTGCCATAAATACTGTTGGTTGTGAATCTTAACAGATCGAATGGATCAGTTGGAGAGACAGTTAGAAGCAATGAGGAATTTGCAATAGCAACAGTACGTGATGGATGGCAGTTATAGGAAGGGGGGGAAAGTCCCAGATACAGTCACATAGATGGGGTAACTCCAGGAAGGGTAAGAGAGGTAGGCAGCTAGTGCAGGAGTCTTTTGTGGCTATATCCATTTCAAACAGGTATGCTGTTTTGGAAAATGTAGGGGGTGATGGATTCTTAGGGGAACGTTGCATGAACAGCCAAGTTTCTGGTATTGAGACTGGCTCTAATGCAACAAGGGGTACGTTGGATTCCAAGAGATCAATTGTGTTCGGGGATTCTGCAGTCTGAGGTACAGACAGACATTTCTGTGGCCAGCAGAGAAAAAGCAGAATGGTGTGTTGTTTCCCTGATGCCAGGATCAAGGATGTCTCAGAGAGGGTGCAGAGTGCTCTCAGGGGGGAGAGGGGCCAGCAGGAGGTCATTGTCCACATTGGAACCAACAACATAGGAATGGAAAAGGTTGAGATTCTGAAGGGAGATTACAGAGAGTTAGGCAGGAATTTGAAAAGGAAGTCCTCAAGGGTAGTAATATCTGGATTACTCCCAGTGCTATGAGCTAGTGAGGGCAGGAATAGGAGGATAGAGCAGATGGATGCATGGCTGAGGAGCTGGTGTATGGGAGAAGGATTCACATGTTTGGATCATTGGAAGCTCTTTTGCGGAGGAGTGACCTGTACAAGAAGGACGGATTGCACCTAAATTGGAAGGGGACTAATATACTGGCAGGGAAATTTGCTAGAGCTGCTCGGGAGAATTTAAACTAGTAAGGTGGGGGGAGTGGGACCCAGGGAGATAGTGAGGAAAGAGATCAATCTGAGACTGATACAGTTGAGAACTGAAGTGAGTCAAACAGTCAGGGCAGGCAGGGACAAGGTAGGACTAATAAATTAAACTGCATTTATTTCAATGCAAGGGGCCTAACAGGGAAGGCAGATGAACTCAGTGCATGGTTAGGAACATGGGACTGCGATATCATAGCAATTACAGAAACATGGCTCAGGGATGGGCAGGACTGGCAGCTTAATGTTCCAGGATACAAATACTACAGGAAGGATAGAAAGGGAGGCAAGAGAGGAGGGAGAGTGGCATTTTTAATAAGGGATAGCATTACAGCTGTGCTGAGGGAGGGTATTCCTGGAAATACATCCAGGGAAGTTATTTGGGTGGAACTGAGAAATAAGAAAGGGATGATCACCTTATTGGGATTGTATTATAGACCCCACAATAGTTACAGGGAAATTGAGAAACAAACTTGTAAGGAGATCTCAGCTATCTATAAGAATAATAGGGTAGTTATGGTAGGGGATTTTAACTTTCCAAACATCGACTGGAACTGCCATAGTGTTAAGGGTTTAGATGGAGAGGAATTTCTTAAGTGTGTACAAGAAAATTTCCTGATTCAGTATGTGGATGTACCTACTAGAGAAGGTGCAAAGCTTGACTTACTCTTGGAAATAAGGCAGGGCAGGTGACTGAGGTGTCAGTGGGTGGGCACTTTGGGGCCAGCGACCATAATTCCATTAGATTTAAAATAGTTATGGAAAAGGATAGACCAGATCTAAAAGCTGAAGTTCTAAATTGGAGAAAGGCCAATTTTGACGGTATTAGGCAAGAACTTTCAAAAGCTGATTGGAGGCAGATGTTCGCAGGTAAAGGGACGGCTTGAAAATGGGAAGCCTTCAGAAATGAGATAACAAGAATCCAGAAAAAGTATATTCCTGTCAGGGTGAAAGGGAAGGCTGGTAGGTGTAGGGAATGCTGGATGACTAAAGAAATTGAGGGTTTGGTTAAGAAAAAGGAGGAAGCATGTGTCAGGTATAGACAGGATAGATTGAGTGAATCCTTAGAAGAGTATAAAGGCAGTAGGAGTATACTTAAGAGGGAAATCAGGAGGGCAAAAAGGGGACATAGAGTCATAGAGATGTACAGCATGGAAACAAACCCTTCGGTCCAACCCGTCCATGTCGACCAGATATCCCAACCCAATCTAGTCCCACCTGCCAGCACCTGGCCCATATCCCTCCAAACCCTTCCTATTCATATACCCATCCAAATGCCTCTTGAATGTTGCAATTGTACCAACCTCCACCACATCCTCTGGCAGCTCATTCCATACACGTACCACCCTCTGCGTGAAAATGTTGCCCCTTAGGTCTCTTTTATATCTTTCCCCTCTCACCCTAAACCTATTCCCTCTAGTTCTGGACTCCCCCCACCCCAGGGAAAAGACTTTGTCTATTTACCCTACCCATGCCCCAGGTAATTTTGTAAACCTCTATAAGGTCACCCCTCAGCCTCCGACGCTCCAGGGAAAACAGCCCCAACCTGTTCAGCCTCTCCCTGTAGCTCAAATCCTCCAACCCTGGCAACATCCTTGTAGATCTTTTCTGAACCCTTTCAAGTTTCACAACATCTTTCCGATAGGAAGGAGACCAGAATTGCACGCAATATTCCAACAGTGGCCTAACCAATGCAACTATAACCATAACATATTTGCAAAAACCCTTTGGATTCTCCTTAGCTCTATTGGGCTGAGAAGCGGCAGATGGAATTTAATTCAGATAAATGCGAGGTGCTGCATTTTGGGAAAGCAAATCTTAGCAGAACTTATACACTTAATGGTAAGGTCCTAGGGAGTGTTGCTGAACCAAGAGACCTTGGAATGCAGGTTCATAGCTCCTTGAAAGTGGAGTTGCAGGTAGATAGGATAGTGAAGAAGGCGTTTGGTATGCTCTCCTTTATTGGTCAGAGTATTGAGTACAGGAGTTGGGAGATCATGTTGTGGCTGTAGAGGGCATTGGTTAGGCCACCTTTGGAATATTGCGTGCAATTCTGGTCTCCTTCCTATTGGAAAGATGTTGTAAAACTTGAAAGGGTTCATAAAAGATTTACAAGGATGTTGCCAGGGTTGGAGGATCTGAGCTATAGGGAGAGGCTGAATAGACTGGGGCTGTTTTCCCTGGAGCTTCAGAAGCTGAGGGGTGACCTTATATAGGTTTACCTTATAGGGTAAATGGTCAAAGTCTTTTCCCTGGGGTGGGGGGAGTCCAGAACTAGAGGGCATAGGTTTAGGGTGAGAGGGGAAAGATGTAAAAGAGACCTAAGGGGCAACTTTTTCACACAGAGGGTGGGTACGTGTATGGAATGAGCTGCCAGAGGATGTGGTGGAGGCTGGTACAATTGCAACATTTAAAAGGCATTTGGATGGGTATATGAATAGGAAGGGTTTGGAGAGATATGGGCCGGGTGCTGGCAGGTGGGACTAGATTGGGTTGGGATAACTGGTCGGCATGGACGGGTTGGACCGAAGGGTCTGTTTCCACGTTGTACATCTCTATGACTCTATAACTTGAATCAAATTGAGCCAGCTTTATTGTCTGTAATGCCATTACTTTGGCACCATCCTAGGTAGAGGGTAGCTAGGTACAGATACTTACATATGAGTTACAGACTTGAAAGCGTAATAAATAAAAGTTTTGCAAAAGAATAAAGAAGTTTTTAATAAAAAGTTAATGATTTTAGTCTTTTCACCAAGTCCGTGCCAGCACTGAACCACCAGACCACTCAGACAACCCGGGCCCAGCCTCCAGACCACCCGGGCCCAGCCTCCAGACCACCCAGGCCCAGCCTCCAGACCACCCGGGCCCAGCCTCCAGATTACCCGGGCCCAGCCTCCAGACCACCCGGGCCCAGCCTCCAGATCACCCGCGCCCAGCCTCCAGATCACCCGGGCCCAGCCTCCAGACCACCCGGGCCCAGCCTCCAGATCACCCGGGCCCAGCCTCCAGATTACCCGCGCCCAGCCTCCAGACCACCCGGGCCCAGCCTCCAGATTACCCGCGCCCAGCCTCCAGATCACCCGGGCCCAGCCTCCAGATTACCCGGGCCCAGCCTCCAGACCACCCGGGCCCAGCCTCCAGACCATCCCGGCCCAGCCTCCAGATTACCCGGGCCCAGCCTCCAGATTACCCGGGCCCAGCCTCCAGACCACCCGGGCCCAGCCTCCAGACCACCTGGGCCCAGCCTCCAGACCACCCGCGCCCAGCCTCCAGATCACCCGCGCCCAGCCTCCAGACCATCCCGGCCCAGCCTCCAGATCACCCGGGCCCAGCCTCCAGACGTCCCGGGTTTCAAACCTCAAGGCTTCCAGTCCCCAGTGGCCTTGTCTCCACTCCGGGACTCCTTCCCTTGCACAGGCCTCCACTCTGGGACTCCCCTCTGGGTCTTGCCAATGAGGGGTAAGTTTAAGTTTGAAAATGAAAATCGCAGAAAAAGAGGAAAAAAAATGGGTGGAGCCGAGGAGCTGTGGCTGGAGTGTCTTACTGTGACCTCAGCAGATCCAGGAGCATTTGTGGAGAGAGAAACCGAGTTAATGTTTTGGATTCAGTGACCGTTCGTCTTTCCCTCTGACATGGCGACCCTCCCCATCCCTGTCTGTGATTTACCATTAGCGCAAAGGGGATTTGTAACCGATGTGAAGAAAAGGTGGGAGAAGCCGGATGATATGGAAAGCTCTTTCTGGTATGGGCTCTATAGCCCGAAAGGCCTCCCTCCTCATTGTAGTCTGGCACTTCAGTCCAGTATCTGAGGAACAGGGTCTGCTTTGCAGAATGATTGCACTGATCCAGCAACATCAACACAAACATCTTTGGTCACTTCTACACCCAGTAAGAGGGTGAACATTTCTCAGGAATAATTAAAAACTTTATCAACGCAATAGGCTTAAAGGGAATATATAGACGTGTGATATCTCATGGGAAGAGTATAAAGGGAAGTCTGCACATATCGAACATATTCAGTCCAACTCCTTATTATGTAGCTTTGTGCAGCGTTCCGTGACAAACCTGTCACACACTGTTAACATTTAATGAAAAAAATGTGAACACCCCACAATTAACCAACAGAACTGCACCACAAGATGTTACATTTTAAATAAAAACAAATGTTATATCAAACAGAGTTAAACAACGTAAGCCCCCATTAACATTACAGTTTGTAAAGACTTATGCTGTATACTCCATAAAACTTTTTATTTCTCCCCAAAGAGTTCACTTGCCTTTCAAAATCTTGAGGGCTCAATCCAAAGGCATGCCACAGCCCTGCGTTCTCCTTTCGTGTTCTAGCTGTTCCTTGAGGTAACAGTTTGGTGAGGATCCTTCCATTAATCTTTGGCTAAAGTACTCAAAACTTTCTTTCAAGACTTCACAACTGTGGATTTCTTGTCCTGGCTTTGGAGATATAGGAACAGTCTTTTTCCAGGATAGCTTCTGTCCAGCTCTTTCCTTCTCCCACAAAGCTGTTTGAGCACCACTGTCGATTACTTCCTCAAACTTTTATTCATTTACAGGATGAGGGTATTGCTGGCCAGGCCAGCAGTTATTGCCCGTCCCTAATTCCCCAGAGGAATAATTGCCCACAGGGTATTTGAGAGTCACCCACATTGCTGTGGGTTTGGAGTTACATGTAGACCACATTGGGTAAGGATAGCAGTTACCTTCCCTAAAGGACATTCGTACACCTGCAAGCACAAGTTAATCTTTTGGTTAATGTTTCTTCATGGAACCCAAACTGTTATTGATAGCAGCCATGCGTAGGTAAATTAAACAAAATGACGTTTTTACCAGGACTCTATCCTATAAGGCAAAATGGCACACATTGGGGTGATTTAAGCAGCTATGCAAACTACTTATTTTACCTTCAACATAACTCTTTGATTCTACACCTGAGTGTAGTAATTTATATTTTGAATGGATCTTCCCTGCATTGCATCCATTGCATCTTGGAGCTGGAGCATTAATTGTTTAAACTTGTTCCACTATCAACCCTGACTTGGTAAGACAAACAAAACTAACCGTAATTAATCCTAGGCCTCTTTGAATTGCAATACTTCATGGCTGCTTATCAGTTTCTCAACTAGATTCAATTCCCTACAGGGTGGAAACAGGCCATTTGGCCCAACAAGTCCACCCTGACCCTCTGAAGAGTAACTCACCCAGGCCCATTTCCCTACCCTATGTTTACCCCTGACTAATGTACCTAACACTATGGGCAATTTAGCATGGCCAATCCACCTAACCTTCACAATTGGGACTGTGGAAGGAAACCGGAGCATCCGAAGGAAACCCATGCAGACACGGGGAGAATGTGCAAACTCCACACAGACAGATGCCCGAGGCTGGAATCGAACCTGAGTCCCTGAGCCACCATGCTGCCCGTTTCCTAATGTTTCCTATTTTTTCACAACTGCAAGTTTAAATCCTAAAATTAAACATTATTTTCAAAAAAACCAATGGATTATATGCTCATTTTTCACAGCAACTCTGTGCTGTTTGGGATGGCACTTTTCTGATGAGCTGCTGTAAAATCTGCTGTATGAAATGGATTTACACATTTCCAGCCCTGAAAATTTAGGGATGCTGCTCATAATCTGGGGGAATTGAATAGAATTCCTGCAGTGTGGAAACAGGCCATTCAGCCCAGGCTGACCCTCCAAATAGAAGCCCACCAAGTCCCTGTCACCTTGCATTTCCCATGACTAATCCACTTAGCCGGAACAATGGGAAACAATCCAGAGTGTCTAGAGGAAACCCACACAAACACAGGAGAATGTGTAAACTCCATACTGGCAGTCTCCTGACGCTGGGATTGAACTGGCGTCTGTGGCTCTGTAAAGCAGCAATGCTAACCACTGAGTCACTATGGGACAGTTTGAGATAGTGAGCACATTTCAGAGGAACTGAGAAAAGCGAATACACGAGAAAGGAATTGAGGGATATGCCAAGGTGAAGACGGTGGCATGAAACTCCTGGGGGATGTAACAATGGGCTAAATGTCCCATTGCTGTGCTCTCAATGCTTTATAATTTGGAAGTAGAGATGTCACTAGGACACTCTGTTTTCCAGCACATGTTTAATCCATGCATTTGAACCCCAATGGGAAGAATTGCAGATGATTGACGATGAGAGTGTTAATGAAAGAAAGATGTTCATGGGCAGACTTCCCAAGAAAACATGGTCAAGGCGTATAAAAGCTGTTGAGACATCAGCTGCATAAAATGAATTTATATGCATGTATCTACATTCTGTTTGTACAAATGTTGCCTCAGGGGCATCAACTTATTTTCTGCAGTTATATTAGTCACACCCAGACAGTTCTGGCACACTGACTTGTATGCAGTTCAGAAAGTTGTCCTTAGCAAGCCAGGATAATGATGTTTTGGCCAGGGTTCAGGGTTTACCCTGAGGGCCTTTGAACATGCATGGAAATTGGAAGTTCATGACAGCTTCTTTTGTCTCCACAGCAACCCGTTTGTTGTCCCTCAATTTAGCCTCTGTCACTTCCAGTTCTCGGTTTTAACCCTTTAACCCTCCTTCAAGTGGGTTGTCACTAAAACCTGGAGTCAGCGTTCTCATTGTGTCAGCAAGACTGTTTCAAACTCAGTTCATTCCATTCAAAGTATAATGCCAGGGGCATCGCTTTACAGGGACTGCTGATAAATAAGTAACACACAACTACAAAAGTAACTGTGAAATACTTGAAGGAGCTAATGTCTTTAAAATGACCTTCAATGAAGAGCCAGTGAAGGGGACTGAAGCAGATTGAAAAGACGCAAGTGTTCCTTTTCCCAGTGCAGCGGCCTATCCCTCCCCAGATACACACAGAGTGCTGAAAGGGAGATGCCCATTTATAAAAGTCCAGTCTCAAATTGAAATAAATCATACGGAGGCAACCAATAATATTGGCTTTGCACTTTACGAGTTAATGTAGGTCATGGAAAGTCCCAAACCAATATTTTAAAAATAACAATTGTATTTATTTATACAGTTGGATTACTGCCAATGCTGCATATGGAGTTGAGACAGCACTCTGATTAAGACATATATCCAACCCATTTGCTGTGAGCCGTTTTTAGATGGAGTAATTTTCCCTGGTATTGGTGTTTCTGTCTGTCTGCTGTTAAAGTGCAGCTTGCAACCTGTTGTGTATTGTAAGGCTGTCCTGTGATAGTATCAGGAATCATATTCAGGTACTCCTACCTGGGCTTCCACTGTGCTTCAATCTGTCAACCAGAGGAGCTGTACTCTCTCTACATCGTATAACCTCACTGTGTGTCATGATTTTGTCGGGAAGGAAAGGAAAGGAACAAGATTTGCTATTTAAAGGGCACTGTAATCTCTGACACGCTGACCAGTCACAGGAGAAAGGCCCTCTGCAATGAAATACCAGACTTTTCCCATCCCTGGGTACACAAATGACCACAGAGTCTTCAATACATTGACATTACATTTCCACTTTTTCACCCAGAGGGAGGTGGGAGCGTGGGACTCACAGCCTGTGAGGGTGGGAGAGGTAGGAACCTTCATCACATTGAAGAAGCAATTAGATGGGGTGACACAGTGGTTAGCACTACTGCCTCACAGCGTCAGGGTCCCAGGTTTGATAGCAGCCTCGAGTGACTGTCTGTGTGGAGTTTGCACATTGTCCCCGTGTCTGCGTGGGTTTCCTCTGGGTGCTCCAGTTTCCTCCCACAGTCCAAAGATGTGCAATAGGCGGTTTGGTGATGCTAAATTGCTTATAGTGTTCAGGGATGTGTAGGTTAGGTGCATTAGTCAGGGGTAAACATAGAGTAATAGAGTAGGGGAATGGATCTGCATGGGTTGCTCTTCAGAGGGTCAGTGTGGACTTGTTGGACCTAATGCCTTGTTCCCACACTGCAGGGATTCTACGTGCACTCGCAATGCCAAGACAGATAGGGCCATGGATTAGGAAATGGGATTAGAATAGTTAGATGGTTGTTTTTGGCTGGAGCAGAAATGATGGGCTGAAAGGCCTTCTACTGTGCTGTAAATCTCTATGACTGTATGACGCCAGGCTGATGGGTTCAGTGGAGAACCAATTACATTACTGCATTGACCACCGAAAAACCCAACACTCGCTGTAATGTTTCTCGGTGCGCAGACCTCCATCACCTAGTCATTGAGTCAGGACACCAGTCAATGGGTTTGGACTCTTGGACAAGATACACAGCTGCATGGTTTGGTGAGAATTAACTGACAACCATGAAACGTCCCTTTCCCCATCAGAGAGGCGGTGATGGGGTGGCACTGTCACTGGATTAGTATTCCGGAAAGCCAGCATAATCTCCTGAGAATGTACAGCTGGGAAATTCAAATTCAATTCATAAACCAGGAATGAAATGCTGTTTGTTTGTGAGACATTGTTGTCTGTTGTAAGAACCCGTCTGGTTCATCAATGTCCTTTTAGAGAAAGCTATGTGCCATCCTTATCTAGTCTGGCCAAGATAGAGAGGCATGGAGTTTTTACAGCATGGCAGGAGGCCATTTGGCCCATTGTGTCCATCATTATTCCAATCCCATTTGACTCCAGCTCCATGGAAGTGTGGTTGTCTGCTGAAATGTTCAGTTCAAGGAGCAATTAGGAATGGGCAACAAATGCTGGCCCTGCCAAGCTACATTCTCATCCAATGAAAGAATAAATATCAATTGCCCCATCCTGGCAGATGAAGTCTAATTTAGATAAATGTGAGGTGCTGCATTTTGGAAATGCAAATCAGCGCAGGACTTAAACACTTAATGGTAAGGTCCGAGAGAGTGTTGCTGAACAAAGAGACCTTGGAGTGCAGGTTCATAGCTCCTTGAAAGTGGAGTCGCAGGCAGATAGGATAGTGAAGAAGGTTTTTGGTATGCTTTCCTTTATTGGTCAGAATATTGAGTACAGGAGTTGGGAGGTCATGTTGTGGCTGTACAGGACATTGGTTAGGCCACAGTTGGAATGTTGTGTGCAGTTCTGGTCTCCTTCCTATCGGAAAGATGTTGTGAAACTTGAAAGGGTTCAGAAAAGATTTACAAAGATGTTGCCAGGGTTGGAGGATTTGAGCTATAAGGAGAGGCTGAACAGGCTGGGGCTGTTTTCCCTGGAGCGTCGGAGGCTGAGGGGTGACCTTATAGGGGTTTATTAAAATCATGAGGAGCATGGCTAGGATAAATAGATGAGGTCTTTCCCCTGGGGAGAGGGAGTCCAAAACTATAGGGCATTAGTTTAGGGTGAGAAGGGAAAAACATGAAAGGGACCTAAGGGGCAACTTTTTCATGCAGAGGGTGGTACGTGTATGGAATGAGCTGACAGAGGATGTGGTGGAGGCTGGTACAATTGCAACATTTAAGAGGCATCTGGATGGGTATATGAATAGGAAGGGTTTGGAGGGATATGGGCCGGGTGCTGGCAGGTGGGACTAGATTAGTTTCGGATATCTGGTCCGCATGGATGAGTTGGACCGAAGGGTCTGTTTCTGTGCTGTATGGCTCTATGACTTAGTGGGGGGGGTTTCTGTAATAATTGGCACATGATACACAGTCTAAAGCTTTATTGAGAAAGGAGACTTGCAAGTTTAAAACAGCCGTGGGAGTTTTTGTGAAGCCAGCAGTGTAGGGTGAATGATGAGCTGAGCACTAACGCTTCCAGGAAAAGTTACATCAGTTTTATAAGGGCAAATGTGGAGCTGCTGAGTAACTGGTCAAACCATTCCTTGCTACCCTTCGGGCTCAGCTCTTCCATATCAAATAATGGCATCTTGCACTAATCCCCTTTCTATTGTGAGTCGTGACAAATTGTTGCAAAAGCTGGATTTTCTCTGCTGCCTTGTGTGTATTTTGGCATTTTAGTTTGTCAGGATCACCCTCCTAAATGCATGTACCACCTTTCAGTTGGGAGACCCTTAACTGTCAGTGTCTGGCTTTCAATAAGGTTCAGAGAACATCAGTTTTTGGAGGCATATGTTGATGAAGCATCTGATACGTGCAACAGTCCTTTTTAAACACAGTGAGAGGGCTGAACCTGAGTCCCACACCTGAGCTCAGGATCTCAATTCTTTGCAAATCTCTATACTCAATGACATGCGGTTTTTAATACGCTCTGTTCCCAAAACCCTCCAGGTCAGAATTATATGGAAGTTAAAATAGAACTTTGTCATCAGAAGCCCAAATGCAAAATACTGTCAGAAATCTGAAAGAACAGATGATGGAAACATGCAGCAGGTCATGCAGAGAGAGAGAAACAAAATCCATGGTTCAGGTTGAGAGTTACAGATTTGAAACAAATAGAGTTGGAGTGGAAGTGGGGAAAGAACAAGACAGAAAGTCCCTGATAGAGAGGACTGATTTTAAGACAAAAAGCATGATATTAATTAGATAGGCCCAGGAACAAAGGAAACACTTGGAGATAGTGATGGAAACCCTGCTGTGACAATGATCAGCAGTCACATAGCAGTGCCTGAGGAAAGAGAAAACATTGTGTACCTGAGAGTGATTTTTTTTTATTTCAAAAAAAGTAAGTTTTATTCATAAAAATTAGATTAGATTAGATTAGACTTACAGTGTGGAAACAGGCCCTTCGGCCCAACAAGTCCACACCGACCCGCCGAAGCGAAACCCACCCATACCCCTACATTTACCCCTTACCTAACACTACGGGCAATTTAGCATGGCCAATTCACCTGACCCGCACATCTTTGGACTGTGGGAGGAAACCGGAGCACCCGGAGGAAACCCACGCAGACACGGGGAGAACGTGCAAACTCCACACAGTCAGTCGCCTGAGTCGGGAACTGAACCCGGGTCTCAGGCGCTGTGAGGCAGCAGTGCTAACCACTGTGCCACCGTGCCGCCCACAATTCTCTTCATATCTATAATTGTCACATATGCAGTTCGGTTCTGCACAGTAGCATGTCAAGTAAACCAATGAGCATTTCATTTTGACTCTATCCCGCCAAAGAGATGGTTGCTATGACTTGGAGATGCTGGTGTTGGACTGGGGTGGACAAAGTTAAAAATCACAGAACACCAGGTCATAGTCCAACAGGTTTAATTGGAAGCACTAGATTTCAGAGCACTGCTCCTTCATCAGGTGGTTGTGGAGGTTAAGATCATAAGACATAGAATTGAACAGAATTTATAGCCAAAGGAATTCAGTGTCAGGGAGATGTGATACAGTAAACAATCTTAGATTAAAACTTTCATCTTTTATCCATATCTCATTATAAAAGATGAAAGTTTTTATCTACGACTGTTTACTGTATCACATCTCCCTGACACTGGACTCCTTTGGCTATAAGTTCTGTGAGCATGATCTTAACCTCCACAACCACCTGATGAAGGAGCGTCGCTCCGAAAGCTAGTGCTGCCAAATAAACCTGTTGGACTATAACCTGGTGGTGTGTGATTTTTAACTTTGTCCACCAAAGAGAGATATATTCACCCTAGGGTGTAATGTGTTTATTATTGTGTCAAAACAGGAATTAGCAAAAACCATCCTGAATTAGATAGTAACCACTTTTAGGTTGAGGAAATGTTTGTACTGGACCACAGGTCACCCACAGAGATATCCAAATATTATTAAAAAGTGGAACCAAACCACAAACCATCTGGTGGTGAAGGAATTCAAATCTGAATCAATTCAGTTTATTTATTCCCTCTCAATAACTTTCCTTATGCAGCAGTTTAGTTGTTCACTGGGCTAACAAATGTAACACCTTTACCTTATCTTAGGGATAGTTTCACCTGGGTCCATACAATTCTACCAGGTGAAAACTTTAACAATAAGTCTATCTTTATCTCTGTATTATTCATAAAGTTAAAAGAGAAATGTCTTGTGGTTGATCTTTGTAGGACTAATGATTTTTCAAATGATTAAAACTCTCAGGAAATTATCGACCAGTACACACTGGCATTCTGAATCCAGCCTGTAAAAACTTCATCATGAGGAGATATGTCAGTCTGCTCACTGTAAGCTCCCATCTCCCTCAGCATGGGAGCTCCTGCTCTGTGACACTGATTCCCTGCCCTATCCATACAATAATGCTCCGTAAATTGACTACTCGGCTTCCCCTGTTGTCAGTTCAATGTTGTTCTGTTCAAACACGTTTCCTCCTTTCTCAATCTGTTCCTCACTTGTGACAGAGTTGTTGATCGTGTGAAGCACCTATTGGTACACTATCAACTATCATTTATTTGGATTGATCATGTTGCTTTGCACAGTTCAGTTTGGAACTCCGCCCTGTTTCAGTTCAGTTCTGATCTGTCCCTCCCTTCATTCTGGTTAAAGCACGGAGATGTCCTGCAGAAATTCACCAAAGATCCTCAGACACCACATTCCAAACCCACGACCACTTCCATCTAGAAGGACAAGGGCAGCAGATACATGGGAACACCACCAGCTGCGAATTTTCCACCGAGCCACTCACCATCCTGACTTGGAAATATATCGCCGTTCCTTCAGTGTCGCTGGGTCAAAATGTTGGAATTCCCTCCCTCAGGGCATTGAGGGTCTACCAACAGCACATGGGCTGCAGCGGCTCAAGAAGGCAGCTCATCCCCATCTTCTCAAGGGGCAACTAGGGATGGGTAATAAATGCTGGGCCCAGCCAGTGACATCCACAGCCCATGAATGAATAAAAAATAAATTAGTGCCTTTGTGTGTGTTGTTCTTTTCAAAGATGAAGAAAAGTCACAAGTTTAACTTGTAGAATATTTGGACACCCAATACGCATATTGATCCAAAATAATCTCCTTGCTATCTCTAAAATCTATGGTTTTCAATAGGCAACATGGAAGTGACTGGAGCTAATTCCCTGGTCATGAGGGATCCTGCAGGTGACTACCAGGGATAGGGATGCTGCCCGACTGGGCTGGCTGCATGGAGCACTGCAGGGGTGAGGTGTAATTCTCAATGCCCCATGGTATGAAAGATGAGACTCCCCTCCCAGAACGATGTGCCCACATGGATGTGAGTTTGAACAGAGTGCAGCAGAACTTCAGATTCCAATCTCCTTGCAAATAGTTCGCTTGGCTGAACAAGCTAGGATCAAGACATGAGATATTTACTAATCAATCTGTTCAGGGATGTTAATGTACAACTCTGGAACAGGTGAGACTTGAACCTTGGTAACCATGATGTGGAGGAGCCGGTGTTGAACTGGGGTGGACAAAGTTAAAAATCCCACAACACCAGATTATAGTCCAGCAGGTTTATTTGGAAGCACCAGCTTTCAGAGCGTCGCTCCTTGGTTGTGGAGTATAAGATCATAAGACACAGAATTTATAGCAAAAGTTTACAGTTTGATGTAATTGAAATGAAATATTGAACAAACTAGGATTGTGAAGTCTTCCATCTTTTCAAATGGGTTGCAGGTTTCGGTTCATTAATATGTAAATCCCAGAACTTTGTTTAACTCACCTTCTCAAGTTAACGTTTTATAACAAAAAGGTGACAGCCTAGTTCAGACAATGTATTAAAGGTGTGAGGTTAGAGTCTGTCTGTATCCCAACCTTAGGTCAGACTGGTTCTATTTCCAAAGTGGAATTTACAAAATATTAAGTGGATTGACTGCCTTACATATTAATGAACCGATACCTGCAACCCATTCGGAAAGATGGAAGACTTAACAATCCTGGTTTGTTCAATATATCATTGCAGTTACATCACACTGTAAACTTTTGCTATAAATTCTGTGTATTACTGTCTTAACCTCCACAACCACCTGATGAAGGAGCAGCGCACTGAAAGCTAGTGCTTCCAAATAAACCTGTTGGGACTTTAACCTGGTGCAGCGTGATTTTTAACTTTGAACCTTGGTGACCTAGCTCGAGGTAGGGATACTACCACCACACAAGACAGAGCTTTAAAGAAATGCTGCCACTTGTCAGCCAGTTGGTATTAGTTCTTGGTGTTTGAAAATTACTGCCCAAGTTGATTCGTGGGGTCAATCCATATTCTCTCTGAGGTGTGTCAAAATGGTAAATACAAGAATCATGGACTATGAACGGTAATATTACAGCAATCTCTTCCAGATTAAAACATGTTAGGTGAACGTAATCAAATTGTGTGACAGAAGTAAGTCTAATGGTGGGTTGTGTTAGACTTGATTTATTTTAATAGACTCAAAGTACAATGCTGACAGTTTTGAGTACACCAGCCTCATTAGCATACCCTGTGCTTTTGAAGGAAAGCATTATGGTTATTATTCAACTCCAGCACTTGTGTTAAAACAAACTTGACAGGCTACAAATTACAAACCCGACAAAAAGGAAAAATTACAGAATAAAGTTCTGGCAAAGAATCACCAACACCTTTAAGACACCAAAGACAGACTTAAAATGCATCGTAAATACATCAATATAAAGGGACAATCATTACTCTTGGAAAGTCAGTGAGGTCTCTAGTAATTAAACGTTCTGGTTGTTAAGTGATGTTAATGAGAATGAATGTTTTAAGTGGGTCTGGCTAACTCAGGAATAGTGTCATGACTAACTGTGCTGTGTACCAATACCTGGTGAAATAGAGGCATTGGTTGAATAACAGATTGCTACATTTCTATATCAGTGAGCTCCTATGCTGCAGTAGGTAGTGTCTATGTCTCAGGTACAGAAGCTCTGCCCCGAGCCTCCCTCCATGACATGACAGCCCAGCTCAGGTTTGGGATGGAGCAGGGGGTGATGAGGTTGGTGTGGGGTTTGAGGTGGTGTGGGGGAGGGGTTGGACATGGTGTGGGGGTGTGGGGGAGTTGGGAGGGGGTCAAGTTGGGGTAGAGCTTGGGGTGGTGTGGGGGAGTGGGGTAGGGGATGGGGCAGAGGGTGGGGTTTAGGTGGTGTGGGGGAGTGGGGGAGGAGTTGTGGCACTTGATGGGGGTGGGGTTTGGGATGGAGTGGGGGAGGAGATGGGCCTGGGGGTGGGGTTTGGGTTGGGGGTGGGGGTGAGTTTTGGGGTGGTCTGGGGCTGGGGCTGGGGTGGAGTGGCATGGTGTAGGGTGCAGTCACATGGTTGGCCAGTTTGGATCCAAATGGGGATGGATCCCTATTCCGGGTGCGGTTGATTTGGGATGTGCCTGTTTGCTCTAACCTGGTGATTGTTTACACATTGTAAGGTGGCTTTTGGTAGGTGGTGCCATGCAATGTGACTTGGCTGGGTATGTGTCTTTTCAGAGGTGTTGTGGTCACACATTGACACCAGGTCCTGCATTAATTATATCTCTTAGTGTGTCCACCTGCCTGTGGGGATGTACTGGGATGTACCGCATGTACTGGGACATACGGGAATGTACTGGGACAGCAGCGATGTACTGGGTCTTATAGGATGTACTGGGATGTACGGAGATGTAGTGGGATGTAGGGGGATGTAATGAGATGTATAGGGATATACTGGAATGTATGGGAATGTACTGGGACGTATAGGGATGTACTGGGATGTATAGAGATGTCGTGGGACATAGGAGAATACTGGCATGTATGGGGATGTACTGGGATATATGAGATGATGTTTGTCAAAGGCTCTGATGACCTTATACAGTCCACACAATGTGACAGGAACCTGGCTGAAACGGTTGGGTCAGATAGTTGTATGTTCAGGGAGAGCAGAGGCAGCCTTTCTCAGTGCAGGGTTTGAGACATAATTATTACAACACCCTCCTGACTGACCTTCTGGATTATTCACTCTGTAAACGTGAGATTATCTGAAACAACTCTGCTGGTTTCTAACTTGTATCAGGCTCTGTTCATATACCATGCCTTTACTGACAGATGGGCATTGAGGAATATTGATTTTAAAATTCTCCTCATTGGGCTCGCTTCTCCCTCAGCGTCACCTCCTTCAGCTGCACAATCCTCTGAGATATCTGCAGTTTGTTAATTCAGGCTCCTCAGTATCTCCAGTTTTAATCCCTCCACCCCGAGTGGGCATGCTCTCAGCTGCCCAGGCCCTAAAGCTCTGGAATTCTTTAAACAGCACCTTCCAAACCCATGGCCTCTTTTATCTAGAAGTTGAGGACTCCCAGGGTATACCTTCCCCCCAACTGTATATCTTTGGTGGGTCTGTCTTACCAGTTGAGCAGGACATACCCAGGAGTGGCGATGGTATGCCAAGGGCATTGTCTGTTAGGTCATTCTGCTATGACATGCATTTTGTCAACGCGAATCCACTGACAAATTCGGGGCACACTTTCTAAAGTGCAAACTTATAAAACGGGTGTTGGCCATAATGCGAATACAGTACCAACACTTTAAGCGCTGTTTCTAAAGCGTGATTTTTCTAGAATGTGGGGTTGAATAAGAACACAGCCATCACATTATAGAAGAGCTGACTGTATGAATCCATGAGTATTACTATGTCAGACTGATACGACAGTGTGGAATTGCTCAGCCATTTCAGAGGGCCGTTAAGATTCAACCATATTGCAATGGGATCTGCAGCAACATCACAGGCATTTACCCGACAATGTGGAAAATTGCCCAGGTATGTCCCGTACACAAAAAGCAGCATAAGCCCAACCCAGCCAATTACCGCCCCATCACTCTACTCTCAATCATCAGTTACATGATGGAAGGGGTCATCCACAGTGCTATCAAGCAGCACCTGCTCAGTGACTCCCAGTTTGGGTTCCACCAGGGCCATTCAGCTCCTGACATCATTACAGCCTTTATTCCAACATGGACAAAGGAGGAGAAGGGAGAGGGTAGGCCCTTGACATTTCGGCTACATTCAACTGAGTATGGCATCACAGAGCCCTGGCAAAACTGAAATCAGTGGGTATTGGAGCCAATGGGTCTTCTCCACTGGTCAGAATCATACCTGGCACATAGGAAGATGGTTGTGGTTGTTGGAGGTCAGTCATCTCAGCTCCAAGGTATCTCTGCAGTTCCTCAGGGTGGCGTCCCAGGCCTAACATCTTCAGCTGCTTCATCAATTACCTTCTCTCTACCATAAGAGCTGGAGTAGGGATGTTTGCTGATGATTACAATGTTCAGCACCATTCGCCACTCCTCAGGTAGAGAAGTCCAAATCTAACAAGAAATGAACATTATCCAGTAAAATGAAATGAAGTACTGCAGATGATGAAAATCTGGAACAGGAACAGAAATTGCTGGAGAAACTAATCAGACCTGGCAATGTCTGTAAAGAGAAAGCAGAATTAATGTTTTGAGTCCTGTGACCTTTCTTCAGAATGAGCTACAAATGGAGAACAGCTGACTGAACACCTACGCCACACAAATATCAGGCAATGACCACCTCCAATACGAGAGAATATCACTGAATCCCCAACTATTGAAGTTCTGAATGTTATCATTGAAACTCAACTGGACCCAGCTATATAAACACAGGGGCTACAAGAGCAGGTCAGAGTTTGGGAATACTGCCGTGAGTAACTCACCTCCGGACTCACCAAAGCCTATCCACCATCTACAAGGCACAAGACAGGGGTGCCTGGATGGGTGCAGCTCTAACAACACTCAAGAAGCTCATCCAGGACAAAGCGGCCCATTTGATTAGCACCAAATCCACAAACATCCACTCCCTTCACCATCGACATAGCAGTGTGTGCTATCTACAAGAGGCTCTGTAGAAATCACCAAAGATCCTCAGACAGCATCTTCCAAAACCACAACCCCTTCCATCCAGAAGGACAGGGGAAGCAGATACATGGTAAAAACTAGCAGAGCGCTTTAGGGAACATCTCCGGGACACCCGCACCAATCAACCACACCGCCCTGTGGCCCAACATTTCAACTCCCCCTCCCACTCTGCCAAGGATTTGGAGGTCCTAGGCCTCCTTCACCGCCTCTTTCTCACCACTAGATGCCTGGAGGAAGAACATCTCACCTTCCACCTCACTTCAACCCCAGGGCATCAATGTGGACTTCAACAGTTTCCTCATTTCCCCTTCCCCCACCTCACCCCAGTTCCAAACTTCCAGCTCAGCACTGTCTCCATGACTTGTCCTACCTCTCTATCTTCTTTTCCACCTGTACACTCCACCCTCCTCCCTGACCTATTACCTTAATCCCCTCCTCCACTCACATTTTGTACTCTATGCTACTCTCTCCCCACCCTCGCCCTCCTCTAGCTTATCTCTCCACCCTTCAGGCTCTCTGCCTCTATTCCTGATGAAAGCTTTCGCCCAAAATGTTGATTTTCCTGCTTCTCGGATGCTGCCTGAACTGCTGTGCTTTTCCAGCACCACTCTAATCTAGAAGCAGATACATGGGAACACCTGCACCTGTAAGTTGTCCTCCAAGCCAGTCACCATCCTGACTTGGAAATATATCAACATTCCTTGAGTGTCGCTGGGTCAATATCCTGGAATTCACTCCCTAAGGGCATTGTGGATCTATCTACAGCACATGGACCGCAGTGGTTCAAGAAGGCAGCTCACCCCCACCTTCTCAAGGGGCAACTAGGGACAGGTAATAAATGCTGGGCCCAGCCAGCCCAGGCCCCATGAATGAATAAAACTCCCTCCCGTTACTCTCTGCCTTTTTTCCTTTAAAATGCTCCTTAAAACTGATTCTTTTTTCAGTTTTTTGGTAGCTGACTGAAACATTAAGTGTTTTTCTCTCTGCATGTGCTGCCAGACCTGCTGGGTTTTTCCAGTATTTTTCACTTTTATTTATCATGACTTGCTGTCTAACTTTGTTCGATAACACTCCCAGGAAGTGCCTTGTGTTATTCTATTACATTAAGGGCACAAATTACTTGGGGCATGTAACAATTTGCTAATTACGATTATGATGCCTATTACCTTCTGTGTGCTGCTTTTCTGACCTTGTTAATCTCTAACAGATATTATTTATGTTGGTGTAACAGTGAGGAGCTGCCAGCCTAGCCTTGAGACTGATATGTTGGACTGTGACCAGCTGATCATGGTACCCTATGTTGTTGGTACATCATTCTCTCCCTCTGTAGGTCAGGTTGTTCGTTACTAGTTATCAGTGTAATATAACTGAATGACTTTGACTTACCTCCAATTACCTGGCTTATACTTCACTTGTAAATAAGTTATAATGTAATTGAGCTGGGATGTGGTCACTTTGCACAGAATGTCATAAATAGTTTACGTTGCCAGTTTTCTGAACAATCTAAGATCAGGCATGTTTCCTGTGAACTGATGGGAGGCTCAAATCCCTGCCCAAGCTGCATATGGAGCAGCACACTCAAAACCTTACAATGCAGAAAATGGTCTCATTATTGAGGAAGACATAAAAAGCAAATGAATTCTGTAGAGTCAGAAACAGGATTACCATTCCCATAGAGAGAGCAAAGATGACTCTATCCATGAATAGTCGAGCTAGAGGAATGAGCAGATTTTATTTGTCATTTCTATGGTAAAAATGAGACCGCGTTCCTCCAGGATCAAATACGACACAGATAGCGCAAACTACACGGGCAGCAGAAAGCACATAAGAAGTGCAAAACAAGCAAAGTACAGTAAAATAAAAGAATGTTAATTAATAGACATTGTTCTACCAGCAAATCAAAGTTGTGCAAAGAATTTCAGATGGGAAAGAGCCCAATTATATTGTGTTAAAGAGCCTGATGGCTTGGGTGGAGAAACTGTTGCACAGTCTGGCTGAGAGAGACCGAATGCTCTGGTATCTTCTGTCAGATGGCAGGAGGGAGATGAGTTTGAGTGAGGGGCGTTTTGGATGCAGCACAAGAACACAAACATTGCATTAGAGAAAAACTGACCGTACTTAGTTTGAAACACACGTTCAGAGAATACTGGAGTACCTTTGCAAGTCGGGCAGCATCTATGGACAGAGAAACAGAGTTAACATTTTGAGTTCAAGCAAGTTCTGAGTAAGGGTCACTTGACCTGAAACGTTAATTTTGATTTCTTGCCACAAATGCTGCCAGACCTATCGACACCTCCGCTCACCTTAGTGTCATCCGCAAATTTACTAGTCAAGAGTGTGGTGCTGGAAAGGCACTGTAGGTCAGGCAGCATCCAAGGAGCAAAAAATCAACGGTTCAGGCAAAAACCCTTCATCAGGAAAGAGGCTGTGAGCCTTGGGGGTGGAGAGATAAATGGGAGGGGGTGGGGCTGTGGGGGAGGAGGTAGCTGAGAGTACAATAGGTGGAGGAGGTGGGGGTGAAGGTGATAGGTCAGAGGGGAGGGTGGAGTGGATAGGTGGGAAGGAAGATGGACAGGTAGGAGAGATCATGAGTGCAGTGTCGAGATGGAGGGTTGGATTGGGACAAGGTGGGGGGAGGGGAGATAAGGAAACAGGTGAAATCCACATTGATGCCCTATGGTTGGAGGGTTCAAAGGCAGATGATGATGTGTTCTTCCTCCAGGCGTTAGGTGGTTAGGGTATGGCCATGGAGGAGGTGCAGCAACTGTGTGTCCTTGGTGGAGCGGGAGGGGAAATTGAAGTGTTCGGTCATGGGGCGATGGGGTTGGTTGGCGCAGGTATCCTGGAGATATTCTCTGAAGCGCTCTGAGATTAGGCATCCTGTAGCGGAGACCACATTGGGAGCAACGGATACAATTCCTGTGGTGGCAGAGAAAGGTGCTGGGAGGGGAGGGTGGGTTGGGCGGGGGAAGGTGTGGATCTGATGGGGAATCGTGGAGGGAATGGTCTTTACAGACAGCGGATAAGAGTGGGGAGGGAAATATACCTTTAGTGGTGGAGTCCATTTGTAGGTGGTGGAAATGGCAGTGGATGATACGATGTATACAAATGCCTACCTTGAAGAAGTTCTCCTCCTCTCTCTACAAGCAAAGCTGTATACATTACATCGTTCTCTGCCGTTTCCACCAACCACAAATGGACCCTACCATCTGCCCACCCCTCCTGGCACCTTCCCCTGCCACCGCAGGAATCACAAAACCTGCGCCCACATCTCCCCCTCACCTCCATCTAAGACCCCAAAGGAGCCTCCCATATCCATCAGAGGTTTACTTGCGTTTCCACAAATGTTGTTTATTGTATCTGTTTCTCCCGATGTGGTCTCCTTTACATTGGGGAGAGCAGACACCTTCTCGCAGAGTGCTTCAGAGAACATCTCTGGGACACCCACACCAATCAACCCCACCACCCCGTGGCTGAACACATGCAGGCCCTGGACTTCCTCCATCGCCACTCCCTCACCAACCGACTCCTGGAGGAAGAACGCCTCATCATCTTCCTCGGAACACTTCAACCCCAGGGCATCAACGTGGACTTCACCAGTTTCCTCATTTCCCCTCCCCCCACCTTACCCCAGTTCCAACCTTCCAGCTCAGCACCGCCCTCATGACCTGTCTCACCTGTCAATCTTCCTTCCCACCCATCTTCTCCACCCTCCTCTTTGACCTATCACCCTCACCCCCAGTTCCATCCACCTATCACACTCTCAGCTACCTTCCCCCGCACTCCTTATTTATCTCACCACCCCCTCAGCTCACAGCCTCATTCCTGATAGAGGGCATTTACCCAAAACGTCAATTCTCCTGCTCCTCGAATGCTGCCTGACCTGCTGTGTTTTCCCAGCACCACACTCTTGACTCTGATCTCCAGCATCTGCTGCCCTCACTTTCTCCTCGCAAATTTACGATCCCATCCTTCTATGCCCTCATCTAGGTTATTTCTAAAAATGGTAGACAGCAGTGGCCCAAAAACAGATCCTTGCGGTACACCAGTAGTAACTGAACTCCAGGATGAACATTTCCCATCAACCACCACCTGCTGTTTTCATTCAGCTAGCCAATTTCTGATCCAAACCGCTAAATCATTCTCAATCCCATGCCTCCATATTTTGTGCAATAGCCAAACGTGGGAAACCTCATCAAATGCTTCACTGAAATCCATATACCACATTAACCACTTTAGTGTCAAACACCTATTTGGTCACCATCTCAAAGAACTCAATAAGGTTTGTGAGGCACAACCTACCCTTCACAAACCATGTTGAATATCTCTGATCAACTTATTCCTCTCAAGATGATTATATATCCTGTCTCTTATACCCTTCTCCAATACTTTACCCACAACCAAAATAAGGCTTACTGGTCTATAATTACCAGGGTTGTCTCTACTCCCCTTCTTGAACAAGGGAACAACATCTGCTATCCTCCAGTCTTCTGGCACTATTCCTGTGGACAATGACGACATAGAGATCAAAGGCTGGAGGGAGGACCTTTGAGATGACCAGGGGTTGAAGTTTGGTGATGGGATGATAGCGGTAAGGAGAAGGTAGCTGTGGTGATTGAGGATAGGGCTGTTTGGGAAGGACCGGGACAGTAGCTGTGTTGAGAGAATTACTTCGGATGTTAACAAGAGGGCCAGGGAAGAGAGGGTTGTGATTATCAGTTTATTTGGAATACGATCAAGGACAGAGTAGATTGGTTTTGAAGATGAAATGAGAGGACATGGATGAGATGAGGAGAGAAACTAAAGGAATAGCTTTTCAATTTTAATCAGGGAAGCCACAGAACAGATGCTTATTTCAAATCTGAGAACATTTTTAATGTTTGTCATCTGTTGTTGATTATACGAAATTTAAAAAATTACTCTGGGAGCTCTTTTGTGGACTCTCTTCTGCTGATTGTTCTTCCAGTTTGACATTAGATTCAAGTTGACAGTTTGCTTGCTCCATTCGAAGAATAATTTGTGATATGGAATGACTTAGAAGAGATGCAGATGACTGATTGTGAAAACGAAGGATTCTCCTGTGGCTCAGAGAGTAACTCTGTACAATATCCTCTGATTTAAAAAGGATCACAATCATTGTTAGTTAGGGCTGGTCTGCTACTATTAGTTGTCAAAAGGAGAGTTTAACGGCATGCTGAGTGTATTGTCCTCAGTGTTTTGAAAATATAAACCGTGTTTTATTGAAGAGTACAGCCTTTCATAAATTGGAGAAATCAATCAGGATTTTTTTTCCTCTGAAGTAACTGGAAGGTTTGAAGTGAGCTGCCTTTGGAAAGATCTCAGAAGATAACACCTGCTTCCCCCAATGCCACAAAGAAATCACTCTGTAGAATTTAACTCAGCTCTTTGCTGTGCTTCAGTATTCAATCACAGAGGCAACCTCGAATCCCAGTGTCACTAGCATCCCTTTAATCTGGTCACCTGAAGCTGTCACATGATACAGGAGACTGGTTTGTTGTTGAGGTTTCTGGCCAAGGGGTTCCCTTTAATTTCTGAAGTGAAGATTTCTCAATGTTTACACTTAACATGTGCAGTTTATTAGGACCCCATACCTAGTTAATTAATCGTGTCAGTATTTCTGAATGTAGTAACACAGTTAATGAATTATTGCCAGTTATTTAAAACAGGCCAAAATCAAGGAGCAATTCATCACTTTATTTTCTGAGTGCGTTTCCCAGCAAGCGATCTTTGAGTGTAATGCCACAATATTCCCAAATTGGGTTTAGTCCTGACCTTTATCTTTGCCTGAAAGTGAATCTATTGTGTTCTGCCTCATGGTGACTTGGTGCTGCATACCTGTAAGAGACATATTCATAATATCATCAGTATATGCCAGTGTGTGATCTAAGGGTTTAAAGATCATGGACCTCATCTTACGAGGAATCCTGAAGCATGACACATTTCTTGTAGAATGCTGTTCTGTGTAATTTACTAACTTAACTTTAGCTCAGACACTGATGTGCCCATTAATGTAATGTTTGTATGTATAAGTGAACCATAATAAGTGTCTGTTGGATTCTTCAATACCAAGTTACCAATGCCTAATTTCTTATGCAATAAGGGGAGTTGTGTTAGGTTTTCACCTGATACCTCTAAAGACAATTGGAAGGCAAACACTTACTTATGGACTGCACATTCTGTAACAGCCTTACTGAATGACATCTTTTGAAAGAACGTCCAAATTTTATTTTATAGAGTCGAAGGGTGTGGTGCTGGAAAATTTATAGACCCTAGTGGTAGGTATTCCCAAGTAAAAAAGCAAAGAGGATCTTCACAGAATTAACATATCTGGTTGTTCCATCAGCAATTAGAAAGGTTCAGAGAGATCTGGAAAGTTCTTGAAGACCATCTCAAGGTAGGAATTATCTTCAGGATTAATAGTCTCTAACAGACAAGAACTCCCGGAAGTCTATTGACCAGTTTGTCAGAAGGTGTTGCAGCACAGCACATGAGTGTGACTTTTCTGACGAGGAACTGTCAGAGAGTCTCGTTGAATTCTCATCGTTGCTACAGCAATTAACGTCTTTAGGTAAGATTCATTAGACAATTCTGTGCAATGGAAGAATCACAATAAGCTCACTTAGGTAGATACCAACTTTCCAACAATGGCGGAACCCCCAGGGTCCACAGACCTTCACCACAATCCATGTAATTCAAACCTCACTCACTCTGGAGAAGCGACTATATGTGACATAACCACATCTGCAAGGATATGACTCTGAAGTGAGATATAAGTCCGGGTACCAGGATGATTATGCCTGAGGCATGGAGCACATTACACAAATCCCACAAAGACCGAGATGAATACACAGTTGATCTACACAGTGATGCTCTTGACTGTGAAGGTGAAGACATCCTCAAAGTTGATCTGTTACACTTTGGCTAGAGCCAGTGGGAGCAGTTCCAATTGGCCACTGACCAACAAGGCCAACTACAGGAATTACAAAAAGCCATTGTCCTGGAATGACCTGATGGTATTAAAGAAACACCTGAGGAGGTTCGTTTATTCTGACCATGCAGAGAAATGTGGTACATCAGAACAGTTCAAGGACATATATGTCCCATTACTGAAAACATTACTGGAATAGACTGTAATAGAGCTATAAGAGTCATCAAACAGATTTTTCAGTTTGACGTTATCCACCCCCAGTTATGAGGGTAACATAAACATTGTCACATCAGGTAAAATATCCTGCAGTCCCACGTCAGTGTTTAGTTTGAGATTTGGGGCAGCTTTCTCACAAAGTGATATCTGTTCCAGATACAATTCATTCCTGGCATTTCAAACAGAATTGCTAAGAGGTAGCAGTTGTGAATACAGAGGGCACTGATGCTATTTCAGAAAGGCCTTGTCTAAACTTTCCATAGAACCTGAATCCTTAATCAGACTGTGACAGAATTCAATTATTCTCCATGTTTCTGAAGAATCCTGTGAGATGAATGTCTCTTTTTCTTTATTCATTCATGGACATCGACATCACTGGGAAGGCCGGTGTTTATTATCCCTTTCCTAATTACCCTTGAACTGAGTATCTCTTGAGGACATTTCAGAGGGCAACTAAGTGTCAACCGTGTTGTTGTGGACCTGGAGTCACATGAAGGCCAGACTGGGTAAGCACCGTGGGCGGCACAGTGGTACAGTGGTTAGAATTGCTGCCTCACAGCACTAGAGACCCGGGTTCAATTCCCGCCTCAGGTGACTCTCTGTGTGGAGTTTACACATTCTCCCCGTGTCTGCGTGGGTTTCCTCTGGGTGCTCCGGTTTCCTCCCACAATCCAAAAATGTACAGGTTAGGTGAATTGGCCATGCTAAATTGCCCGTAGTGTTAGGCGAAGGGGTAAATGTAGGAGTATGGGTCTGGGTGGTATACGCTTCGGCGGGTCGGTGTGGACTTGTTGGGCCGAAGGGCCTGTTTCCATACTGTAAGTAATCTAATCTTTCAGGAAGGCAGATTTGGGAAAATTGATGGAATCCCTGGGGCCCAATAAACTTCTTCCCAGAGTACTTAAGGAGGTGGCCCTGAAAATAGTGGCTGCACTAGTGGGTCGTCTTCAGAGATTTTACAGACTCTGGAGCAGTTCCTATGGATTGGAAGGCAGATAATGGATGAGACAGGGTCAATGTCGGAAAGATATTCCTAATGACTGGGGAGTCTCGAACCTGGGGTCACAGTTTAAGGATATCAAATAGAACTGTGTTGGGGAGAAATGTCTTCTCCCAGAGAACATAAGAGCTAGGAGCAGGAGTAGGCCATTCAGCCCCTTGGATCTACATTCTTGACTGATCTCATCTTGGCCTCAACTCCACTTTTGTGCTGGCTCTCCATAACACTTCATCCCATTATTAGTTAAAATTTTGTCTGTCTTCTCCTTAAATTTACTCAAAGTTGCAGCATCCACCGCATTCTGGGGAAGTGAATTCCACAGGTTCATGACCCTTTGAGAGAAGTGATTTCTCCTCATCTCTGTTTGAAACCTGCCACCCCTTATCCTAAAAACAATGACCTCTTGTTCTCAATTGCCTCACAAGGGGAAACATCCTCTCCATGTCTACTTTGTCAATCCCCTGATGGGGAGCCTGTGGAATTCTCTGCCATAGAAAGTGGCTGAAAGCAGAACATTGAATGTTTTCAAGAAGGAATCGGTTAGAGTTCTGAGAGTTAGTAGAAATGGGGAGGAATCAAACATGATCCGATTGAAGGACAATGCAAGATAGAGGACCCGATGACTTACTTCAGTTCCTCACTTGAAGGGCATTAGTGAGTGAGATGGGGTTTTCCCGACAATTACAGACTGATCTCCCAACTCCGAGACCTTGGTCTTAGCTCCGCTCTCTGCAACTGGATCCTCAGCTTCCTGACCCATCGACTGCAATCAGGATCTCTTCCATGATAACCCTCAACACTGGACCCACCCCCCCTCTCCAAGGATGCATTCTTAGCCCTGCCGTGCAGCCCAATCCCAGACAAATGGCATCTACAAGTTTGATGACAACATCACTCTGCTAGGACGGATGTCTAACAATGACAAGTCAAAATACAGACTGGAGACAGAGGGCTTGGTGATGTGGTGCAACAATAACTACCTCTCTCTCAATGTTGGCAAAACTGAAGAACTGATCATTGACTTCAGAAAGAAAGAATGAGAACACACCCCATTTACATCAATGGAGTGGAGGTTGACCGGGTGGACAGTGTCCAGTTCTTCGGAGTGACCATAGCTGACAACCTGTCCTAGACTCCCACGTAGATGCGGCAGTCAGGAAGGCACAACAACACCTCTCCTCCCTCAGGCCACTCAGGAAATTCAGCGTGCCCACAGGACTCTCACCAACCTTTACAGATGCACCATTGAGAGCATATTGTCCTGGTGTATAACGGTCTCATATGGCAACTGCTCTGCCCAGGACCATAAGGCGCTACAGAAGATGGTGTGCACTTCCCAGACCATCCTGGAAACCAATCTTCCACCCATGGACTTCATTTACACAGCTCACTGCCGGGGTCAGGCTACCAACATCAAAGACCCCTCCCACTCTGGTAACCTCTTCCATCAGGCAGAAGATACAGAAGCCTGAACACACACAAATACAGATTCAAGAACAGCTTCTTCCTGGCTGTTATTAGACAGATGAATGGACTCTAACTTCAAATAATGCTGATCTTGTTAATCTTGATCTTGCCTCATGTATGCCCTGTGTGGTGTGACTTGTATGCCTTACTCTGTCCAGGATTTTTCTGATCCTATGATCTGCCTGTATTGTGTGCAAACAAAGTTTTTTGCTGTACTTAGGTCCACATGACAATAAATCAAATCAATCAATTTTGTGGCTGCAATCATTGAAACTAGCTTTCAATTCCAGATTTTTAATTAAAGTTAAATTCTACCAGTTGCTATGTGAGGATTTGTACCCGCATTCCCAGAGCACATCTGGATCACTAGTCCAGTGACATTATCACCACACTACTCTCACATCAGTAACACCCACCTTGGTTAAGTTGGCTTTTTGCACTGTTTGAAGTGCTTGCTCGTGTGAAAAATCTATCCGTTGCCTCATTCGTGAATGTAGTTCTTCAGATTAATGACAATTTTTGTACAACATGTCTTCCTAAAATGCAAAGTTTATGCTGCACAAGCGACTCTGCACATTGACTAATAGGAATAAAAGCTAGCTGCAGCGAGGCTGTTTGGTTCATCTCGGTTCATCTCTGTATTGAGCTCAATGAAACCAGCTCATCTGTTTCTTGCCTTAGGCTATACAACTCGCACATAAGGTGAAATATTGTGTGTGTTCCCTCAGCATTGATTGCAAGGCAGAACTGCTGTTTGATTTGTACAATGGGAGCTGGGGACTTTGCAACAAAGACAATGTCATCAGTTCAGCTATCAGCCAGCATTCTGAACTTAACACCACCAGCTACAACAGGTTTCAGCCTGTACTCTCTGGCCCTTTGCTGACTCCTTTATCCTGCTTGTTTTGATTTCATTTTCAGACAGTTATACATCGGCCGTAAGTGCATTCTTTGTGTCTTTGATGCAGACATGAACATACAAACTGAGAGTAGGAGTAGGCCATTCAGCCCCCCTGCCATTTACTAAGATCATGGCCTAACCAATTGTGGCCTCAACCCCACATTCCTGTCTAACCCATTGATCATCTTTGACTCTCTTGCCAAGTAGGAAGCTGTCTACCTTTCTCACCTCACCTTCTATTCCGTTGGCCCTGAGCAATGAAGAATCCTGTCATTCACTCTCTGCTGTCTTTCACCCCATCACAGAGCTTCCTGTTACCCCTCCACCACATCCTTGATCAAAATCCGTTACACCTTGAACACCTCCTGGCCCTGACCACAGAGCATAGAGCTGAAACATGGAGCCTGCTTCTCTCTCTGTGCAGATGCTGCTTGTCCCATCGAGCTGTTCTTTTCCTGTTTTTACTTCCATTGTCCAGTGGCTGCAGTATTCCACTTTTCGATGAGTGAGGAATGTATTCTTATGTTACATTCATCTGAGCCCTTGCAGGTAGTGAGGACTGCAGATGCTGGAACCTCAGAGCCAATGAGGTGTGGACCTGGAAAAAGCACAGATCAGGTAAGATCAGAGGAGCAGGAGTGTCAGTGTTTCAGGTTGGAACCTTTCATCAGGATTCTTTCACTCCTGATGAACGATCCTGCCCAAAACGTTGACTCTCCTGCTCCTCTGATGCTACCTGACCTGCCGGCCCTTTTCCAGGTCCACACTTCATTTGAGCCCTGCTAGGGCAGTGGGCAGATGCTCATTGTACTCATGGGACTTTACGTGGGACATGTTGCAATCGATTGAAACCATCTCCACGTGTGAATTTTAATTTCTATCACATGGGGGAAGATGGGAATTTTCAAAACCAGTTACTTGAATGATTTACAAGTGTAACAGAGCTAGCCATCGTCTGATCTTCCTGCTCCTTGAGAATCAAAATTACACAGTTCAATACCTCCATAACTGGGCTGGACAGGCAGTCAGGTGCTATCCAATGCAGAATGATGGGCCAACTGTTTTCTTCTGCACCTTAACAATCCTGAGATTCTGACTGTCATGATTTGGAGGTGCCGGTGTTGGACTGGGGTGTACAAAGTTACAACCACCTGATGAAGGAGCAGCGCTCTGAAAGCTAATGCTTCCAAAAAAACCTGTTGGACTATAACCTGGTGTTATGTGATTTTTAACTTTGAGATTCTGTGATTATTTGTCATTTTTCAATACATGGAATTGGCTTTAACTTCAAAGATCTGACGTGTTGTGACATTTTGGTGTTTCAGTGACTGATAGGAGTAGTACCAGACAGCTCCACTTCCCATGAAGGGGCAATGGGTCAGCAGCTATCATTGTACAAGGGAGCTCCATAACGTAAAAGCATGGAGAATATTGTGGATAATGGAACTGTGTGAGTGCTGCAAATCCTCAATGGGCTAGGCAGTCTCCTTGGGGTCAGAAACAGAGTTGACATTTCAGGGATTGGTGTGCAAGAATACAGAGGTGCTGCTATATTTGGCTGGGGTTCGGTGAGGTCATGCCTGGAATACCTGCTAACAGTTCTGGCCTCCAGACTTAAGGGGAGATTTCTTTCTCTGTCCTTATTCCTGCTCCTAGATCTCAGGTCTGTAATCTTTTATCAGGATGGTTGGTGATGAAAGATCACAGATCTGAAATTTCTTTTCTCCCTTCGCGGTTACAAAGAGACAAATGTCTCTCTGGGATCTGCATGAGGCAGCAGTTATTGCATAGATGACAAAGAAATAGCTTGTGGAACCTGACATCACCTACTGTTGGGAAAACCCTACCCTGCAATGGGGATGTGAATGGTGCTGAACCCCACTTCTGACCTTACGTTGGAGGTCACTGAGGAAGATGATTGGCCTACTCTAAGGAACTCCTGTGAGGATGCCTTGGGCCTGAGATTATCAGAACCATCTTTCTTTGAGATGACTATGACTCAAACCAGTGGGATGTTTACCCCTATTCACATTGACGGCAATTTTGTCAGGCACCATTGATGTCACACTCGGTCAGGTGGTACTGCAAAGTCAGGGACAATCACTACACCTCTGGAGTTTAGACTTTCTAACAATGTACAGACCAAGGCTGCAAAGAGATATTAGGAGGTGAGTGGACCTAGCAGAACCTAAGTGAACATCAGTGAGCAGATTCATTGAATTGTATATCATCTTATAGATTTGATTGTATATCATAGATTCATAGCTATAAAGTGTGTTGCTGGAAAAACGCAGCAGGTCAGGCAGCATCCAAAGAGCAGGAGAATCGACATTTCGGGCATAGAATCATAGATTGTGAACAAGTGTAGAGTGAGCAGCTGCAGAGTGTGAATTGAGTATTTGGATGCAGGCGCTGTGCCCAGTTATGGGAAACAGTGGCAAACATTTCTGCCACCAATTATCAACAACCCTACCTGTAACGCTGCATCTGTTTAATAAAGGCCTGGGGTTTCCCTTGGGCATGCAGATGTTGCATTAAAATATTTATCAACATTACCAATGGTGTTAGTTTGGTGTGCCTGGGGTTTGGGTACTTTGTGACTGCAGGAGGTCAATCCGTCAGTAAAGATGGCCTTTTATTGAAGATTATCCTCTAACTGTGGGGATCAGCTGGGTGACTGGCGTGCGGTGCAGGATAAAACCAACAAGTCTGGATTCAATCCTCAGAACCTGCTACGGTCAATCAGGAAGACAGTGCCTCATCACCTTCCCGCGGACTTTGGAGTGGTTACCCTCAAGCTGTGGCAAGTTTCTGGATACTTTCAAGGTAGAGATGCATAGAGCTCTTAAAAATAGTGGTTATGGGGATAAGGCAGGAACAGGATACTGATTGAAGATGATCAGCCATGATCATAATGAATGACGGTGCTGGCTCGAAGGGCAGAATGGCCTACTCCTGCACATATTGTCTATTGTGCCTAACTAATTCTTTCTGTCTCTAAAAGATTATAGATTACGCAAAGACATAGATGGGTTGGTCAGATGGGCAGGCAAATGGCAGTTGCTATTTCATTGGTAAGTGTGAGGTGATGCACTTTGGAAAAAGAAACAAGGTGAGGGAATATTTAATAAATGGCAGGACCCGGGGGGCAGCTCAGGGGAACAGCGGGATCTTGGGGTAATTATTCATAGATTCCTGAAGTCAGCAAAACACATGAATATAGTAGTCCATCTGGGACACCTGCTTTCATCAGTGTGGCATTGAGTATAAGAACAAGGAGGTAATGTTGGAATGGTACAGTGTGTTGGTCAGGTCAGAACTGGAGGACTGTGTGCAGTTCTGGTCACCTCACAACAGTAAGGGTGTGATAGCTCTAGAGGGGGTTCAGAGGAGGTTCACCAGGATGTTGCCTCAGATGGAGACACTGAGCCATAAGGAGAGACTAGACAGGCTCAGATTGTTTTCTTTAGAGTAGAGAAGACTGAGTGGGGACATGATTGAGGTGTCTAAGATTGAGGGGCACAGACAGGGTGAGTAGAGAACAGCTGCTCCCCCTTGTTGGACAATCAATCACAAGAGGGCATACTTTTAGGGTAAGGGTAGGAGCTTCAGAGGGGATTTGGGGAAAAGCGTTTTCGCTCAGGGGGTCACGCAAACCTGGAATGCACTGCCTGGGAAAGTAGGGGAGGCTGAAAACCTTTTGGTATTTGGATGAGGACTTTGAATATCATAATGTTCAAGGATACGGGACAAGTGCAGGGATTAGTGCCCTTTTAGTGGTGGTTATGTCGGTGCAGACTCAATGGGCTGAAGGGCATTTTCTGCGCTGTATGAATCTATGAAAAAGAGAGATTAATGCCAGTGGTCCTTTATAGTCTACGGGTTCTAACCTCATGTGCATCCAGTCTGTATGTGAAGTATGTAAATAAGTTAGGTTACATCACCAGTGATGCAAGATCGCAGGGCAACCAGTCTGACTGACAGATGGTTCTGTGTAGGAGTTTTGTGTGAAACTTTGACCTTTATATAGTCAGAAATCAAGGTGGAAGGCTTCCTTTTGTGATGTTTCTTTGACTGGAAATGTCAAGTCTGTTTCCCTGTCCGTAGCCACTGCCAATTTCTCTTTTTAGTTTGGGTTTCCAGAATCCACAGCAGTAGCCTTTGATAAAGTTGAGTGAGGGAGCCAAAGAGAGGGAGATCCTGCATTGTGGATGGGACTGGGACTAAAATAGGAACGAGGGAAGGCCACAGTGAAATGGGAGAATGGAGAGTGGTGGGCTTTTCTTGTGAGAGAGTTGGACATGTTGCAGTCTGTTCACTGGCCATCTTTCACTGTGAAGAAGACCAGGGGAAATTTACTGGAGCAAGTGTTTAAAAAAAAACCCAGTCTATCAGCAAAACCATAAAGAAAGCTCATCAAACGATTCAAAGCAGTGTCTCATTCCAGCAGGATTTAAATGTCAAGGTTTCCATTGAGTTGAAGGGGCATTTGTGAAGAAATGTCACAGACTTGTCATTGTGCCAACTCTCTGCTCCTGTTCCCAGTGAATTATTATAATTGCCACTAAGCTGCAATAATTATATGATCACATAGTGAACATTATATACCTTACATTGTAATAAGTAAAGAAATTATAGAAGTTAATGGAGGCAATCAATAATTTTAATTGCTGAGAAATTTCACTTATTTTAATATCTTTACTCCCTTAGAGATAAGCTGCCATACTTGAGAAGCAGGGGTAAATGGGAAGAGTGATACTCTGCCAATATTTAAGTTGCTTCCTGCTCCTTCTGTTGGGGCCATTAATTAGCAGCTTGTAGAGTTTTGGCCTGTGCTCTGAACCTCACACACAGACCATAACTCTCCTCCCGAGAACGTGCAGAGCTCGAACACTACAACTTGTGATGTTGCGAGAGCAGAACTCTAAAGTTACACCCTGTTGGAAGACCCTGAATGCAGGACAGGAGTAAGAATGTTCAACACCTCTGCACCTTTACTGGAGCTGGGTGTTGTAGGTATGAACCTAGAGTTTGCAGGTTTAGCTGAAATGCAATTAATTAAGTTTAAATGAAATGAGGAGGAGAAAGCATGAGAAACCCAGCAATGACTGAATAGTTAGAAATGTCATGGGTTTTTGAAATGTTTGTGTCAGGATGAAGGAATGTATGTGCTTGTTTAAATCCAGTGTTTAACTCAGCAGTTAGGGGCTGAACTGGCACAGTAACCCTGGAAAGGGTGAAGTTTTGTTTTAATCGGACATAGTAAATCAGATGTGATAATGTGGACTATTTATTAGCTAAATTTGGGATTGTCACAGAATTATGCTTTGGAAGTATCATACAGTTGATTGGACAACACAAACACTGTGGTGAATAGTCCATGCAAGCTTAGTTTTATGTCAGAGTTCGTAAAAAGCAGAAGATAAACGTCTTACCATGTCAACACAAGCAAGTTTTATTGAGTTAATTCATCAAACCAACATAGAAGGCTTGAAATGTTTGTGACATTTATCAGTGGTCAAACTGATCATTTGCTGGAGACTAGATCGTGTCAAAACTTTTGAATGTACAGTTTCTTTGTACAGAGTGACTGTAAATCAGCTTGCCTTACAGTAAGAATATAGCTAGTTTGGGTAAGAGGTTGGCAGAGCAATGATTTGGCCATCCAGTGAAAAATATTGTTTTATGTGCTAGGCAGGCAAAACCTGCCTGAATAGAATAGAATAGAATGCAGAATCTAGTTCTGAGGAAAGGTCACACGGCTCAAAATGTTAACGCTGATTTTTCTCCACAGATGTTGCCAGACCTCTGAGCTTTTCCAGCAATTTCTGTTTTTGTTTCAGATTTACAGCATCCACAGTTTGTTCGGTTTTCATGTAGAATATCGTGTTGCAGTTACAGAGAAGGTGCAGAGAAAGATCAACTTTAATGATGATGAGAAATTGAGACAGACTGGGCTGACCACCTGGTCTGCTCTGATCCTTGGACTTGTCCACACAATGGGGTTCACCTGTGATTGTAGGCACCGTGTGGATGATATTTGTATTAACAAACATCATTGTGTTTGTTTTATTGTTAGAACTGCCCTGGTTATTGATATCCAGAGTAAACCAACAGTAAGGCAATTAAACATCAGAAGTGCCGGACATGGATGTGTTCCTTAAGTGTTTTGGTAGGCCAATTCCATTTTGTTGCCTTTCCTTCTCTGATGAGATAAGGTGATCCTGGAGTTGCTTATTCTTGTTGCTGTTGAGTCAGGACTGGACATTAATTTGCCTGGTTGACAAACTCTAGTAACCAGAAGGGTGATCAGAGTCTTAACTTGCTAAGATTAAAGAGAAAGAAACGTCCCAAATGTTCTTGATGCTCTCTTTGTAAAAGGCTTTGTATTTATGCATCGTGTGTGCTGTATACAAAGGAAGATCTTAATTCACATAATGTCGTTGATGACCTCGGAGTTTCCTGAGGAACTTCACAGTCAATGGTGTCCATCTGAAGCCAAGCTATTGTCACCATGTAGAGAGATGCTGCAACAGCTGAGTGCTGGACAAGGTGCCATGAAAAGGTAAAACATACAGGTAATCTGCGCACATCATCTCAGAGTAAGGGGTCACCCATTTAAGACAGAGATGAGGAGGAATTTCCTCTTTCAGAGGCTAATGGATGGCTGGAATTCTTTATCACAGAGAATTGTCAAGGATGGGTTGTGAAGGATATTCAAGGCTGAAACAGACAGATTCTCCATCAAACAGGGAATTGAGGGTTATGGGGCAACGATGGATGAATAATAGACTCGTGATGATCTCATTGAGACACAATGGGCTGATTGGCTTAATTCTACCCTTATGTCTCATGGTCTTCTTTTTGTAACAGTAGTGGTTGAAGGATAATTTTCCCTCCAGGACAACGTACCCGTTATTCTACGAGCATTTCTGGGAGTCTTTCACCTAAAGTGCAGAGTGAGCTTCGATTTAACCTCTGATTGAGAGGAGCCACCCTCTACTATTCCCTCCATCAGTACTCACCTTGGGTTTGGTGTGAGATGTGAACACTTGGCATTATGACTCAGAGGGGCGAGTGCTAAAACCAAAGTGGCCCGATATTGTCACGTAGCTGATGTGTGAAACTAGAATGCAGTAAGTTTCCATTTGCACGGTTCACTCTGAATGTGGAAATGGAGTCTCACACAGAAAAGTTCCTGGGGGTGGTTAAATGGCAAATGGTCAGGTGATACAGATAGGAAGTGCATTCATGTAGAGGATGATTTCATTTGGTATTATTGTTTTGACTCATGAATTCTACCGTTGAAATCTTAAGAAATATTTTGATGTGCATTCTGATGCCAAGGAATGCAAGGCTTTGGGACAAGTGCTGGGAAATGGAATGAGAATAATGAGGTGATTGTTTTTGACTGGCACAGATGAGCTGAAGGGCCTTTTTCTGCACTGGAGCCCTCCATGACACTTACGATCTGGCAGTACTTTAGCAGATTGCTTTATTTAAACCTTGACATCACTATTGCAGCCTCAACATTGCAAATGAGAAAAGCACACAAGATATAGAATTGATGCAAGGAGGGGTGATTGTTGAAACCCACATCCTATCACCCAGGTTTGCTGACAGCATCTGTCCAATCTTGAATCAACAGCTCCCATGCTTTCTGCCCAAATAACACTGGCCCTGGTGAGTCAAGGAGGTGCTGGCGTCTCACTCAGAATAATCTGATCATTCTCATTGCCCAAATTCTTGGCCTAGGTGCAATTACTCACAGCCATTTCAATATCTTCACCAAGAACTAGGGCTCAATAACTGTCTTCCAGACACCCCCTGTTCTCCATTAGAAATTGCCACTGAGTTTAGCAATCATGTCCTGAAAAAGACAAGCACCAGCATGTTTGAGAACGACCATCTGAGACTCAAACTGCAATACTGCAAACACCCTGTTGATGTGTTTGTCCCATGCTGTGGGTTTGAAGGATACATGAAGTGCTGAGAATGGCCAAAAATACTAGTGGCCTGTCAGACTTCTTCAGGAACCACTGAGTTATCACAGCACTGAATCTCATCACCGAGAGAGACATTGCATCTGACATTTGGAAGGAATGGTGAAGGAACTCACTGTTAAGCTTATCCTTAAGATGGATCCATTAGCCTTGGAAGGAGGAGACCATAGGAACATAGGAGCAAGAGGAGGCCATTCAGCCCCTCAAACCTGTTTCACTATTCTAGATCGTGGCTGATCATCTCCCTCAATGTCACTGTATCCCTATATCGCTTGAAATCATTAGTAACTAGATATGTGTTGATCTCTACTTGGAATCCACTCAATGACTCAGCTTCCACAGTCCGTGGCGGGGGTGAGGGGTGTCCGAATTCTGAAGGTTCACTGCCCTCTGAGTGAAGAGGTTTCTCCTCATTTGGGTCCTGAATGACTTGCCTCTTATTCTGAGGCTGTGTCCCCTGGTTCTAAACCCCACAGTCTGGGGCAATGACCTTTCTGAAGGTGATGATGAAGAACAGGCAGGATTGTGGGTCAATGAGATCAGCCACTATCCTGTTGAAGTGAAGCAGTCTTAAGGAGCTGCATGGTTGACATCTGCTTCGATTCTGTACATTTGTATGAATACATGTACCCCGCCCATTCCTTTACAAATGCTCCATGTCCTTCACCTCTCATTTCTCTAACTCTAGAGAACATAGGCCCATTGCCCTTACAGAACTGTCCCACCATCCCAGGAATCTGATGGAGAACCTGCACTCCACCTGCAATAAGTCTATTCTTCCTGGAGTGAAGAGACTGGAGTGGGACATAATATTCCAGGCGCAGTCTCCCAAGTGATCCATCAAATTGAAGTAAGATATTTTCCTGACTGTGCTCAACTCCCAGCCTCTGAGAGCGAAGTCATTTAGTGAGATTATAAATAGGATGTTGGCATTCCTGAAGTATAAAAGGTTAGGAAGTGATTGAATTGAAGTGTTAGGATTATGCTTTAAATACGTGAGTCACCTAATTAGAGCGTTATTTTCTAAGAGCAGAAAAGTACAAGAGGAGGTTTGATGGCAGTGACTAGAACCATCAAGAAACGAGATACCTGCAACAATAACTTGTTTTAATTTTTAAGGAGCATTATTTTTGTAAATATATTTATTAGCAAATTTTTTTAACTTTGCAAAAATATAAAATTATTGAAAAATACAATCAATACAAATGTCAATATAATAAAAAGAAAAAAAACCCACAGATTACAATACAACTACTATTACTTACTACTAACCTACCCTAGAATACAAAACAAACCTTAACACTGTACAAAGCAACACCAATAAATAAGTAAATAACTAATAGATCAGAAAAAAGTAAAAAAAACCCCACAGAATACCGAACAGCTATGATCGGCATAAAGCTCCCAAACAAGAGAATGTGACCATTGTATATATTCCCGTATTAACTCAGGAGACCCCTCTTCAGGGCCCAGGGCTTGACAAACCTAACCATCCTGGTTAAACAAACGCCCTAGTTAAGATAACTGACAAATCTTCATCCAATAACTGAAGTAGGGCTTCCATGTCTTATAAAAATGGTCTGTTGTGTGGTGCACCATGTTTGTAAAAAAAAGGTCCAAGGCAATGTGCTCCATTATTAATGTCTGCCATCCCAGCAATCCCAGTGGGTTCTCAGATACCCAATTCATCAGAATATTCTTCCGTGTACAGTATGCAAGAATATTAAATAGTTTCTTCCCATGCCTGTCTAAAGATGGTAAATTCAGTAGACTTAAGAGGAGAGATATCAGGTCTACTTTGACTTCAATCCTCAATACCCTCCCTATCTCTCCCGCCACAGCAATAAACACGGAGCCTGTGGCACGTCCAGAAGCAATGGGTAAGAGTACCTACACTTATTTTACATTTGGGGCACACTGAAAATGCCCCTTTTTTAAACTTTGCCAGATGGTCTGGTGCCAGATGAATCCCGTGCAGAACTTTTAACTGCGTAGCGCCTGTCCTAGCACTTATTGAGATCTTTCGAGTATCCTCCCACATGTTCTCCCATGTTTCAGAAGAGATCTCCACTCCCAGCACTTGCTCCCAGACCTCACATAACCGGTTAATGTCCTGCCAGGCCCAGGTGATAGAGGGCATGAACTGAGAGGGTGCTTGTGGAACATAGCAACAACCTCTGTGTCTTGGGCTTATAGGGCTTAGTGAGCAGCATAGTCTTCTGGATGAAATCCCTAACCTGAAAAAAAACGGAAAAGATCTCTGCTGGGTAACCTGTACTTGCAGCTCAGTTGCTCGAAAGACATCATAACCTCCCCCTCAAACAAGTCTTCCCAAACTAGAAACTCCTCTCGCTGCCCATAGTTTGAACCCTGAGTGTATCATCCCTGCTCGAAACCCTGGCATGCCAACTATAGGTGTAAGTGGCAAAGTCTTGGATAAACAACTCTCACTCTGATGCATCACCCTCCATGCCTTGACTGTACTAATGACGTGGGGTTCCGGCAGTGGTCCATAACTGTCCTCATCTTACCCATGGACAATAGGTTAATAAGAGGGCACTTTGCCCAGGAGGCCTCAATATCCAGCCATATTGAGTTTGGATCGTTACCTACCCAATTACAGACAAAGGACAGCAGGAAACTCAACTGATACCTCCTGATGTCTGGGAAATCAACTCCTCTCCCTCCTTGAGGCAACTGCGATTTGATAAGTTTGACGAGGGGCCGCCCATGATGCCATTCAAAGGAACCAAACTAACCCATGAGTCTCCACAGCGTTGACCCGGGAAACATCATAGGGAGCATACGCATGGGATAAAGCAAACAAGGAAGAACATTCATCTTAATCAGAGATATTCAGAAGGAACAGATTAAAGAAGAAAGGGAGCTCAAAGAATGTTGAGGTTTAGAGAGGAAATTCCAGAGATTAGGGCTCAGACAAAACAAGGCATGGACCCCAATGGAGGAGTCATTTAAGTTTGGAGGTGTGTCAGAAGAGGGGAAGCACCGATATCTTGGGGGGTTATGGAGCTGGAGGAGATTACAGAGAATTAAGTGAGTGAGACTACAAAGGGATTTGAAAACAAAGGTGTAAATTTTAAAATTGTGATGTTGCTTGACCAGGAGTCAGTGCAGGTCAGTGAGTACAGGGCTGAAGCAAGATTAGAATGATTTCAAGGTTTTACAGAGGATGAGGCGTGCACTGGAACAGCCCAATCAAGAATTAACAAAGATATGAGTGAGATAGAGTCAAGGAAGAGCAAGCTTGGGTGTCGGATCAAAGAGGTGACATGAGGAAAAGCCGTGAGTGGTCAGGATTTGGAATGTGCTGCCCAATAGGGCAGTGGGTACAAATTCAATGCTGATCTTTGAAAGGGAATTGGATAAATAATTGAAAGGGGAAAAAGATTGTAGGGATAAGGGAAAAGAGTAGGAATAAGTAAAGGGAATGGGAATAACTAGGTTACTCTTTAGAAGAGTCAGCACAAACTTGTTAGGCTGAATGATCTCCTTCTGGGCTGTAATACTCGAGGATCTATAAAGTGAAGATCCCCTTGTGAGAGCTGCTTACTGCTTACTCCCCAGGGTGTTCTGGATGACTGAAGAAATGGTGTTTTGAGTTCTACTTGGAGAGCAATTTCTCCGAATGGACCCAGATCATAATCTTTATGCTCATGTTGAAGTGAGACATGGACAACAAATAGATATATTTGGACATAAAGTCATATGCACTTCTTGGGTGGAAGGACCCATCAGAATTCCTGATCCCTGTGTGTTCATTGGCTGAAGTTCCTGGATCAGCATTTGTAACTTTCTCCAATTTGATTCTGTCCTGTTGTTGTTACAGGTGCAGTAACAGGGAAAGTGGCTCGGATGGTGCCAGCAGTCATCCATGTGGGGCCATTAAGGCTTTGAACAACATGGTAAAAATGGACTGTGTTGACTTAGTTGCCTGTTATACATCTTTCCTGATTTCCATTTCATTCACTAGAGATGTTTGACATGTGCCTGAATTCAAGTTGTTAGTTTCATTCCTTCGCCCAAAACCATAATTAATCCCCACGGATTCTGGAACTACATTAGATAGCCAACAGCTAATGGCTAATAGCAATATTAATTACATCACTGAGAAGCTTTCATGCTCTATATGCTGCCTTGGCGTGGAATTCTAAATTTCTCTTTTAGTTCCTGTTTATGTTGGCAGCTTCATTTGATACTCGGTATTCTGTAGATTTCAGGCTAAGCGAGTTGGCTCAAATTGTTCAAAAATTCATAATATAGACATTTGACAGGAATCCAATTCCTTCAGTAAAACTGAGGAAAAGAACGGATCTCATGTGGAGGAAGGAGGCCAAGGAAATGAAATGCTATCTGATACTGATGCCTCATGTTGTTTGTCTCCATGGACCTGCATCAATTGATGGAGACACATCCCAACTGGCATTCTCTCACTGGACTAACAAATCCAGACAAATTATTTGGGAACATGGGTTTGTGTCCCATCATGTTAGATGGTGAAATTTGAATTCAATACAATCTGGAATAAACAGCTGGCCTAATAAGGACTAGGAACCATTGTTGATTTTTGTCAAAACCCATCTGGTTCACATGTCCTTTAGGGAAGGAAATCTGCCGCCCTTACCCGTGACTCCAGACCCACAGTGATGTGGTTGACTCTTAACTGCCCTCTGGGCAATTAGGGAGGGGCAATACATACTGGCCTAGCCAGCGATGCCAACATTGTGGGAATTTACTTTTCAAAAAATAACTTCTAATACAGGGATCTGCTTTGCCAAGATCGTTGCATCCTTGACCATCGTTCAGACTCATTGCAAGATCTTGATCGACCTGCAGTTCGCAAGTAGTTTGGATGGTGGAGTGGTGCTAGATCTAGCTGGCTTGTCACTGCTGTCCGTTAGGACTTTGGTTTTGGATGGCAGTATTTCAGAAGTTTCGGGGTAACTCTGCAGACTGGGTGCTCACATTTGGAATCTCTCCTGGCATCTGCAGTTGCCAATACACTCCGCTTGGCTGAGGTGGACACCATCTCTGCTGCACTCCAGACTGAGTGCCTCTTGGGTCTGTGATTGACTGCATTGGTCTTAAACACGGCAGCTCCTGCCCACTCCCTTCCCTCATCCACTCGCTGCTTCGCGTTCAGCAGGTCTTCCACATTTTTATTTAAAATCTCGCCTCTGGGACAAGAGCAGCCCTCTCTGGGCCAGCGCATGTTGTCTATCCCTAATTACCCCTGAGCTGAGTGGCTCTGGGTTTACATGCTGCTCAGAGCAGGGGAGGACATTAGATTTCCCTCCCTGAATGTTTTTGGTGAATCTGATGGTTATTATGACATCTGATGGTTGTTACATGATTGTTGTCTGATTATTTTTAATTCTAGGTTCTTTAAGATTGAATTTCAATGATCTGCTGTGGTAGGATTTGAACCCATATTCCCAAGACTTTTAATCTAGATTCCTAAAAGAAAAGCTGAGGACATTACCACTGTCTCACCGCTTCCCCCAGTTAGGGGAGAGGTAAATAGTAGTCACATAAAATTAGGTGGATTTATTGCCTTGTTAAAAAAAATGGCTTTGACATGCTTTTCTTTGCAATTTTTAAAATTAACTTACAAATGCTTTATTGAGATATGAATGTAGCTCTTCATCACTGACAGCTGAGACTATCGCTGTTCCACATCTCTCCATCTGTCTCAACAAGCTGTCTTCAATATTTCAGGGGCAGAGATATTTTCACTTCATAAATATCTGCATTTTTCTCATTCTTGTTTGTGATCTATTGAACTCTCTGCACTTTAAAGGAATACGAGAATGTTGGAGTCGTCCTCAGAAAATGCCATTGTTAATAAAAATATCCAAGTGGAGCAGTTTAGGGTGATGCAAATAACCATTTATTGCCAAAATATTTTGGCTTAACTTTTTTAAAAAAAGCAGACCATGTAATTGTGCTACATTTTGGAAAAAAAAGCAGACAATTACGATAACTTGTTGTTTTTGGTTTGGTACTAAATTTTAAACTGTCACTGCTGTGAGTATGTAAATATGGCAACAGTTAGACAGACATCACAAATACAATCATTTCCCATTAGTCACGCTGCCACCATGGAATTGAATCATTCTGTTAGAGCAACTATGTTTCGGTCCATACTGCACAGCTTCTTCCTTTGATTGGTGGGAATTCCCTGTGTTACCTTTATGAACATACCCACGGGCTCTCGGTTCTGTGGTGCAGTTTGTGGAGTCATGAGATTCATGTAAACCGTGATGATGCAACTGATCACGTGTCTCTGGCCTCAGTAAGAGAAGAGACCCCAGTCCAGAATGAACTTGTGAAGAGGGCAGAGTTGGGCATTGCACGAGGGAGCTTTATTTGATAGTCAACTGTTTATCTTTGTTTATTCTTTCAATGATATGGGTCAGCATTTATTGCCCATGAACTAAATGACTTTTTAGGACATTTCAGAGAGCAGTAAGGACCAATCACATTGCTGTGGGTCTGGAGTCACATGGAGGTGAGTCCAGGTGAGGATGACAGATTTCCTTCCCTGAAGGACAATAGTGAACCAGTTGGCCTTTTCTGACAGATGGATCGGTTTTCATGTTCGCTTAATGCTACCTGTAACGATTGTAATGAGGTCAGCTAGGTGGACCTCATTGAATAGGGGTTCACTGATGGGGGCTGTTGGTCTGGTCCAATTAGAGAGCTCTGGATGACAGATAGAAACAGGAGTGTCTTGGTGGGGTGGGGGGGGGGGGGGGGGCGGCGACATGGTGGCTCAGTGGTTAGCACTGCTGCCTCACAGCACCAGGGAACCAGGTTCGATTCCAGCCTCGGGCAACCGTCTATGTGGCATTTGCACATTCTCCCGGCGTCTGCGTGGGTTTCCTCCGGGTGCTTTTAAAAAGAAAATGGGGAAAAAAAACCTTCCCTGAGGATGTGCTAGCTCAGCATGGACTGAATAAAACCCTCTCTGAGGATGCACCAGTTCAGATAGGACTGAAGAAAACCTTTTCTGAGATGAACAACCACAGTAGTGTTAGAAACAAAATTCAATAAAATTTAGACGAGACCACCAAAAAAAAGAAACAGGAGTGTCAGAGGTTATGTTCACTCTGGGAGCTGGCTCTGATGGAGCTGGGTCATTGTCAGGGGTTCTCATGTAAATAAAGAGTGGCTTGGTGACAGGATATCAGCCTCTGTCGGGTTATTTCACTGCCCATTGCTGAGAAGATCTTTAAAAGCAAGAATTATTAATTTAAATGACTGCCATGGCGGAATTTGGACTGATATATTCAGAAGACTAGGCCCTGGCCTGTGAATTACTTGTTCAGTAACATTGCCATTGCCTCTTGCTCAGTAACAATATAAATAAAGGAGTGTTAAACAACGTAAGGAGTTGAAGTGCCTTCCTCAGAGATAAGTCGTAGGAACACTGTATGTGCAGATATGAGAAATTTCAGACTGCTATTTCTATGACCAAGAGACAGCACCAGGGACCCCAGGTTCGATTCCAGCCTCAGGTGACTGTCTGTGTGGAGTTTGCACATTCTCCCCACATATCTGCGTGGGTTCCCTGCAGGTGCACCGGTTTCTTACCACAATCCAAAAGATATATAGGTTAGGGTGGATTGGCCATGCTAAGTTGCCCATGGTGTGCAGGCTAGGTGGTTACCCGTGGGAAATGCAGGGGTTACAGGGATAGGGTGGGGGAGGGAAAGTGGAGGTTGGGCTAAAATGGGATGCTCTCTGGAGGATTGGTGTGGACTCAATGGGCCAAATGGCCTGCTTCCATACAGTAGGGGTTCTATGAAGAATGCCCCTATTTAACAATTGGCTTAAAGAATATAATAAAGTGACATGGTGACTCAGTGGTTAGCAGTGCTGCCTCACAGCGCCAGGGACCTGGGTTCGATTCCAGCCTCGGGTGACTCTCTGTGTGGAGTTTGCACATTCTCCCCGTGTCTGCGTGGGTTTTCTCCGGGTGCTCCAGTTTCCTCCCACAATCTAAAGGATGTCCAGGTTAGGTGAATTGGCCATGCTAAAATTGCCCGTAGTGTTCAGGGGTGTGTAGGTTAGGCGCATTAGTCAGCAGTATATATAGCATAATAGGGGAGGGAGAATGGCTCGGGGTGGGGTTACTCTTTGGAAGGTCGGTATGGCCTTGTTGGGCTGTAGGGCCTGTTTCCACACTGTAAGGATTCAAATTAAGAAAAAAAGCACAGTTAGCAAAGATCAATACAAAAGCAACTTACTGTAGATACTGGCAATCTGAAGTCAGAGCAGAAAATGCTGATACGTCAGGGGTATATGTGAGAGAAAAGCAGACTTTTGTCCTGAAGCTGGACAGTGAGAGTGAGAAAATTAATTCTGAATTCTTGGCTGAGAGCCCAGAAAGCGATAGATTTACTCAAAAAGCCGAATTTGAAGAGAAAATGTCACTTTGATTGACATCTCTGTCCCCCCGATCTCTTTTGTTGTGTGCACAATGTTTCTTTATCCAAGCTGAGGGATATTGACATTTCAGAGGGAGACGTTGATACACACTTTTATTGGCGTGGAGCAAATGGAAAATAATGAACACCTGAATTTTTTAAACGTCCAATGGTCACTATATGGGCGGCACGGAGGCTCAGTGGTTAGCACTGCTGCTTCACAGCACCAGGGACTCAGGTTCGATTCCAGCCCTGGGCAACTGTCTGTATGTGTTTCCTCTGGGTGTTCCAGTTTCCTCCCAAAATCTAAAGACTACAGGTCAGGTGAATTGGCCATGCTAAAACAACCATAGTGTTAGGTGGTTAGTCAGAGGGAAATGGGTCAGGGTGGGTTACTCTTCGGAGGGTCGGTGTGGACTTGTTGGTTCAAAGGGCCTGTTTCCACACTGTAGGGAATCTAATCTAATCAATAGGGTTCATTGCAGCAAATGGGCAGAAACGTGGGATGGAGGGAGGGGGCGAGCTGTTCAGTGCAGGGACGTCAAGTACCAGAAAGAGCGGGTGGAAGGGCACGGGTGCCATGAGGTGGACCCTTTGGGGTAAGCTTCTCTCATGCAGACATCTCCGACATGCCCTGGATCATGAGGCTCTGAAAACCTGGCCTAACTCCATGCTGGATCAGAGGAGTGGACCTTACCTATCGGCATAAGGGAGCTGAGTCGAAAAGTGTGGCGCTGGAAAAGCACAGCAGGTCAGACAGCATCCGAGGAGCAGGAATGTCAAATTTTTGGGCATAAGCCCTTCATCAGGACGTGACTCTGACTGTTCAGCATCTGCAGTCCTCACTTTCTCCTGCATAAGGGAGCTGCTAAGGTCAGGAATGCAGGGCAGAGACACATGACCTGAACCTCACTGCACCCTTACCTAGTCTTTATGAAAATCAGGAATGCGGTCAGGAATCCTGGAATTGGTGCTTATCCATCATTTCTGAAGTGCTCCAAAGCGACCCCAATTTAGTGAAAATCCAGTGAATGTTGTTTTAATCGCTACATAAATGAATACTTTATCTGGATTGAAGTTCCTGGCACATCCATTAACCCCATAACTCTTGAAAGGTGGGTTTAATTGTCAAACTCCACATATAGGTTATTCCGCTATAACAAGCGTTTTGTAAAAACAAATTCACTGTAATACGATTGTTTCTAAAACATAAACTTTTAAAACATGTATTGGCTGTATCGTGATTCCGGACCCTTTAGTTTAAATGGGGCAGCAATTGCACAATTTTCCTCTAATGTGAGATTGCACAAGGACAGAACCATCGCGTTATTACCATCCCGCCTGTAGTCTCTGACAACGCTCACAGTAGTCCAGCCCAGGTCACCAGCTTCACCTGATCTTCTTATAATGTTCTATGACATAGCTTGACATGAAAAGAAAAAGTATCATATTCTCTGTCAATTTCTGAGGAAACTGCTTTCATATAAAACAGCAGGATTTGGCTGGGATTCAAAGGATGTCATTCACATGCTTGTAGTAACACGTAATAGTTTGAGCACTATCCCCTCATCTTGACTTTCAGCTCTTTTGGGAATCCTCACAGGCCATACACACGGTTGTAATTGTTTAGTCTACAACACACGTTGGTCAAATGGGATTGTATGTTTTCCCTGATTAAATACAATTCCAATACAATCCTTTTTAGTTTAGACATTCCAATTCACATGTCGTATCTAAAATTAGACACAGTTTTGACATCAAACATTTAGCATCATATAAGGCCTCTGGTTTGGAGAGTGACTTTTGCTGTTTCAGTTTGTGTTCTGACAAAGAGTCACCGGGTTTGAAACATTTACTCTTTTTCTTGTCAGTTTCTCCAGCACTTTCTGTGTCTGTTTTAGATTCACTTGTCTGTCTCCCTTCATGTTCCATTTATTTTGTTGTCTGCATGCCTTCCCCATGCTTTTGCATTCAGTCCATCTTAATGCTTCTGATGTATTTACAGCCTTTATAGTCTGTAGCAGAGCTTATGACTGCACCAGCAGATGTATGGGGTTTGAGAATATTTGGATATTACAAAACAGAGCAAACAACAACATGCAGTGGTCAAGCTTAATTTGCCAATAAAACTTGTCTGAGCAAGGATTAAAAAGCTGAACAGGTATGAAAGGGAAAGCATATCTGTTATCGTTTAAAACCCTCAGCTATTGCCCCCGAATGATTTTATTTCCATAGAATTCCTACAGCCTGCAAGCAGGCCATTCAGGCCTTCAAATGGTTCTCCGAAAAGCATTCCCACCCCTTCCCTATCCCGGCATTTCCTGTAGCCAGTCCAGCTAACTTGCACATCTTTGGACTGTGGAAGGAAACCCATACAGACAAACTCCACGTATACTGAGGGTGGAATCAAACCAGGGTTGCTGGTGCTGGGAGGCCCCCATGGTAACCACTGGGCCACCCTTTTTCACTTTTCAATCATTAAATTAAACCGGGACAACTCTTATGAAACTCACTCACATCCTACTGTGTTCACATTTCTCATGTCCTGCGTTACTTTGCCAAACACTGTGCTCTGGCAGCCTATAATAAATTGTGTAGTGCAACATTTTAAACTAGGCAGCTCAGAAAAAAACTGAATGATGATATTTAAATACGCAAACAGTGGAAAATCATCAGCTTACTTTCAATTCCCCTAGATTATATAGATTTGAAAAGGTGACAGGGTTTATATCTGCTGGGTATTGCACCAACTGTCCTTTCTCGGGATCTAATCCCAAATACCGGAGCAACTCAGCTAGCCTTCCAGATCTGTGCGGGGATTTATGTTCTTCATGGGGCTCCTCCTCATTCCTGATATTCTTGAATCGTTTGAGAAAATAGGCTTTTCAAAACATAAATTAAGGGATTCAGGTTGGCTGCTGTACTTGCTACTTCGGTTTTCAGACTTAAAGTGCTCATCAGAGAGGTTTCTATTTAGCATTTACTGCAGACAGTGTGTCAGCAAGACAGCTAGGTAGCATCAGAATGTGTTGTGATCCAGTATATAGGTATCAACCTAACATTCAGACCTCAGGTGTGTGTGAGTGAATAGGGGAATGAGTCGGTCAGTGAATAAGGTGTGTGTGTGTGTGTGTGTGTGTGTGTGAGAGAGAGAGAGAGAATGAGCAGCTAGGTCACTGTGTGAGTGGCTGTGTAAGCACCTTTATCAAGATGGGGGGTTATTTAGTGTGGGACTGGTACAGACATAGGGGATCTTGTGGCACAGTGGTAGTGTTCCTACCGCTGAGCCGGGGACCTGGGTTGACGTTCCAGTTGTACCAGCAATGTGTAATAATATTTCTGAGGGGGTTGATTTTTTGTAGGTAGGTCAGATTCAGGAATTAGTCATGTTTGGTGGGGTTTACTACCTCAACGCTATTCTGATGTCCAATAAACAAGGGTGAGGTGGTTCAATTTCTCCCCCTATCATTTTGTCTCCTTCAGTCACCTTTGTTATTAATGCCCCTGGATTTACCCTGAATCCCTGAAGCTTTGAGTTGAAGTTGACTGCATGTTGGATTGTCCTCTGGGGTTGGAGTAACACTATTTCTCAGCTCACTGGCCTCAATCCTTTCTCAAACCTGAGTTCAAATCCCACCACAGCCGTTCACAACAACATCTGTCATGGGAAAGGGGTTAGAATTGAGTTCTAAAGAAATTATACACTTAGAAAAGCTCAATATCTTCAGAATCTACCTAGTTTTCTCAAAAGATATCATATTTCATTGGAGTTCTTTGAAGGAATGGCATGCATTGTTGGTAAAGAAGGAATATTTATTTGGATTTCTAGTAGGCACTTAATAAGGTGCCTTACTGAGGAAGATAAGATCTCATGTTGTAGGGGACAATCCATCAGCGTCAATATTTGTAATACAGCAGCGGATAGATTCTTGTTTGACAGGAGGATCAGAAACTTTCGGGAATTTGAAATGTAAGTGGATCAGCCGTGATCTTCTTGAACGGTGCAGCAGGTTGGAGGGCCTGAATGGACCACTCCAGCTCCCTGGATGCTGCCTGATCTGCTGTGCTTTTCCAGCACCACTCTAATCTTGACTCTGATCTCCAGCATCTGCAGTGCTTACTTTCCCCTTGAGAGGCTGAGTGGCCCACTCCTGCTCCTGTTTTGTCTGTTTGTAAAGTGAAACTGGCAATTTTACAAAATATGCAAGTAGCCAGGTTGCTGGGCGAACCCAACTGTTGCTCAGCAACAGAAGCCGGCTGGTTTGCCAGTTCCCCTGGGTGATGCGGTGGAAGCTCAGCGTCTTCTGGAGAAGTCAAATAATCTGTAAAACAGTCCATTGGAGATGGCCAATAAATACACACACACACACACACACACACACACACACACACACACACTTATTCACTGAATGGTTTCTAGTCGATAATTAGAAATACATCCCCACACCTTCAATATTAAAACTGCTTAATTGATCTCATTCAAGTATTTTTCTGCCTCTAAAGCCCCATGTTATGGTATTTGCTTTCCTCAATGCAAGTGATGTCGAAACAACTTCAAAGGTCTTCTGGCAGGTCATGGCTTTGTTTGCATTGAGGAACCACTTGATCCCATTAGCTCTGTGCTATTGAGTCTGCATTGGGTTAATGCCGGAGTGTTCATTCACCACACAATAGGCCCTGTCACAAGCCAAGCCAACATTCAGGCAGCTGGACCCCTGCAGGATGTTGCTGTTGGTCGTGGCTCAGTCCTGGCCTAGTGAACCGGAAGGTCCATGCACATTATGGAATGCAAAGTGCACTCACTCACCAGGTTACTTTGCAAGGAGACATGAGTTCCCTGAGTAAAAGGCAATGGAACTCATCACTGGAGCCCTTTATAAAGCAGAACCATTGCTCGTTCCTCAAGTGTGTGCCTTAACCCGATGCATGTGATTCCCCTGAGGGGACCTGTCTCTGAAGGTTCTACTATAGACTTACTACATGAACATTTTTGTCTAGAAGTCTGCATATTGAAAAGGTTGGGAGCTGATGGTCAAAGTAATGCACCACACATTCATGTAGGTGCAGAGACTGTGTGAAATTATAATCAGTGAGACCTGCAGACAATGTAGCCTCACAGCTCCATCCCTGTGTAGGGTTGAGGCTGGAAGGAGGGATGGAATTTTGTGTCTGTAGAGCTACTTAAAGGCAGGCATGCTGCTCCCAAACGGCTTAGTCTCCCAGGTTATTGAACAGTACCCCAGAAATCCAACCCAGGCAGAAGGAGGGTGATACAGCGCCTCCCACTGGAGAGAAAGGCCTCCTGTGACACCTCCATTGGGCCTGAGCAGATTGCCTGGTGAGGAGAGGCTTGGTCTGTACCCATTGGAGGTTCAAAGAGTCAAAGGGGACATTAATTGAAACATTTAAGATCCAGAGGGGACTAGACTGGGCGGGGGATGTAGAAAGGAGAATCGAGAAATAGTGGTCATAGTTTAAAAATAAAGATCACCCATTTAAGACAGAGATAAGGTAACTTTTTTTTTCTCTCCCAGAGGGATGTGAGTCTTTAGAATTCCCTACCTCAAAAGGCAGAGGATGTGGAATGTTTTGAGGCAGAGGTAGATAGATTTGCGATGACCAAGGGAATGAAAGATTATCAGGGCAAGTGCAGGAATGTAGCGTTGAGATTAAAATCAGATCAGCCATGACCTTATTGAATGGGAGAGCAGGCTCAAAGTGTCGAATGGCCTGCTCTTGTTTGTACCTTTGAGTGACCCCTCTGTCTGATAAACAATTGTTCATTCCTCACCCACACACGTGATTCTGTCTTTCATGCAATAACACTGTGGAACACCTTCTGCCTCAGCTACAGTATGAGCTGCTCATGTTAACCTGTTTACCTCTGGATCTGGTTTCTGAGCCTCAGTTATTGAAGGCATCCTAAACACTTTCTATGAATTATCCCTGTGCTAATCCCTTCAAGGTTTCTAGGGAATCACTAATTAATCTCCTCGTGGAGTTTGTTGAGTATGAGTTCCCTGAGTAAAAGGCAATGGAACTCATCACTGGAGCCCTTTATAAAGCAGCCCCAGGGATAGATCTGCAGGACTCTCTGTCTTGGCCTGGAACTTGTCAATATATGACATGAGTAGGGCCTCTATTTTGGTGCTCAACATTAAACATTGTTCCTTTCCATTTGAGGTTTCTGAGTTATTTCACTCCACGATCATTCGAGAAAAGTTTGGTTACACTAACATCTACTTGTGGTATCCCTGTGGCCTCTGGAGATGGATATTGTTTAGCCATTGCTCTGGTCCCCACATACGATGGAGAAGTGCCTGCAACTTATTGCTGTACACCATCTGACTCTTTAACCTTACTTTCTCTTGTTGGGTTTTTACACACAGATAAAAGCCTTTCAGCTTTTGATTAAAGGCAAAGTTGTAACTTTCACTTCAGTCAAATCATTAGTTTGGAATAAGTCAACTTTGTTCACAGGCACGTTTTTAATGATTTGTGTCACTATTCCCAATCACAAGTCATGCTCTTTATACAACAGGATGGGGATGCGCTCTCCACTGATACTGATTATTAACAGTTTGGCTTTCTCAGCACTCTCTGGAGGAACATCTATCTACATCTCCAACAAGAGAGTTGAGGCGCTTTACCTGTAAGCTTTGAGTAGGTTTACCTGTATCATGTGAAGAAAAGATGTTATCTTTCCTCTTGACAAAAACCCTTGCTGTCTCTCATCTACTTTCCTCATCGCTCGGGCAGTAACAGCAGAGCTTACCTCCAGTCTCCTGGTTCTAGTGAAAGCCTTTATTTGAGCCATGGTATTTTCCTTGTGAGTTCCTTTTTGTTTTGTACTCTCTCTGATGAACCCCAAAAAGGTCCAATGGGCTTCCCTTGCAACTCCCAGCATTTGGAGTGGGAAGGTCTCACCTTGTGATAGAAACACCTAGCCCTCGATTGTAACCTCCACCCTGAGCACCTTCTTTTCTGGATCTGAGGATGAAGACTAGAGGACATCGGTTTATGGTGAGAGGGGAAAGAATAAAAGGGAACCTGAAAAGCAACCTTTTTACACAGAGGGTGTTGTACATTTGGAATGAGCTCCAGGTGGAAGTCATTGAGGCGGGTACATTAACAACATTTAAAAGGCATTTGGGCAAATACATGGATAGGAAATGATGAGAAGGGTAAGGGCCAAGTGCCGGGGAATGGGGTTAGCGTGGAGAGCCATTTTGGTTCAGCATAGACCAGTTTGTGCCAAAGGGCCGGTCTCCGTGCTGCGGGATTCCATTACTCTATAACATCTGGAGGAATTGCTGTCTGCCTCTCCTTTCCCTTCCTTTCATTGGCGCCCCTTGTTGTGAGTTTATGGGAGAGGGACAGAAAAGAAAACCTACTTTTATGGACCAGCTCAGAATCATTAACCATTTCTGCTGCCTGTCCCTCAGTTGCCACCTTTTTGTCTTCAACACTGCCTCTCATTATGAAAGGCGTTAAATTCTTTGAAGAGAATGACCTTTTCATAATGACCTTTATAAATGGAGGGAGGGGGAGGGAGGTATTTACTCCTAATACCTGTATCCTACCTGACACAATATCTCACTTTACCCTTTCAAATTCAATGCACATTTGCCAGGCTGTTACCTTAAATTGCAAAACCGTTTCAGGAGCTGTCATATAAACACAAAATGAAGCCTTTATTTCAAACTCATAGTCCATTGAAACATCTTCTCCCAGTGCTGCAGAAAATTCCGGTGCTCCACCTACCAACCTACTCTGCAGCAGCGGTGTTCAGTTCCCCTACAACCATTTTATTTACTCTGCTATTTTCTCAAAAGATGTAACAATGAGTCCACATCCTTCATCCCAAATTTTGGTAGGACCTGCAAAAATGTAAACTTTCCTGAATTAGCCTTTAGATGATGACTAGATTTTCCTGATCAGAGCTTTCCTTGGGACAGGAGGTCTTTAATTTGATCTCCATCATTTCAACATGGTATTCCCTATCTCTCTCCATTTCTCCCCTTTCTCTATTCTTCTCTCTTTGCAGGATCTCTGGTTCTCGCTCTCACATCAGTTTCCTTGTGCTTTCCTCTCTGTGAAATGTCCATAATTTATCTGTCTATTTTCATTCAAGCTCAAATGTTTTTCTCTCCATCCCCGCCTTTAAAATTTCCTTCCCAATCTCCAGCTGCTTTGATCCTCATCCTGTTGAACTATAATTGAATCCTGACTAACTCAAGAGATTCTCCCACGCAATCCAACTCGATCTTCAAGTTACGGGGAAAACAAAATCTCTCCTGGTGTTTTTTTTTTGGCTTCCAAGCAGTTTCCCACTTCCCATTTTCCAGTTTGTAGTTCAAAATGAAAAAGAAAGTGGGCTCTTCCAAGTTCCCAAAATATTCATTTCTCACTGTCTACTGTTTATAGAATTTATCCATCACAATGATTCCTGATGTTCACTGACATAGGTGGAGATCTCTCCTTAGGTCAGTACTCAATAAAGAGAGAAAATATCAAACTATTGAAATAAATGGATTGAACAACATGAAAGTTTGGAATGCTAATCCTCTGATTGTTAAAAACTGCATGGCTGGTGAAACCTATTCATTTGACATCCTGCCAAAACATTCCTCTGACATTTAGCAGACTGCTGCTGACGATACAGATGAATGGAGAGCCATACATCCTTGGCTTCGGGATGTCCATAGCTGTCACAATAATCAACAACAACCGCTTGCATTTATATCGCATCTTAAAGGCAGTTCAACAGCTCAAGACCCTTCACAACAGTGACAGTCAAACTTTGAAAATGAACCAGATAGGGATCTATCAGGACAGATGGTTGAGGAGGCAGGTTACAAGGTGAAACAATAGCAGGAGGGGATGAGAGGTTTAGGAACGGAATTCCAGAGCTTCGGATACAGATAGCTGAAGGCCACAGCCAGTGATGGCAGGGTGATTAAGTTAGAGATGTGTAAGAGTGCAGAACTGCAGGACTACAGAGGTCACCTATCTCAGAGGTTTCTAGATTGTGGGGGAGTTTACAGAGAGAGAGAAGGATAGGGTACACACACGCTCAATGCTGAGTATGCATCAGCATCAGCATCAGCATCAGCATCAGTGCACCTCTGTCTCCACGTTCCTGAGATTGGATCCTTCTTCCAGCCCACAACAAATGAACATTAGCAGATCTCACTTAAATGGTTGATGGATGGCAGCTGTTCTGAAAATTCAATTACCCAGATAAACATGGATACATGGAGACGATTGGGGCAGTGCCTGGCTAGTCCCCCTGGATTTAACCAGGAATGAGGGCAAACTAAATGAGTCACAATAATGTCAGTCTTCACCTCCATACAAGGCTCTCATCTGCAACTTGCAGCGTCTCAGATTCTTATAATGTGTTTTTGAATATTACAGTGCACTCGAACATTCTCTGTGTGGGAACTGTGGGCCGATCTGGAAAAAATACAAAACATTAAATGGATATTTATATGTGTTGTGAAATAAAACATGCTGCCTGTCACCTCTTAATAGCCTTACTTGGCAAGGTTGGAGCTCACAATGACTTCCAAAGCGTTTCTGCAGTGGAAGGATAACAGTGCCGGTACTGAAGCCAAACCCTAATCATGCAGAAAATGCACAATTCAGATCAACACACGGATTAATTTATACCGTAGTCTCTTGAGAACTGCGAGGCAAAAAACTTGCCAAAAGCAGGGAGCAGTTATTACAACATTGCACGGAACTGAACAGTCTAGACTTCTGCAATTCAATTCATTTTAGGAGTTTACAATTGGGCCTTGACTGGGGAGGGACTGACGTACTAAAATAAAAAAGTATCACGTCATGTTACTGAGTGTCTAACAGCCCAAACAACCTTTGATATTTATATTGGCAAAAGGAGGTCTTCCCAACTAAGGTTACATGGCAGAGTGTTACTCACCGTTACATTAATTTGGGAAGACATTGGAATGCTGTGTTTATACTACTGTGCAAAAAATAACAGTTAAATTGACCATACTGCGAAAATGCAAAGTGGCGTTGAATTTAAACTTTGTAAGAAATGTTTGCTGAGACATTAATCTTCCACACTGGGATAAAAATACCAAAAATGGAGACTCAGGGTGAAGTGAGAATGGCAGTGATTGGGGGATAATGAAGCAGCCCCTGCCTGACTGTGCTCCTTGGAAATCTGTTGGCTGTTTCTCCATGGCTGGGTGATTGCCTTACCCTCCTCCCCCCCCCACTTCATTTCTAGCACTACATTGTTAGATCCCTTCAATTTCAGTTTGCTGACCCCACCCCTCCCCTCCCCCCCACTGGGATAATGGTCTCAGGGAACACCAAATTAGGGCATTCACACATACACATTGATAGAATTTCAATATCCAAAGGACCACTAGATGCCTCAGATACAAATATTTTTGAAGTATAGTCATTATTGTACTGTCAGAAACATGGCAGGCAATTGCACTCTGTAAGATTCTAAAAGCAGCAATGAGATAATGTACAGAAAAGATGTATTTTTTTGTGTGATTATTATTGAGGGATGTATCAGGAAACTAGGGACAACTGCCCTGCTCTTGCAGAGTCATAAAGTCATACAGTGCAGAAACGGATCCTTTGGTCCAACCAGTCCGTGCTGAATATAATCCCAAACCAAACCAGTCCCACCTTCCTGCTCCAGGCCCATATCCCTCCAAACCTTTCCACTTCATGAATCCATCCAAATGTCTTTTAAAGATTGTAATTTGGCCTGCATCCACCAATTCCTCTGGAAGATCATACCACACACGAACCTCTGTATAAACAACTTGCCCCTCATGTCTTTTGTAAATCTCTCTCCTCCTGCAGAATAATACCCCAGGAACTTTCACATCTAACTGAGAGGACAGGTAAAGTTACCAGAGTGCCAGTGGACCATAGGGCTACTGTCTCATTAGAAAGAGAGAGAGAGGTGACTGACAGTGGTTTAACCTGAGGGTCAATGTGCATCAGGTATTGAACCCACTCTGTTGGCATCAATCTGCATTCCAAACCTGCCACTCAGTTACCTGAGCTAAAGGGCACTTCATTGAATACTGCAGACTGGTGCTATTGGACTGTGTTTCCCTAGGATATTTTTCTCCACCCATGTCATGTGTGCCTTGCGCATGTTGAATGGTGGAGTGGGTTTGATGGGCCGAGTGGCCCCCTCTATATTTCCATGTTTAATCAGAGCATAGACTGGCAATTGGAGGCGGGAGAGGAAGTGGTTGTGGTGCATTGGTACAAAGGCAGGCCCTCCTGAACTAGGCAAACGGGCCCTTAATTAGGCATTTCAGTGGCTCAGTTAGACATGTATTGGGTCTTGTGCCATGAGGGTACCCACTGCTGATAACAGCAGTCTCCTCTCAGCACCTTTACCCCCCCTTCCCCCCAACCTCCACATCCCCAGCTGCCCTGTCCCCTGGACCATCACCGAGAAGCTGGGGAAATCCAGCCCTCATGTAGAAATGTGGGTTTACACCATAAATAAAGAAACAACAACAAAATGAGGGGGATAAGAAAAGTAAAATTCAAATGGCAACAAAAACGATTTGTGAGAGTAAGTAGGAAATTCAGAAGGGGGGAGGGGTTTATCTGGGATGCGTCACCTGACGGGTTAATGGATGCATTCTACATGACCAAAGAAAACACTATTGGGGGCATTTACACAGATTCAGACTTGGGATGGGTGGTGGTGGGGGTGAGTGTGTTGCTGGGAAAGCACAAGCAGGTCAGGCAGCATCCGAGGAGCAGGAAAATCGACGTTTCGGGTAAAAGCTGTTCATCAGGAAGGGCAGTAATCACTTTCACCAGTATTCTGACTTGAGTCAGGGGATTATTCAGGGAAACAGGTCAGCAATAGCCTCAGTGGCATGCTCATTCCCCTTGGCCAGCATCACAAAGTGGGTGAGCATGCATTGTCAGTTTTGTAACTAACTTACAAACAAACAAACAAAAAACCCCCGAAGGCTGAGGACAGATGCTAAAGCCCACCATACTCAAATGCACCATTCCACCCTCAGTTTATTTTAATGTTTTAAAACTGTTCTGCACGCTAGCCACCAATTTGCAAACTCTGGTGGTTCTGCAACGATTAGCATTGTAAATTCTATTGTCAAGGTTGAGGAGAACATCTAGTGATTTGATTAAGACTCCCAGTTTTATAAGTACGTTAACAATAAAGGCTGCTATTTATTGCTGCACTGTAATGAACACCATCACCTTCATTATTCCCTCAGCATTTCACTAATTTTCTGCAACGTTGAACCTGACCAAGATGCAATTACCAATGTGTGTGAAATAATATCAAACTCCCCTTGTAAAAAAAAATTAAAGAGACAGGGACCTTTTGAGAATTATCTTTTTAAATCTTTTAAGGTCAGCAGTGGTAACCTTTGTTTAAAATTGACAATACGATATACATACTTGAATTAGGTGCACCAAAAAGAGACCACAGATTCTCATCTTTTCTAACTATACATTTGTACAATAAATATACGATGCCAAGTCCTGGGGACTGTTCTTAGGGCTAAAGGGATGAAACGGAATGGGGAGAAGTTGGGTATTCAGTTGGATGATCAGCCATGAGCAGATACATAGCATTGAATGACCTGCTCCTGCTCTGATGTTCTACGTTTCTATAGACACAGCCTGCAGACGATCACTTATGACATTGCTTTACATCATATTAAGATGCGGAAAAACGCACATCGTAATCTTTTCCAGTTGTCGAGAATCAATCTTCTGTTAGCGCCAATCACGTTAGGAGTGGAATTAGGAAATGCTTTCTCACACAAAGTGAGTTGAATTTTGAAACTGTCTATGGAAGGTAAACATTGTGAAAAGGAAATAAGAAGGGGAAACGTTTCGTTTTGCCCCCATCAGGTCTAGGAAACAAGAAACAGACTTGAACAAAGTGACACCATTTTACACAGCGGTAGAAGAGGACATCAATGTCATGGCGTTGCAGCACCAACAGTGAACTGTCAATCTTCATTCTCAGACCAGGCAGGTCGAATTTCATTGGTCGCGGTGTTACTAGTTTAATGCAGAGGGGATTGACTGTCTCCATTACCCTTTATTTCCAAATTAGAAGGTGCAAAGTATGAACAATTATTTTTGTCTTCATGAAACAGGCCCCGTGTATTAACAAGTGTAGCTTCTAGCTTCCACTAGCCAGTACACTCTGAGCTCAATAGATGATCTTACATTGGTTTCCAATGAAACTCTTAGCACAGTCTAGATTACTAGTATAAGTGACGTCCAGTAGCAGAATCACATCTAATGGTGGATATGTTACTCTGGAGCTTACAAGCATGGACTGGCTGAGCATGAGCTGCTGGTGCCTCTGGGTAATAGTCAGTGGGTTGTGCTGTTTGGTACAGTCTGTCTGGTATTGGGATACGCTGGCAATATACCTGGCATTCTTATATCATAGTGCTTAGTTGTGCCACGGGTGTTATGGTGGGTATACAGAGTTGGGGTCACAGATCAAGCATGATCTCATTGAATTGGTGAACAGGATTAAGGGGCTGAATGGCCTCCTCCTGTTCCTATGAACTTAATTCATGTAAAAATATCTCCTATTGGAAGTTATTAGGACATAATTACATTATGTCACATAGAATGCTACAAAAACTCAGCAAGTCTGGCAACATTTGTGGAGAGAGAAACTGAGTTAACATTTCAAGTCCAGTCTGACTCTTCTGCCGAACCTTAAATTGTAGACTGATGGGGAGGTAACTGGCCGGGTTTGAAATGATATTTGGATATTTTAGGTAATTTCATTGTAACTAATTTCCTGGAAATCACTTGGCTGGACTGAGTTCTCCTTCAGTAATAACTGTCCAGTTAGACCTCGAATGAGGGCTCATTCCTGATGAAGGGCTTTTGCCTGAAACTTCGATTTTCCTGCTCCTCGGATGCTGCCTGACCTGCTACGCTTTTCCAGCGCCATTCTAATCTTGACTCTGATCTCCAGCATCTGCAGTACCCACCTCCACCTTATTCCTGGCATTGCCCTCCTGCACTCTCCATTGAACCAGGGTTGATCCCTGGCTTGATGGTGATGGTTGAGTGGGGGATATGCCGGGCCATGGGGTTACAGATTGTGCTGGAGTACAGTTCTGTTGCTGTTGGCCTGACAGAGTTATCATGAAGCAGTAAAGGAATGAAAGCACAGAGACCCAGAAAATCGGTGGTGGAATTGTCATCGGATCAGTGTGGAGAGGAACTGAGATTAAATCAATCCCAAGAAATATTCCCATCCTGAACATTAACACAACTGCCAGAGGTATCATTTACCCAGAGCAGGGACTGATTGTTCAGAAAGGAAAGGGTATATTTGCAGATTTCTCAAAAACGCAAAATGAAAAATATTATCCATAACAATAAGGAGGAAAAGCTTGAGCTATCAGGATTTCTATGGTAACAGAGGTGGATCAGTTTATAAAATATCTGCTGTTCTTTACTATAATGGCTGTGTAAGATACTCAGAATATTAGATTCCCTTAGAACAGTGTCTGGAGTGGCTGATTATCAGATCAATGGAAGGTATCAGATCTTCTCGAGGTCTAACTGGACAGTTATTACTGAAGGAGAGCTCAGTCCAGTCAAGTGATTTCCAGGAAATTAGTTACAATGAAATTACTTAAAATATCTAAATAGCATTTCAAACAATATCAGAAACTGGACACATTCTCTCCTGTTACTCTCTGACTGCAGGCAAGGAAACAGAACGAGAGAGTGACAAGGTTTCCGCATCTAATATTCCTAATAGCCCAAATTTCTGGGCTTAATTTAGTCTTAAACTAAATTTAGTCTTTAACTAAATACCTAATTGCTAATATATCCAGGTAAATAAACCTGCGTTGACATGATGTAACAGAATTGTCTAGGTATCCGTTTCAGATTCCTTATTCTATAAACATATGAAACCTAATGAACACATGTGGATCGAGTTGTGGGCTATTGTTGATTCTTATTTTGTCCAAGCTTTTAAAGTTAAACTTCCTGCTAGTGTATTTCTTTTTCAAAATGTCTGCTCCAATTAGTAATGTATACAGGAGGTGAAACTGTATTAACATGTGTTTTGAGTTTTGAGGATCTGCTAGAAAATTTCTTGATCTGTGTACTTATCTACAAGAATGATTAACGTCTTCCATATCTTGACCCTCAGCATCCCATACCATTCCCAGTGTCTGGTCCCTCTGACAGGCCCTAACCTGTTTGTTGACTGCCACCCTTACCCAGTGACACCAGACCCACAGCAATGTGGTTGACTCATAGGTTGACTCTGAACTGCCCCCTGCGCATCGGGGATGGGCAATAAATGCTGACCTAGCCTCATTCTATGAATGAATTAAAAGAATATATAATTATTGCTGTAAAGACCCAGCTGATTCTATAATGCCCTTTGGAGGGGGAGGAGTCAGCTGTCACTAGCTGGTTTATGACTCCAGACCCACAGTAACATGGCTGCCCTCTGGGCAATTAGGGATGGGCAATAAATCCTGCCTGTGACAGTGATAGCCACCCTCCCATGAAGAACAGGGACTGTCCTTGGGCATACAATTCCTCGTTTCTCAAAATCAATTCATGAGTTAAAGAGGTTTTGTTGAGATAGTTATACCTTTCCCAGATAGGAGATGAGAGGAAATATTCAAGGAGAAGAGATACAAATATTCTGTGGCCCAAATATTCTCATCTCTTGGTACCCAGGGACTTCTGGAAGGAAATGGAGTCATGAAGTAATCTCTTGTTAAGACAGATTTTCTCCCATTTCACAACAGAGACTTCTTCCTGAAGGAACCTGACTCATTCATGTTCAATTCAGAATGTGTAACATAGCTTCATAATACCATTTCACCGCAGGTGTAGAGCTTCTATGAAATTCAGTATAAAACCATCCGAGACTAAACAGTTAGAATTAAAATGCAACAAGACAGAAAATAAATTCTCAAAATTACAGACTTGTGGTCATTGCCATTAAGACGTACATGGAATAGTGTAGGTTAGATGGGCTTCAGATTGGTATGACAGGTTGGCGCAACATCGAGGGCCGAAGGGCCTGTACTGCGCTGTAATGTTCTATGTTCTAAGACTTTTTCCTGTTAAGTTTCACAATTCATACACATGTCCAAGAATTTTTTTTTTTTCTCTTTTTACTCATTCATGGGATGTGGGCATCATTAGCTAGTCAACCATTTATTGCCCTGTCCTTTGTTGACCCCTGAGAAGATGGGGGTGAGTTTCCTCCTCTGTGCTGTAGGTAGACCCACAATACCCTGAGGGAGGGAATTCCAGGATTCTGACCCAGTGATACTGAAGGACCGGTGATATATTTCCAATTCAGGATGGGGAGTGGCTCTGAGGGGAGCTTGGTGTTCCCATGTAGCTGTTGCCCTTGTCCAAGGTAGTGGTGGCTGGAAGGTGCTGTGGTGAATTTCCATATTGTAATCTGCCCACCATTTCTATAGAGAAATCTCATGACTTGCATTATATGTGAATAATTTATTAACTTTAACAAAAAACAAATTATCCAATTGATTTGTGTTAAAACGTTACGGCCTTGAAATTAACTGTGCGAATCTAAAACAAACAGAGAAACTCCTCTGTCAAAATATCTGGGAAAGGTGGATGTTTAGCCATGTTGACACTGGGCAGTTTGAAAGGCTCCAATTTCTTCCTTTGGCAATTCTTATGGAAATGCAATTGGCAACATTCCCAAGTGCAGGTCCATGAAACCACTGATGATATACAATCCCGGAGAATTAAGTCTCTCCATGTGTTTAAATTTAGAAAAGTAATATAATTTTTTAATGTAATCTTTTCATCGACTGGTACAGAGAAAGGTTTGTGGCCCACTCCCGTTTCTGCCACTTATTGAATGGCTTTCTTTCACTCACTCGCAATTCTCTGTATTTTTTCCTGCTGATTAGTGTCACCTCACATATTTAGAATGTCCGCCTATCTACTCAGAGTGAGAATACATGGCTTGTGCAGCAGATTTGCTCATTTCACACCCATGTCAAAATTACTTATTAAATTCAGCACCTTCCAATACCATGTGCTGGAGGGAGACCTCGAAGTGGCACCATTCAAACACTCGCTGACAATCAGCATATGTAGCTGTGTGCCTGGCGAACTCATTTACACAGATAAAAATGTCACAGCAATATGCTCAAACTCGTTCTCCCCTTTCATCATCATTAATTGCTGGTTATGGATCTGTCCTCTTTGCTTATGAAGGCAGTGTTAGGGATGCTGCCTCCACCAGTCTGATTAAGAATTAAAATAAAACTGTGCCAATTCATTTCAGCGGCGGTGCAATTCTTTAATCAAGAGATGGATTTTGCTCTTAATTAGTTGGTTGGCCACAGGGGAGGGTGTAGAATTAAGGGTGTGATAGAGCCCGAAGGGGGAAGGGTTGGGGCTGAGAGGATAGGGCATGGGGAATAATTGTCAGTCTCTCCCAAGTGGGTTCTTGTAACAGGGAGAATATGTTCCTCTCGGGTGCCAGGGTGCTGCTGTTTAAATATAATAGCGAAAGCATCTTTCACTGAACTGTCTCTCAGCTATAAGGCTGACTGTGACTTCATTCAGACTGGGCCAGCTGACATTGAAACACTTTGACAGTGACCAGTCTCCTTTATTGTTTCAGTTAATGACAGGGAGACTCAGTGATCTGATCCCAGGTAGGGACGGTCACTCAAGTGTGGAAAGAAACTTAAATATTCAGTGTGACCTGTTCCCTCCCAGACCCACACAGGCATGTTCTCACCCTCAGTGCTGCAAGAACATGCTGAGGCAGTTCCAACCTGGCTTCTTATAAATGGGAGCCATACTGGTTCCCCGTGGTTGTTTCACATTCAGCTCGTACGGTTTTCATGCTGCAGTGGTAGTGTCCCTATCTCTGAGCCAGGAGGCCCAGGTTCAAGGCCCACCTGATCCAGTGGTGGGTCATAAATGGAGGATGTGTTGGTTCCAATTGGGAAGGTTGTGTTGGGGTTTGAGGGAGCGGGTGTTGGAAAGGGGCAGGGCCAGGAGGTATGGAATGGAGAATGACAGTGCAATACAGGACACGAGGAGGCCATTCATTCCATCGAGCCTGTGAAGGCTTTTTGAAAGAACTGTTGGGTTACTGCTGCCCCTCCCCTTGCCTCCCCTCCTCTCCCCTCCCCTCACCTCCTCTCCCCTCCTGTCCCTTCTCCTCCTTTCTCCTTCTCTCCCCTGACCTACAGTGTCCCCACACTCCTCAATGAACCTTAGAACCTGCTGCTCAGCCACTCAGTCATTACATCCTCATGAACATCTGAGTGCTTTCAGATCATCCAGATGTCATTGCAAACCCTTGTTCCATTCTGATGAAGCTTGGGGAAAACTGCTCGGGAAGACCCTGGGGGGTCGCTATTTGAAGGCAGTGAGGATTGTCAGACTAATAGTGAAATAGCCAATGGCAGCTGGTAGCACATCTTCTCTGAAGTGAAGGCATGCACGATGAGGAAGGAGGAGAGATGACAGGCACATCGAGTCAGACAGCACAGAAATGGGTCCTTCGGCCCACCACATCAATGCCGACTAACAAACACCAAACTATATTGAAATAAAACAAATTTGTGCAGATGCTGGAGACCTGAAACAAAATCAGAAAGTGCTGGAGAAACTCAGGCCTGGCAGCATCTGTGGAGAGAGAAATGGAGTTAGCGTTTTGGTTGCAGTGCCTCATCGTCAGAACCAAACAACACTATTCCCACTTACCTACGCTTGGTTTATAGCCTGCGATGCCCTGGCATTTTAAGGGTAAATTCAGCTGCTTCTAAAATGGTGTGACAGTACCTTCCCCACTGCCCTCTCAGGCAGCACCTTCCATATTTCTACCAGCCTCTGGGTGAAATAATCTTTCCTCAGATCCCTCTGAATCACTTATTCCTCACCTTAAACCTCTGTCCTCTGGTCTTAGATCATCTGCCAGCAGGAAAAGCTTTGCGCGATCTACTCTGTGTCTCTCCTAATGTAGTCTACCTCCAGCAGATTCCCACCCCTCAGCCTCCTCTGCTCTGGGGAAAACAAATCCAACCTGTCCAGTCGTTCCTCACAACTGGGACATTCCATCCCTGGCAATGTCCTGGTGAAACTCCTCCGCACCCTCTCCAGCGCAATCCCGTCTTTCCAATAATGTGGCGACCAGAATTGCGAACTGTACTCCAGCTGTGACCTGACCAAGTCTGTAGTGAGACTTCGTTGCTCATGATGAAAGCAGGCATTTCAAAAGCCTCCTTCACCAGTGAGGACCTTCAGGGATCTATGGACTGGTACCGAGGGGCTTCACCAGGATGGGGGAACCTTGATTATGAACCTGTATAAGATTATGAAAGGATTGGACACTCTGGCAGCAGGAAACATGTTTCCGCTGATGGGTGAGTGCCGAACCAGAGGATACAGCTTAAAAATATGGGGTAGACCATTTAGGACAGAGATGAGGAGAGCCTTCTTCACCCAGAGAGTGGTGGCTGTGTGGAATGCTCTGCCCCAGAGGGCAGTGGAGGCCCAGTCTCTGGATTCATTTAAGAAAGAGTTGGATAGAGCTCTCAAAGATAGTGGAATCAAGGGTTATGGAGATAAGGCAGGAACAGGATACTGATTGAAGATGATCAGCCATGATCATATTGAATGGCGGTGCAGGCTCGAAGGGCTGAATGGCCTACTCCTGCACATATTGTCTATTGTCTATTGAGGAAAGGCTGGATTGGCTGGGCCTTTTCTCCCTAGAGTCAAGGGGAGAATTGATCAAGGTGTGAGGGGCCTGGGTAAAATGGATGGGAAAGGTTTGTTTACCTGAGCAGAGAGGCCAATGAGGAGGCAGCCTGGAATTAAAGTGATTGGAGGGAGATGAGGAAAAATTATTTTCATGCTGAGGGTGGTTGGCATCTGGGACTCCCCGCCTGAAATCAGGGAGGAAAGGAACCACCCCTGCTCACCCCATCCTGCTCCATGCCTGAACCTGTGGGCGATGGACCAAATACTGCAACATGGGATTGGGCAACTTGTCATGATCATATGATGGGCTGAATGACCCCCCTTTTTTGTAGCTGTGTTCTGTGTTTCAGTTCTGGGTTTGAACTCAGTAAATGGATCAACTTCAAAACCCTACTTTGCCTGGTCAACCTTTTCCACCTGAATTATGGTGGAAAACCAAACCACCCCCAAAACCAAACCACCCCCCCTCATCCCCAAAAACCTTCCATCCCCCCTCCAATTATCAAGAATGTACACACCCCTGCTGTAAACACATTTAATTGTGAATTGTTGTGTGCTCCCTGATGGTCTCTCAGGGATCATTGTGTCATTGCTCTCGAGTCACTGCAATGTTATCATATATTATGTTCTGACTTCCCAACATTGTGGGCGGCACGGTGGCACAGTGGTTAGCACTGCTGCCTCACAGCGCCTGAGACCCGGGTTCAATTGACTGTGTGGAGTTTGCACGTTCTCCCCGTGTCTGCGTGGGTTTCCTCTGGGTGCTCCGGTTTCCTCCCACAGTCCAAAGATGTGCGGGACAGATAAACTGGCCATGCTAAATTGCCCATAGTGTTAGGTAAGGGGTAAATGTAGGGGTATGGGTGGGTTGCGCTTCGGCGGGTCGGTGTGGACTTGTTGGGCCAAAGGGCCTGTTTCCACACTGTAAGTAATCTAATCTAGTAATCTAATTTAATTTCTTGGTTCTGTGCGGTTACAGAGACACTGGGATTGGGATCTGTCTGGGTGGGTGGGAATGCCTGATGATGGAAGATAATGCTGCTCAGTATTCCATCATAACACACACAGCAAAACGAGGGTGGGGGTGGAGGTGAGGATGGGGGTGGGGGTGGAAGGGTGGGAAACACCACAATGAATACTCAGCACATTGGTTCAGTCTGCTTATACGTCAGAACACTGTAAAATTAAATGTTGAGACGAGTGTGCGTAATTTGACCTTGAAATGGAACAGCATCTAATGATGAGTTTTCTTTAAAAGCAGCTTCGTTTATGAGCTTGCTGCAGTGTTGTGTTATCCAGATCGGTGCTGGGTCCTCTACTTTTTGTCATTTACATAAATGATTTGGATGCGAGCATAAGAGGTGCAGTTAGTAAGTTTGCAGATGACACCAAAATTGGAGGTATAGTGGACAGCGAAGAAGGTTACCTCAGATTACAACAGGATCTTGACCAGATGTGTCAATGGGCTGAGAAGTGGCAGATGGAGTTTAATTCCAATAAATGCGAGGTGCTGCATTTTGGGAAAGCAAATCTTAGCAGGACTTATACACTTAATGGTAAGGTCCTAGGGAGTGTTGCTGAACAAAGAGACCTTGGAGTGCAGGTTCATAGCTCCTTGAAAGTGGAGTCACTGTTAGTTAAGAAGTCATTTGGTAAGCTTTCCTTTATTGGTCAGAGTATTGAGTACAGGAGTCGGGAGGTCATGTTGCGGCTGTACAGGACATTGATTAGGCCACTGTTGGAATATTGCATGCAATTCTGGTCTCCTTCCTATCAGAAAGATGTTGTGAAACTTGAAAGGGTTCAGAAAAAATGTACAAGCATGTTGGCAGGGTTGGAGGATCTGAGCTACAGGGAGAGGCTGAACAGGCTGGGGCTGTTTTCCCTGGAGCGTCGGAGGCTGAGGGGTGACCTTATAGAGGTTTACAGAATTATGAGGGGCATGGATAGGATGGGTAGGCAAAGTCTTTTTCCTGGGTTTGGGAAGTCCAGAACTAAAAGGCATAGGTTTAGGGTGAGGGGGGAATGATATAAAAGAGACCTACGGGGCAACTTTTTCACACAGAGGATGATGTGTGTATGGAATGAACTGCCAGAGGAAGGGGTGGAGGCTGGTACAATTGCAACATTTAAGAGGCATTTGGATGGGTATATGAATAGGAAGGGTTTGGAGGGATGTGGACTGGGTGCTGGCAGGTGGGACTAGATTGGGTTGGGATATCTGGTCGGCATGGACGGGTTGGACTGAAGGGTCTGTTTCCATGTTGTACATCTCTATGACTCTATGAGACTGAAGTGCAACCTGTAGCTGAATATCTGTGACTCTGAGGCAGATTCAAACTGTAAGATGTCTGATTATGTCTGCTAACACTGACTGCATGTATTCCTGAAGGTCTCATGATCTCCAGCCTCTGACTGGCATTACCCCAGCACCCTTAACCCCATTACCCCTCAAACCACCTGCTACACTTTCACATCATTCACCCCTAACCCTACTCCTAACTCTAACCCTAACTCTAATTCTAACTCCAATGCTAACCCAAACCCTAACTCTAACTCTAACTTTATCTCTAACCCTGAGTGTACTCTCACCCTGTGACACTGTATAATACAGTTACACTATGGCACTACTATCAAACTGTATCAATGTGAAGATGGTTATTATGACAATACCGTCATGATGTGAAAATGCTGTCAACTCTGGCACTGTATCAACTCAGTTTAGAGTGACATTATGTCAATATATTTTTCCTGTGATATTGTGACAATATATTAACTTTGCGTTCTAAGATTCTGTTACCCTCTGATACAGTAATAACTCAATAATATTATGACACTGTGATAATACAGCTAGTCTGCAACAATACAGTTACACTGCTACACTGTGAAAATGCTGTTACACTCTACCATTACAATTATACAGTTACCCTGTGACAATACTTTTATACTGTACCATTACATTTACACGGTTACACTGTGACAATAGTGTCATGCTGTACTATTACAATTACAATTACACCGTGATAATACTGTTACACTGTTTTATTACAATTGCATAGTTACACTGTCACAATACTGTTACACTGCACCATTACAATTACACAGTTACACTGTCACAATATTGTTAAACTGTCCCATTACAATTACACAGTTACACTGTGACGGTACTGTTACACTGTACCATTACAGTTACATAGTTACACTGTGAATACTGTTACACTGTACCATTACAGTTACACTGTGACAATACTATTACACTGTACCATTACAATTACACAGTTACACTGTGACAATACGGTTAAACTGTACCATTACAATTATATAGTTACACTGTGACAATACGGTTAAACTGTACCATTACAATTATATAGTTACACTGTGGCAATGCTGTTACACTGTACCATTACAGTTAAACAGTTACACTGTGACAATACTGTTACACTGTACCATTATAATTATATAGTTACACTTTGACAATACTGTTACACTGTTTTATTACAATTACACAGTTATACTGTGACAATACTATTACACTGTATTATTAAAATTACACAGTTACATTGTGACAATGCTCTTACACTGTACCATTGCAATTACACAGTTACACTGTGACAATACTGTTACATTGTACCATTACAATTACACAGTTACACTGTGACAATACTGTTACAATGCACCATTACAATTACACAGTTACACTGTGACAATACTGTTACACTGTACCATTACAATTACACAGTTAAACGTTGACAGTACTGTTATACTGCACCATTACAGTTACACTGCTATACTGTGACAATGCTGTTACACTGTACCATTATAATTACCCTGATACCATACAACAATACAGTTACACGGTTATACTTTGACAATATAGTTATTCTTCAACATTGTGACAAAACCTGCTTCAGGCTGCCTTGAGCTTTCTCATTTCCTGGTCCGCTCTGCTCTCTGACCTGCTCACTCCAAGCACGAGGGGTGGATGCTTTTCTGACTTTGTGTCCTGTTTGGCGTGAATCTTATTTCTCTCCTGCCATAATTGTAATGGTAGTGAGTAGCCCAGCATTGCATCTGTGAGCTTTGTTGGGCAGATGATGCTTCACAGGGATTCTTAATGACCTCTCCAGACTTTGGACTTATTGTGGATCACAGCAAGAAGTGGAGGATGGTATTAAACTCTGACAAACTACTCTTATGCAGTAATCTAGGTGACAGTTTATAGATGGCTCACTTTGAACATATATTTTTAAATGAACTTCAGAAAATTCAACATGACAGTCTTTTCTACTTAAATGAACAAGATAATACAGGAGATTAATGCACAATGAGTACTTAAAACAACTAAAGCAGTTATTTAATTTAAAAAAACGTAGATCCCGAAAATTAGAGCAATACTGAGTCAGGGACCCTCGCACTTATGTGTCAATATTGCAGATTCTGAATTATTCAGACAGTCTGGAAAAGAAATCCCTGAAAACATGTCATTTTAATGCAGGAAATAAATTGTAGCATTGTGATTGTATTTTTAGATTTGCTGTGTGACACTCTGGCTTCTAACATTTGCCAAAGTCTTAGCAAAGGAGATCCTAATGGGGTGGAATTTCAAAAATTGCTGTTGACGCTGCATCCCATCCCATTGATTTCCTGTGTTTTATTGACATGTTTGGAGAGGATTATTCCGTTTGCATTGTAAGATTGCAACCATGCATATTATGCAAATTCTATATAATTTGCATTGTTATAATGGCAAATTGACTCAAATGTGGCTCTGGAATCAGGATTTTTTTTAAAGAACTGCTAATGATTATTTTTCAGTTAATCAGCTACTTTCCATTTGTTTGATTACAGCTGCAATCAATTAATAGTCAATTCATTGACTAATTGTACTTGCCTCTGATTTGGTTTACACAAGAACAGAGAGGCTGTTGTGGTAATGTACCTACCTTTGAACCAGGAGACCTGGGTTCAATTTCAACCTGTTGTCTCTAGAGAGTGTGTTATAATGTTTTTGAGCAGGTTGGTTAGAACATCTATACATGCAGCACCCTCGAACCTAGTCTGTTTCTGCGTAGACTGATGGTGTGCTATTGAACTGAAAAGGACAGTGCATGCTCTTTCATTCCCTGGCGTTCCAGAATTAGGGAACATGAATTGTCATAAAAATTGAAGAAATTCTTCACAGTTGGTTACATTAATAACATTCCAAAATTATGAAATAATCAAAGAGCAAGGGGAGGAGATGAAATAAGTACAATTAGTGGAGAAAATGTGGCATAAAAACTAATAGGGCTAAAGACTGATAGGTTCCCTGGAGCTGATGGGTTGTAGGATATTAAAGGAAATAGTTACAGAGATTGTGGATACACTGGTAGTATGCTTCCAGGAATCCTCAGAGGACTGGGAAACTGCCAATGTAATATCATTATTCCAAAAGGAACAGGTAACTATAGACCAATTGGCTTAACATCTGTTATTGGGAAAATGATGGAATCTATTATAAAGGATGTAATAGCAGAGCATTTAGAAATACAATATTGTCATGCAGTGTCAGCATGGCTTCATGAAGGGGAAAACATGTCTGAGAAATGTATTAGAATTCTTTGAGGAGCTCATCAGGAGGACAGATAAAAAGGAGGTAGTGGATGTAATGTAGTAGTATAAGAGAGTGGATAGAGGATAGGCTAACTAATAGAAGACAGAGAGTTAGGATAAGGGGGGATGGCAATCTGTTACTGGTGGAGATCAGTGCTGGGGCCACCATTGTTTCCTCATCCAAGTCAGTAGTATATATTGTAAAGGAATGTAATAGAGCCAGTTTGTGGATGACGTAAAACAGGTGGTAAGGCTAATAGTGAGGATCGCACAAAGAATCTGCAGTGGGATATAGACTGTGAAGAGAGTGGGTAAAAACTTGGTAGATGGACTGTTATGTGGGGAAATGTGAAGTTATACACATTGGCTGGAAATACAAAGGAGGTGAATATTATTTAAATAGAGACAGACTGCAGAAAGCTGCAGAACGGAGGAATTTGGGAATCCTCACGCACAAACCACAAAAAGCTAACATCCAAGTTCAGCTGGTAATAGGGAAGGCAAATGGAATGTTGGCCTTTATTTCAAAGGGAATGGAGTATAGACATAGGGCAATTTGTTGCTAAAATTATACAGGGCACTAGTTCGACCACAACTGGAATGTTGTGAATGGTTTGGTCCCCATTATCTAAGGGAAAATATACTGGCATTGGAGGCAGTAAAGGTACACAATGCTGGTGCTGAGTATGTGGATTATTTACTTCAGAGTACTGTTGAGGCTTAGTTGTTAAATGTATTCAAGGCTGAGATAGACAGATTTCAAATCATTAAAAGGGTTTATCAAGGATCGTGGGGAAAAGGCAGAAATGTGATATTGAGGATATCAGATCAGCCATGATCAGCCATGGCAAGAACAGACTTGATGGGCTGAATGGCCTACGTTACTCCTATGTCATATGGTCTTTAGCTATTCAGTGTACTTCCTCCAGCCCGACCTCCCACAATGCATCTGAAGATTGGAAACTACAGTTCATCCAGAACTCTGTTCTTGGGTATACCTCAACCAAGTTCCTGTCCACACAGCTCCCGTGGTGCTCGCTGACCTACATTGGCATCAGCTTCAAAATTCCCAACCCTGTTTTCAAATCCCTTTGTGGCCTCACCTCTCCCTGTCTCTGTAATCTCCTCCAGCCCCATAAATGTCTGAGATCTTTGTGTTACTCTCATTCTGACTCCCCTGAACCCTGTCGCTTTATCATTGGCAACTAATTCTTCAACTGCAAAGGCTCTTGTAGGGTAAAGGGTTAATACTCAAGTATCCAACTGTTCAGCCTACATCAGCACTGATGGAAGTGATCATGTGACAGAAGAAATGTATTTTTATCTTTCACATCCCCGCTGGCTGGGCCATCATTTATTGTCTATTCCTAAATGCAGTTGAACTGAGTGCATTTAAAAGTCAATCATATTGCTGTCTTTGTATTTACATTTCAGCCATATTGATTGACAATGACAGATTCCATCCCTAAGGGGCATTAGTAAATCAGATAGGCTTTTACACCAATTGGTGATGGTTTCATTGGGCTGAAACTTTCCTTTTCTTGGCCAGGTCTGCGTGTGTTAATCTTTTTGGATGGATTTCCACCTCAAGTCTGTGTGATGTTTCTTGCCCTACCCGACTGAACCCATCTCAAAACTACCCACGCTGCCCTGAAGGGGCCCCTTAGGTTTGATTCTAGCTCCCTCTCACCATGTGCTGTTCCGAGAACAACTCGCTATTCAGTGGAGATCCTGGAGTTCACTGACATCGCTCGAGTCCAGGCCATCTTTAAAAGGCCGGTTGTACCCTCGAACAGGTGTCACCAGGTTAAAGCTGCCCTGTGCAGATCCTGATAACTGCCCAAGGTGGGGCAGACAGGGGGCATTTCTTTTCAGGGCTGTTTGGAGCAAATATGAGGGGCAGCATGGCCTCCTACTGTGTCATCTCACTTAACCTCACATCAGTAAAGTGTATATTAAACATCAAACTTTGAGTTCTTTCCCGAGCAGAGATTTCTAGGAAAACTCAGGAACTGTAAACATCCCATTGTGGGTTTCTCAGTGATCGAGACCACAATAGTTTTTAATGAGCTCCTGAACACAGGATCATTAATTATTGAGAGGGCTTCACAATGACCAGAACTGGAAAATAAGGATCACTTTGCTTTTCGCTTGCTCTCACTCAGCAGTGTTTGAAGATTTTTCTGCGGTTTCATCTAAAGCACCTTCACCCCACAGAGACAGTCCCCTGAGTATAATTAACATGTAATTATAACATACAGTGTTATCAGCACTTTCATCATAAAAGCAATAAGCAAAATTAAACAGGTAGGATTGTTAGTCCTTGCACTCTCCAGCATTAACTTCCACCTAAAGAGAATTGCTCTTGTCAAAATAATCAGATTACCAGAACAGAAGAGGCAATGGATTTTATTTTATGAATATATATGTTAAATATCTGTTAGTCTTTGACAGCATTATTAGCTTTCTGATTTTGCAACATTCTTCCCGTGGAGCTTTGTGTTTCAGAATTTAATCTTGGATGAGTTTGAACTCCATATTGTCCTGCACAGTGTTTACACCTATCCCCAACGGTGTGGCCTACAGGAGTGAGCTATCATTGCAGTAACTGATGGGATTATAGGATCTGTTCCTTGCTATTGGAGTAATGTTCCAGTGTATCCGGTAACCCAGGAGAGAGCACAGAGGTGATTGTGCAGCACACAGGCTCCCAGTATGGGAGATACTAGCTCAGGCTGTAAATGTCTCTGATGGAGTCTGTTCTGATTTCTGTAACACGGATAGGGCTGGGTGTTGGGTGTGTTTTATTGTTGTACTGTGATTTTGGGCTGTTTATTGATTTTTCGAGGAGAAGGAAAAATTAACAACTGTCTCCCAGGCGAGATGTCAAAGTAATACTAATACAGATATACGTTAATATTAAATCCTGCTCTGCATGGCAATCAAAGGTATATCCATCGCATTGAAATTTGTATAAATATACATGTATCATCAGAATTATACATAGATAAAAAGGTCACTAGATTCGAAACTTTAACTGAGTTTCTCCAGCATTTCCTCATTTTATTTCAGATTTCCAACATCTGCAGTATTTCGCTTTTATTTCAGTGGGTGTACCAGTTACCCTGAGTGTTCATTGACTGTGATTGTGGGGAATGAACAGAGCACAGTAGGCTCTGGTTATTTGTAGTGCTTATAAACAGGATGGTGTATTTTCTGCTGTAAAACTATAGGGTCGGAATGTTAACTCTGTGTCTCTCTCTGCAGATACTGCCTGACCAATAGAGTTTCCCCAGCATTCTCTGTTTTTTTAAATATATGTAGCAGGCTCTTACTTACAGTTATATTCAGTCAGGACTAATCTGCCTTCCTTGTATTGTTCATATCCCAGTTATAGTCTGCATCTTCGTGAATGTTCTCACCCTGCCTACTTTGTGGTATTTATACTCTGTGATGTACAGCTCTATGACCTCATTGCAAGGATGCTCCACAACCTGAAGCCCCGATACAACATTGGCATGAACATTGCCTATCCAGCAGGTTGAGGGTGTTGGAGCTGTGAGCCCCTGTTTGACCCTCTGCCCAAAGGTCTTGTTAACTTTATAAGGAAGTTGGAGAAGTATAAAGAGGGGGATAGTGTGCCTGTATTCCCAGTGTGCTTCAGCAGGAACAATCTTCAAATAAAATTCAACACTGATTCGGATAAAGTGATTTCAGGGCAGGGGGAGTGAAAGCCTGGTTAAAGAGGTGTGTGTTAATGAGTGTGTTAGTCGCAGAGGGAGAGGTGTATGGATGGAGTTCCAGAGTTTAGGGCCCGGGTAACTTGGGAAAGTCAAGCCCTCCAAAGGCAGAGTGACAAAAGCCAGAAATGTTGATGAGAGCAGAATTAAATGGAAGGAAATGTGGCCAATGGCCTAAGCAGCTAGGCCCAACATTAAATTGGCTGAACAGTTTCTGCAAGCAAGGCCTGATGGACTGCAAAGAGACCAGGGTTACCACAGGTCAGAAACCAACAGGGCGCAGCCCAGACCTGGATTGTATAGTGAACAATGGGAGAGTCAGTATGACTCGAAGCCCATTGACAGGTACTCAGCCGGGAACATCCCCGGGACACCTGCACCAATCGACCACACTGCCCCATGGCTGAACATTTCAACTCCCTCTCCCACTCTGCCGAGGACTCGCAGATCCTGGGCCTCCTCCATCGCTGCTCCCTCACCATTCAACGCCTGGAGGAAGAACACCTCATCTTCCGCCACGGGACACTCCAACCCCAGAGCATCAATGTGGACTTCACCAGTTTCCTCATTTCCCCTCCCCCCACCTTACCCCAGTTCCAATCTTCCAGCTCAGTACCACCCTCTTGACATGTCCCACCTGTCAATTTTCCTTCCCACCTATCCCCTCCACCCTCCTCTCTAACCTATTGTCTTTACCTCTTCTTCCATCCACCTATTGTACTCTCATCTACCTTTCCCCCAGCCCCACCTCCTTCCCATTTATCTCTCCACCTCCCAGGCTCCCAGCCTCATTCCTGATGAAGGGCTTTTGCCTTAAACGTTGATTTTCCTGCTCTTCAGATGCTGCCTGACCTGCTGTGCTTTTCTAGCCCCACTCTAATCTTGACTCTGATCTCCAGCATCTGCAGTACTCAACTTTGCCAGTGTACTCAGCCAGAACAACAGGGAGAGACATTGTGTTCCTGTATTGCCCAGTTTTGGACAGACCCCTTGGCATAATGGAGCAATCATGTCTTGGGAAGGGGGATGGGTAGGATGACCTGGCCTAAGCTCATTGGGTACTGTGACCCCTGCCCTGTGACCTTATTGGCTTAAGTCAGAGAACATTCCAGATGTGCTCAGAAAGGGAGATGAAAGAGGGCACCTGTCGGCCATTCCCTCAGCAAAGACTCAGCCGGTGAAGACTCTGAGTCAGACCCATCTTTGTATTGTGAAGACCCTGAGCACCCTGTTGATGGATTGGATCCAGGAGCTCAAACAAGTTCACTGAAGGAGGTCAAAGTTTTTCAGGCAATCAGCTGAGTTTGGAGAAAGTTAATTTAATTTGTATAAAATTTGTCTCTTCAACTTGTGGGTAGTTTAATAAAACTAAGTTTGAAACACAGTCTTTTGTTAGTCCCATAAAATAAGAGCAGCTGAGTAAATGCATTTTTGAGAAATAAACTAGTCAAAGTGTCCCTGCAGTGTAGTTCACAGGCAATACAAAATATCATGGATGCTCGAAATCAGATATAAAAACAGAACGTACTGGAGAAACTCAGCGGGTGTGGCAGCATCTGTGGAGAGAGAAACAGAGTTACTGCTTTGGAACTGATCAGCCTTTTCTTTGGAATAGGGACAGAATTTGGCATGAAGCTGTGAGTGTTGTTTCCTTTGAACCACGTTCTGTGTTGAAACACCCCCATCCTGGTTAAAGCAATAACTACTGTCATTTTAACTGGGTGACCACAATCACCTCTGACTTCAAAGGCTGGTTGGGGATCCTGGGGTTAGCTCCAGAGAAAAGAAATAAAATGCATTTATAAAGCACCTTTCACCATCCCAGACCATCCCCAATCACTTTACACACTATTGACATGTAATCATTGATGCATTGTAAGAAAAATGAGAGATATGTCTGTGTGTGTGGGTGCAAGCATGGGTGTATGAGTGTGCACGTGTGTGGGTGCATGAGTGTGCACGTGTGTGAGTGTATGAGTGTGTGTGAGTGTACGAGTGTGTGTGTGTGTATGAATGTGCACGTGTGTGCGTGCATGAGTGTGTGTGTATGAGTGCGCACATGTGTGGGTGTATGTGTGTGTATGAGTGTGTGTGTGTATGAATATGCACATGTGTGGGTGCATGAGTGTGCACGTGTGTGAGTGTATGAGTGTGTGTGTGTATGAGTGTGCACGTGTGGGTGTATGAGTGTGCATGTGTGTGGTTGCATGGGTGTGCACATGTGTGAGTGTATGAGTGTGTGGGTGCATGAGTGCGCACGTGTGTGGGTGTATGAGTGTGCACGTGTGTGGATGCATGAGTGTGCACATGTGGTTGCATGAGTGTGCACGTGTGTGGGTGCATGAGTGCGCACGTGTGTGGGTGTATGAGTGTGCACGTGTGTGGATGCATGAGTGTGCACATGTGGTTGCATGAGTGTGCACGTGGATGGGTGCATGAGTGTGCACGTGTGTGAGTGTATTGAGTGTGTGTGTGTATGAGTGTGCACGTGTGGGTGTATGAGTGTGCATGTGTGTGGTTGCATGGGTGTGCACATGTGTGAGTGTATGAGTGTGTGGGTGCATGAGTGTGCACGTGTGTGGGTGCATGAGTGTGTACGTGGGTGGGTGCATGAGTGTGCACGTGTGTGGGTGCATGAGTGCGCACGTGTGTGGGTGTATGAGTGTGCACGTGTGTGGATGCATGAGTGTGCACATGTGGTTGCATGAGTGCGCACGTGGATGGGTGCATGAGTGCGCACGTGTGTGAGTGTATGGGTGTGCACGTGTGTGGATGCATGAGTGTGCACGTGTGTGGGTGCATGAGTGTGCACGTGTATGGGTGCATGTCTACAGATGTATGAGTATATGCGTGTGGGTGTGTGCGTGGATATGTGTCTGGGTATGTACCTGGGTGTGTACCTGGGTGTGTGCCTTTGGGTGTATGCTTGTATGTGTGTCTGGGTTTGACCCCACCCATTCAGACTGCTTCTATTGTTCCAAATTTAAAAAAAAAACCCAAGGCCTCACAAGCTGTTTATTTTATTGGCTTTGAGCAGATCGCTCTATGATCTCTGTATCAACCTTTCTTCATAAAAAAAACAGGATGAAATACAACTCTTAAAACCAAATAATCTGTATGTGTGTGGATGTGTAACTATGGGTGTGTGAATGTATCTGTGTGGGTGTGTGTCTGAGTGTATGTGTGTATGCATGTATCTGGATGTGCATCTGTGGGTGTGTACATTTCTGTGCGATATGCACAAAGACATGATGATTCTGGAACTCAGGTTAAAGTGCTGGAGTGAAATGATTGTGCCACTGGTGTCTGTTCTTGCACTAAGTGCAATCTAATTGAGCCATATCAGTTAAGATTCTAGTGAGTATGGAACCACAGCACAAAACTGCCCATAACTCAGCTTTAATTAGTGCTACATTGGAGGTTTGTCTCAGAAAGGAGCTGTGGATGTGTGCTGTGAGGAGCTGGAAATATCACATTGATGTGGTAAGGGATGATCCTCTGAGTTGAGGGGGGGGAGTTAAGGCATATTGTTGGAACTGTGCAGAAGAAGCTTTATCCTTCATCTAATGCATGTTACATCTGACCTGGGAGTGCTTAATGCACACACTGGTAGTAGAGACTGAAAAAAAATCTTCTTTTGCCTCATAAAAATCATGAGCAGAAAATTAGCATAAGTGCGCATAAAGACTAATAGCCATGTAAAAAGCTTTCTGTGTTTGTGAGGCCAGTCCTCAGTCAGGCAGCTACCACACACTGGGGCCACAAGTGAAACTACAAGCAGGAGATGGGAAATTAAATCAGATAGCCCCAGGAGGAGGCAATTGCAGCCAGATACCACTCTGCTGCTACCTTCCCACGTTAGGGGCCAGCTCCACATTTCTCACTGCCCTTGCTGGTCCTGGCTCTGTCAGAGATCTGCAGACTCCCAAACATTCCTCCCCACGGAGAGCACTCTAGTCAGTGAGAATTTAACCTTTATAGAGGTTTAGAAAATCATGATGGTTATGGACAGGGTAAATAGAGAAGGTATTTTTTTTTCCCTGTGGTGAGGGAGTCCAGAACTGGAGGGGCATAGATTTAAGGGGAAAAATTTAAAAGGGACCTAAGGGGCAACTTTGTCCATGCAGACGGTGGTACGTGTATGGAATGAGCTGCCAGAGGAAGTGGTGGAGGCTGGTACAATTACAGCACTTAAAAGGCCTCTGGATGGGTTCTGAATAGGAAGGGCTTAGAGGAATATGGGCCAGGTGCTGGCAAATGGGACCAGGTTAATTTAGGATATCTGGTCGGCATGGACGAGTTGGATTGAAAGGTCTGGTTCCATACTGTACAACTGTATGACTCTGTGTCTTTGAATCCAAATTTTTGACTTTTGTAAGTAAGTATCTTTTAATCAACTTGTTCAGAGATGTTATTATTACATAGCTCTGGAGCAGTGGAACCTGAACCTGGGCATCCTGGTCCAGGGGCATGGGCACAACCATTGCACCACCACAACCTATCTATGGATTAAAGTTATTTTTAACATTTAACTTGTTTTCCTAATCAACCCACTCAGCAATGTTATTGCACACCTTTGCAGTAGATAGGACTTGAACCTGGGCCTCCTGGTCTAGGGGTAGGGACATTACCACTGCACCACAGGAGTCAAATCCTGCAGTGTGTTGTTTTTAGCTGAGGTAAGCTACCCTGCGATTACGCAAAGTAATAAAATCAGAAAAAGTGTTGGAGAAACTCAGCAGGTCTGGCAGCATCTGTAGGAAGAGAAACAGGGTTAACATAATGAGTCTTGATCTGAAAAAGACTCATATCAGACTCGAAATGTTAGCTCTATTTCTCTCTTTACAGACAGTGGCAGAGTTGCTGAGATTCTCCAGCATTTCCTCTTTCCATTTCACATTTCAGCATCTGCAGTAGTTTGCTTTTATTTACTAGAAATCCCAGTGACCCTGAATGTTTATTGACTGTGATTGTAAGGTATGAACAGAGCACAATGACATCTGACTGTTTACAGTGATTATGAACAGGTTGGTTTATTTTCTGCAGCAAAATATCAGATGCTGTCTGTTTCAAAAAACAATTTTTTTTCGATATGTTTAAATGTTTTCAAAGGAAATGGAGAGAAGGTGAGAACATGGCACTGAGTTGGATGATTAGCCAGGATCAGACTGAAGGGCTGAATGGCCTACATCTATTTTTTTGTGTATCTATACGGAAGCAAAAGTCTGTATTGGCTTAATTATCTAGTTTCATAACTAACTGGGAGGGAAATGAGAATTTAAATGTTTAATTTTAGTTTTTAGTTCACCCTTGGCTAATTCACTGGCCTTTTCTCTTACACCTGTGCTACCAAATGTGATGTGGTGGCATCTTTTAGGATCATTCTCAACACCAGGTGAAGACAGGTCAGAGTGCTTGACAAATCCTGCTCTAGGTTTCCCTGCTGGTTATGGAGTGTTGTGGCTGTTGGATAGTGCCACAGAAATCCCGGGATTAGGAATAGGGCAGCGTTGTGAGCCATGATCTTGTGGAATGATGGTTCAGGATCAAGGGCCTTCACTTCCATTTCCTATATTATAAAATCCTGCTTCCCCTAACCTGAGCATTAGTGAACATTTTCAAACGATGGCTTTCTTTCTCTATTCTAGTCTTCAGCCGTCATGTTTCCCAATTTTGGAACGGTGGCACAGTGGTTAGCACTGTTGTCTCACAGCGCCTGAGACCCGGGTTCAATTCCCGACTCAGGCGACTGACTGTGTGGAGTTTGCACGTTCTCCCCATGTCTGCGTGGGTTTCCTCCGGGTGCTCCGGTTTCCTCCCACAGTCCAAAGATTTGTGGGTCAGGTGAATTGGCCATGCTAAATTGCCCATAGTGTTAGTTAAGGGGTAAATGTAGGGGTATGGGTGGGTTGCGCTTCGGCGGGTCGGTGTGGACTTGTTGGGCCGAAGGGCCTGTTTCCACACTGTAAGTAATCTAATCTAATCTAAACTCTCTCTCCAAACCCTTGCCACATCACTTCCTCACTTCCAGAACCAAGTTCCCTGTATGCTGTATCTGACTCAGTCCTCACTGATTCCTCCTGCTTGTGTTGACCATCCATGGAATGATGAGAATGGTCGTGACACAGATGGAGGTCTTTCAGCCCAGCAAGCCCATCCTGGCTCTGGGTGAAGAGCAATTTGGCTGGTGTCATGACTCTATGGAATGCTCTCCCTGAGAAAAACTGATGGGAGCTGGAAATGTGTTGCTGGAAAAGCGCAACAAGTCAGGCAGCATCCAAGGAGCAGGAGAATTGACGTTTCGGGCATGAGCCCTTCTTCAGGAATGCCCAAAATGTTAATTCTCCTGCTCCTTGGATGCTGCCTGACCTGCTGCGCTTTTCCAGCAACACATTTCCAGCTCTGATCTCCAGCATCTGCAGGCCTCACTTTCTCCTAAAAACTGATGGGAGCCAGGTCCTTGAGTTTGGATCAAAATTCTTCTTAAGCAATGGGGGTGAAAGGTTATCAGGGGAAGGTGGGGAATGTAGATTGAAGTTATAATCAGAGCAGCTCTGATCTTATTTATTATTATTATTGTTATTCATTATTAAGAGATTTACCAGGATGTTGCTAGGAATGGAGGATTTGAGTTATAAGAAGGGGCTGGATAGGGACCTATCATTTGAGATTAAGAGATTGAGGGGTGATCTTGAAGAGGTTTATAAGATCATGAGGGGCATGGATAAGGTGATTGGCAGATGTCTTTTCCCTAGGGTGGGGGTATTTCAAGACTAGGGGGTATATTTTTAAGGTGAGACAAAGATTTTAAAAAAGACTTGGGGGGGCAATATTTTTTACATGGAGAGAGTGGTTTGTGTGTGGAATGAACTTGCAGAGGAAATGGTGGATGCTGAGTACAGTTACAATGTTTAAAAGATATTTAGATACACACATGAATAGGAAAGGTTTGGAGGGATATGGGCTGAATGCAGGCAGGCGGGACTGGATTAGTTTGGGATCATGGTCAATGTGGACTGGTTAGACTGAAGGATCTGTTTCCATGCTGTATGGTGGAATGGTGGAGCAGGATCGAGGGGTTGAATGGCCTTGCTCTTGCTCATAATTTCTTTGTTTCTCCCCTGCCATTGCTCAACAACCCCATCAGTATTTTCCCACTGGAGGCTTGTCCATGCACTCATTGTAAATCATGATCGAATCTGCCTCCATCAACTCTTCATCTGAGGGACATTTTTCATTCTGTTGAAGCGTTGTGTCAAGACAATGAAAGGAAATCTTTCTGGGAGCTTCTCACCTTTGTGAGCAAGGAGTGCGACCTCCAGTGTGTGGAAAGTCTGGTTTACTGACCATCGGGCAGCGCAGTGTGTTAGAGTGTTCTATGCTGTCTCAATGTGTCATATTCTGCAGCATTTCTTCGGAGGAGCAGCTGCTGTAGGTCACAGCCACATCATTCGGACATCATCATCTCTCTGTTGTTTCCATTGATCAGTTTTTCACCCTCAAGCCTGGTTTAACCAGAGGCACATACACCTGTGTTGGCCGAATGCTGAGATTAGTCTGTGATGACAATACAACTGGAACAGGAAGAGAATCAATGAACCCTGGAAGGGTTTACCAATGGCCCCGCTGCCATGGTTACCAGGGTTGAATCTCTGTGGAAACTCCTTCTGTGGAATGGCTTTCCCTCTAATTGGACAAAGTTAGAAATTACAAGCTTAGCTGGTCTTGGTAAAAGACAGAACTCAGTGTCAGCTGGCCACCAAGTTGGAGTGGGGTGGGGAGGGTGGGGGGAGGAGCAGTAAGGGGTTGGTAATGAGTGATCCAATAGCTTTAGGGTGACAATGACGTGTTAGTGTCACTAGGCTGCTGCTTCACAAAGCCAGGCTCATACCCCGGGGATGCACGATCACCATTGGATCTCCTAGAAGAAAAGTGAATATACTAAAATAACTGATTGAAAACGAGTCTTTGTCATGGTAGCCATATTTTCCTAAAAACCCACCTGGTTCACTTAATGCCCCCTTTCAGAAGGAAAACTGCTCTCCTTACTTGGTCTGGCCTACATGTGACTCCAGACCCACAGTATGGAGATTAGCTCCTAACTTCCCTCTGGGCAATTAGGGATGGGACAATAAAAGCTGGCACATCCCTGATGCCCACATCCCTGAATGACTAAACAAAAGAAGCCCTCTCAAATGCCTGGATACATTTGCTGAAGTTCAGAGCCCTGAACAATCCACAGTACTCAGGTATACAGCTGTGATGTACAGCACCCTGAATCAGTGACTGATTACTGCATTCTCGTATTCTGGTAATACCCAGCAAGATGTTATTTGCTTTCTTCACAGATGTTGCACACCATAATAAAAGTTCTGACAACCGATCCGTCAGTAATCCTGAATCCTCCTCCTGTAATGCGTTCTGTAAAATAATACTGTTCATCTTATTTTGCTGCTACTCGCTATCCTTTACCGACCTCATGACCTTGCCATTATCCGCCCTGCCAGTGATTAGCTGGGTCTCCAATACTCCAACCGGGACATTCATAATTCCACCTCTGATTGTTTGCAAGCCCTCTCTTCTTGATGTGATTGGTCAGACTCTGCTTTCCTGACTCTGCTTCCAGGTCATTGACGTACATCGTAAGCTGTCACTCAGTGTTCTCCCCCTCTATCCCACTGCCAAAGCCAAGCCCCTCTTTCCTGTAATGTTCTCCATCTTCACTCTACCATTCCAACCCTGTTGTGACATTTTCCTCTCACCTTTGTATTGGAAGGTATTGCTGAAAGCTTCCCTTCACTGTAACAGATTTACTGATGATATTATTTCATGTGCTGGCTGTTGCTGGCTGGCGCAGTATGGATTGCCCTTGAGAAGGTGGTACTGAGTCACTGTCTCTAACCGCTACGGTCCATTTGGCTCGAGTTTTTTATTGTGGCCTTGGTACAGCCAAGTTGCTGGGACACCTTTGCTTACTTTAATTGACCTGTTTAGACATACTTTGACACCCTTACCCTTGGGGCAGGTAGAGCATGACCTGGACCTTCTGACTCAGAGGTACAGACACTGCCACTTCACCACAAAGAGTATGCTGGCCACTTTTATGTTGTATTTTTTATCACACTACCGTAGATATGGTGCCAGTAAAGGCCAGACCAGGTAAGAATGGCAGATTTCTTTCTCTATAGGACCTCATTGAACCAAATGAGTTTTTAGAAGACGGTGATTATTGGTCATGGTCACCATTCAGAGACTCACTTTATAGTCCTGACTTGAACTCTTAACCTAATGTGAATCCTCTTGCAAGAATGCTCTCCTCCTTGAAGAAGCTCTCCTCCTCCCTCCAGCATCTGCAGTCCTCACTTCCTCCTAGCTGAACGCTTCTCCCTGGAGCATTAGCCTAGATTACTAGCTCTGTGACATGCCCACTATACTGCTGTCTCCCCAGGCAACATCTCCCTAAATCCACACTGACTCCCTTTCCCATTCTTCATTTCCTCAGCTGATTCCTCATTCTATCCTTTGATAAACCCACAAAGAACTTCCTGATGGTGGGTGTCAGCCTCAGCAGTCTGCAGATGGCTGGGCCATCTCTTTCTCTACACTGGTTGGTGTATTTGATGGAAGGCTAGATCAGACTGTGAAGGGGAAAGGATTAGAAGGATATATAGAGTCGTAGAGTTATACAGCACGGAAACAGGCCATTCGGTCCAACTCATCCATGCAACCAGATATCTCAAACTGATCTAGTCCCATTTGCCAGCATTTAGCCCATATCCCTCTAAACCCTTCCTATTCATATACCAAACCAGGTGCCCTTTAAATGCTGTAATTGTACCGGTCTCCACCACTTTCTGTAGCAGCTCGTTCCGTACACGCACCACCCTCTGCATGAAAACATTGCCCATCAGTGCCCTTTAAAATCTTTGCCCTCTCATCCTAAACTTATGCCCTCTAGGTTTGCATTCCCCCACCCTGGGAATTAGGCCTTAGTTTGGGAGGAAGCTGATGTTGAGCACAATCACTGTTACACTTATGTTGGGCCAAATGGCCTGTTTCTGCTGTAGGTTCCAAATAATACTCGTGCCTTATTCCTTTCTTTTCAATCATCAGACACAAATCCTACTTCGAAGGATCCTTGAACAACATTTTCCTTGTGACTTCTATATTCGAGAAGGACAAGGGCAGCAGATCCATGGGAGCACCACCCCCTGTAAGTTCCCCTTCCAAGCCACCCCCCATCCTGACTTGGAAACATATCGCCGTTCCCTCACTGTCACTGGGTCAAAACCCTGGAATTCTCTCCCTAAGGGCATTGTGGGCCTACCTAAAGCATATGGACCACAGCGGTTCAAGAAGGCAGCTCACCCCCACTTTCTCAAGGGGCAACTAGGGACGGGCAATAAATACTGGGCCCAGCCAGTGATGTGCACGTTTGCTAAATGAATGGAAATAATTGTTTAGCACGCATCCAATTTGATTAGCAAATTCCTCTCATAAACACATACGTGAACTCTCTCACCCAGGATTTTAGCTTCTTTCGTTACAGGTGGAGAATCATTCCTGCTGGCTTGGATAACAGAACAAACAAAACCTAACCCCATTCCTCTCATAATCTGCCTCCACTTCAGGCAGGTAGGGCCAGAGATCCCTTTATCAGTCGCTACATTTGCAAGCTTTCTAATTCCAGAATAACACCTCCCTTCATTCATGTTATTTAATAGATTCATTGACTCATCGATGAAGAAGAAAGTAGGAAAGGGAACGATGCAAGTGTAGAGATTATAAAAGGAAAAGGAAAAGAAACATTGACCTGAATACGAACTCCTAACTGTATTCCAGAAGGGATTGTGATTCCTTAAACAAATGATTTTTGAAATATGTAATTGTAAATCAATTTGCAGACTGCGCACTGCATGAAGTTCAAGGGTCGAAACATATCAGAATACATTAAGGAGAAGTGACGATTAAAAATAAGAGAGTTAGAGACTAGACCACGGTGTTGGTAATGCCTGATCGGATAGATCATTGGAATCAAACAGAGAAATACTAATCCTAGCAACAGGGAACAGCAAAGTACCTTCATCACTCCATAGGAAGTTAAATAAACATATTTGATGTTTGTTTGGGAGAGAAATTTATTGTAAATGATAGGATACTTAGCCGTGAAATGGAAAATTAACACACCACATGATTTTATGAAAGTTTACCTTGTTAAAAGGTAAAGGAAATTATCCCAATTGATTGGAGATGATGCTTATTGTATATTCATACAAATCAAAGAATAATTGAGAGCTTTGTAGCCTTTTCTGAAGTTGAATATGAAAAGCCTTAACCCCAGGTGGCATTGCAATTAGCTGGAGAATAGAATCACCTCCTCCATTGCCTGTCAGATCTGTAATTACATAAAGTGGGTAAATTAGTGTGTTCTGGTGGCAAACTCACACAAGCAAATGTTCATGCTCAGAAGGGGCAGGACATTTCCCTGGATACAATGACAGGGAACATGCAGATAAGAGCAGGAGAAAGCTCTTTGCAGTTTGCCTGAGTGACATTGCATTACAGTACTGGAATATGTAATTGAAACTGCTCACGCAATCAGCTGGTCAGGTTTTCAACCCAGCTGGCAGACTCAATACTCCTTGCAATATGCCACTTTGAAATCATTAGAGATTCTTCTTGTTTGCAAAAAAGGGGCAAAATATGTGTCAAACTGATTACAATAACTTGATGAATTTTTAACGTAACGAACATACATTTACAAAAACAAGTAGGTGAGGCTGCAATGACGGATGGCTTGGTGGTTAGCACTGCTGCCTCACGGCGCCAGGAACCCTCGTTCAATTCCAGCCTCGGGCAACTGTCTGTGTGGAGCTTACACACTCTTCCCGTGTCTGCGTGGGTTTCTTCCCACAATCCAAAGATATGCAAGTTAGTCGAATTGGCCGTGCTAAATTGCCTGCAGTGTTAGGTGCCTTTGTCAGGGGAAAGGCAGAGAAATAAGGGAAGGGTCTGGGTGGGTTATTCTTCAGCGGGTTGGTATGGACTTGCTGGGCCAAATGGCCTAATTTCTACATTGTAAGGCTTCTAAGAACATTCGTATCTTGACTTCATTTAAAAGTAAGATGTTCATGTAATGACAGAACATTCTAAAGTTAGAGCATTTCCAATTGCTTTGAAGCAATATGTTTTAGTTTTATTTATGGACAAATTGTTGTAATATTGGGAAACTGGAAAATTATTTTCTGAATTTCACCTCATTATGTATGGACGCTGTAGCAATAACTTCAAAGGTGTAATGTTGACACATTTGGATGTCTGATACCAAATTCTGAAAGGAGACAGAATACTTTGGAATATCTGATGCTTTCAGAAACATATCAGGGAGTGTGTGCTTTCCATAATTAGTCCTACACCTCATGCATGTAGAGCAGGGCTTTTATCTTCTTTGAGTTTTGGAATTAGTGCCATTATTTAATTTATTTTCCATCACATAATCTGGTTTTAGGAAGCCAGATCCTAGGCTCAATCCGTAGGACCGAGGTGAACAAAAGATATGAGTGTTAAATGAGATAGTGAACAGATGGGGATAGAGAACTAGTTTGGCAGACAGGAAACAATGAGAAGGAATAAATGGTCTTTTTGGAGATGTAGCCAGTGACTAGTGGGGTACTGCAGGGATCAGTGCTTGGACCCTAGCTATTCACAATATATATGAATGACTTAACTGAGGGAATTAAAATTAATATCCCCAACTTTACAGATGACACACAGCTGGGTGGGAGGGTGAGTGTGAAGAGGATGCAGAGATACTTCAGTGTGGTTTGGGCAAGTTGAATAAATAGGTAAATGTGTATGACAGATGATTGGCAGTAAAAATAGGAAGGCAATTTATTATTTGAACGGCAATAAATTAGGAAAGTGGGAGGTGCAATGAGACTTGGATGTCCTCATACACCAGTTGCTGAAAATAAACATGCAGGTGCAACAGGTAGTGAGGAAGGCAAATAGCTTGGCACCTTCACAGTGAGCAGACAGGAGTACAAGATCAGGGATGTCTTGCTGCAACTGTATAGGACATTAGTGAGACCACACCTGAAGTTTTGTGAGCAATTTGGGTTTCTTATCTGAAGAAGGATGTTCTGTCAATGGAGGGAGTGCTGTAGGATTTACCTGACTGATTGCTGGGATGGCAGGAAAGATGCATGAGGAGATATCGGATCGGTTAGGACTATATTCATTGGAGTTTAGGTGAATGAGGAGTTTCTCATAATTAACTAAAATCCTAAAAGCACTAGACAGGGTAAATTCAAGGAGAATGTTCTCAATGACCAGGGACTTCAGGTCACAGTCTAGGGATATGGGGTAGACCATTTTGGACTGAGATGAGGAGAAGTGTCTTCACCCAGAGTGTGGGGAGCCTGGGGAATTCTCTGCCACAGGAAGTAGTCAAGGCCACAACACTGAAAGTTTTCAAGATGGAGTTAGATGTAGTTCTTAGGGCTATTGCAAGGAGAAAGGGAAACAGGGCACTGAGGTTTTCACACATCCCAAGACTCTAGAGAGACTCTGATGGGTTTGTCAATGAGCTACCAGCTATCAGTGTCTGGTGTTATGTGCCCAATCAAGGGGCCCTGCCCAGGGAGAGGGGGCAACTGAAAGTCATCCCTTGCCCTCTGACTTTGGCCAAGTCTTCAACAGGGTTTTCTCCCCCCTCTTCCTGTGACCCTGTCTGCAAATCTCTGATGTAGGGATCCCACAGGGATGTGTAGTAAGTCCTCAGGGTGTCACCAGGGCTGGCAAGCAGAGATACTTGGCAATAGTTGGGAGAACCGTTAGCCTCTGATTGTTTACCAGTTTCCCAGAGGGTGAGATTTCCACCACTAGACCCTTAATCCCAGGGGGTGTGCTTGACACTGGCATGTTATCAGGGTGACAGGCACCTCATTCCTCCCCTGGGAGATTGCAGTGGATTTTTGGTTGGTGGTGGGACTGTCTGCGAGAAGACAAGAGCCAAGCCTTCTTATTGACAGCTGTGTGCCCTGAGACTTGTTAGGTGTTTGTTTTTGACAGGCACATACTCAAGGGGCCAAATGGCCTCTTAAAATAATTCACTCACAGGATATGGATGTTGCTGATTGGGCCAGGATTTATTGCCCATCCCTAATTTCCCAAACGGCAATTGAGAGTCAACCACATTGCTGTGGGTCTGAAGTTATATGTAGGCCAGACTGGGTAAGGGTGGCAGATTTCCTGCCCTAATGGACATTAATGAACCAGATTTTCAGTGCTATAGACCTGAGTGATTCCTTCCTTTCTCACTGTCCCTCTGTCATTACAACTGGAATGTAGTCTCAGTGTCTGTGACTTTGATTTAAACCTGAGTATTCAGAAACAGACCCAAGATGTTGGGTGAGAAATGATGGTCAGTTATCAAGACAAGCCACAAAACTGTTTCCCTTTTGCAATCATAACGGACAACAGCGAGGGGGGTAACACTGTCGTAACTGACTGTCTCCTTCCTCATTTGCACAGGATTGCAATGACTGACAATTTTAACCTTTGGTCTATCTGAGCAGCGCTGGGGTCTGGGGGAGGAGTATTATAGTGAGGGGATGGGGAGTGAGGGTGGTGTATTTTGTTGAGGGATGAGGGTGGGTATTGTATTGCGATGGGAGGGGTGAAGCCGGGGTGTTGTTTTGGGGGTGGAAGGATCTGAGGGCGGGGTATTGTATTGAGGTGGGAGGGGGTAAGGGCAAGGCGTTGCTTTGGGGCAGGAGAGGGGGAGGGCAGGCCGTTGCATTGTGGTGTGGGTGGGGGCAGGAGAGGGGGAGGGCGGGGTGTTGCATTGTGGTGGGAGGGGGTGAGGGTGGGGCATTGCATTGGGGTGGGAAGGGTTGAGGGCGGGGTGTTACATTGGAGTGTGAGGGGGTGAGGGCGTGGTATTGCATTGTGGTGGGAGGGGGTGAGGGCGGGGTGTTGCATTGGGTTGGGAGGGGGTGAGGGCAGGGCATTGTATTGGGGGCGGGGTGTTGTATTGGGATGGGAGGGGCTGAGGGTGGGGCGTTGTATCGGAGTGAGGGTATGAGGGTGGGGTATTGTATTTGGATGAGGGCATGCTGTTGAATTGGGGTGGGAGGGTGGGGTGCTATGGTGAGTGAGCGGTTGTTGGATTCATGTGAAAGGGAGTGACTGTGCCAGATTCTATGCTTCTCTATCCTCCGAGTTCCATTGAGCTCCTATTGGTCTATGTTGGCTGATGTCAGGCTCAGCGGGGCTTGGCCTGAATCTGTGGTCCTGAACCCCTCCCTCACCAAAACTATCTCAGGCTCCCCTCACCTCCTGACATTGACCACACCACGTCCTGACCCTGGACCCAGCCTTCGACAGGGACAAATATGTCACAACTCATCATCCATTGACAGGGCTAGGAGGGGTCATGGTGCAGTGGTAATGTGTATTGGTTTGAATCCTGCCATGGCTCATGGTGAGAGTTCAATTTTTTAAAAATCTTGAATTCAAAGGGGAAAACGTTAGACTTACAGTGACTCTGTAACAACCATCAATTGTTGTTAAAACCCCCATGATTCACTAATGTCCTTTAAGAAAGAAATCTGCCATCATCACAGAGTCTGGCCTGCACATGATTTCAGACCCACGTCAAAGTGGATGACTCTTAACCGTCCTTTGGGCATTTAGGGATAGGAAAGGACGTAGGCCATTCTGCCCCTCAAGCCTGTTCTGCCATTCAATGAGATCATGGTTGATATGTGGCCTAACTCCATATACCTGTCTTTGGCCCATATCCCTTAATACCTTTGTTTAACAAACATCTATTGATCTCAGATTTCAAGCCGATAACTGATCCAGCATCAACAATAAACACCAGAATGGCCAGAGGTACTCACAGCTCATGAGCAAATAATAAGACATGGAGCCAATATTTAGGGCTTTGACTCCTTTCTAAACCACATGAAGAAATGTTTTTGCCACAGAAAAAAACCTCAATTCAATACTAACATTTCACACACTTCCTGACATCACCCCTCTCTGGATTCTAACTTAAAACTGTGACTGGGCTCTTCCTGGGGTAACGGAGAGTCCTGTATCTCGGCCTCCCCCTTCATATTCCTGATCTGAAATGAAACAGCTAGGATCTCAGGAACGAACATCTGGTTATGTCCTCACAGGGTTTCATGAATTATTCACTTGGAAATATATTGCCATTCCTTTAGTGTCACTTCCTCAAAATCATGGAATTCCCTCCCTGAGGGCTTGGACTGCAGCAAGTCAAGAAGACAGCTGAAACATTTTCTAGCCAATCTGTTTAGAGATATCATTTCATGCCTCTGGAACAGGTTGGACTTGAACCCAGCCCTTCTGGCTCAGAGTTAAAAATCACACAACACCAGGTTATAGTCCAACAGGTTTAATTGGAAGCACACTAGCTTTTGGAGCGACGCTCCATCATCAGGTGATTCATCAGGCGACACTCCGAAAGCTAGTGTGCTTCCAATTAAACCTGTTGGACTATAACCTGGTGTTGTGTGATTTTTAACTTTGTACACCCCAGTCCAACACCGGCATCTCCAAATCATTACCACCATACCACCAGAGCTCCACAGGGAAGCAGTTCACCCACCACCTTCTCAAGGGCAACTAGGCATGGGCAATAAATGCTGGGCCCAGCCGCTGACACCATGACACACGGGTGAATGCAAAAACAAACAGTGGAGGCTGGCGATTTGAAACAAAATAAAAACAAATTGCTGGAGAAGCCGAGTAACAGAGTTGTGAGTCTGATGCCCCTTCCTTGGAATGACATATTTCAGGTACATCTGGCTCTTTGATAATGAGTTTACTTTGCATTTTAACTATGGGTTTGAAATCCCTTTCGGAGAAGCTAACCAACTTTGTAATCTCCATCTATCACTGACTATTACATTGTACACACTCCAGTGCTGCTTTTGGGATAGTGTTGTTACATCATTAAATGTGACCAATCCTCTCAACCATGCCAAGGTAGTTAATCTCAACAAAGTTAGCCATAAACAATGTATAAAGTACGTAATGTTCTCCACAAATATGAGAACTTAAATACGATGTATGATTCATCTCTGGATAACTTTCACATAGCATTTTGGTACTTTTTAATGACAAAATTTTCCGTGACATTTACATGGTATTTTGCTGAAGAATGTGACCTTTCTGGCACTTTCCACTTTTATATTTGTTTAGCCGAGCTGCCTGCGTTAGAGTACAAATTAATCCTTACACTATAGAACAGGGCAGGGGCCTGTACATTGCTTTATGGAGTGGCCTCACCTTCAATTCAGATCATGTGGAAGGTACAGAGGAGACTTACCAGGATGATGCCAGGTATAAGGAAGTTGAATAGAAAATAATAACAGAAAGTACCAGAGAAATTCAGCAGGTCTGGCAGCATCGCTGGAGAGAAACAGTGAGCGATTTGAATCCTTTGAATTCCGATTCTTCGAACCTTTCTCATTGACAAAGTTATAGAGTCATAGAGTCATACAGCATAGAAACAGATCCTTCAATTCAACTCGTCCGTACCGACCAGATATCTCAACCTAATTGAGTCCAATTTGCCAGCATTTGGCCTGTATCCCTCTAAACCCTTCCTATTCATATACCCATCCAGATGCCCTTGAAATGCTATAATTGTACCAGCCTCCACCACTTCCTCTGGCAGCTCATTCCATACACTGCACCACCCTCTGCATGTAAAAGTTGCCCCTTAGGTCCCTCTTAAATTTTTTCCCTCTCACCTTAAACCTATGCCCTCTAGTTCTGGATTCTCCCACCCCAGGGAAAAGACCTTGTCTATTTACCCTCTCCATAAGCTTCATGATTTTACAAACCTCTATAAAGTCACTCCTCAGCCTCAGATGCTCCAGGTAAAACAGCCCCAACCGATTCAGCCTCTCCCTACAGTTCAAATCCTCCAACCCTGGCAACATCCTTGTAAATCTTTTCTGAACCCTTGCAAGTTTCACAACATCTTTCCGTTAGGAAGGAGACCAGATTTGCACGCGATATTCCAACAGTGGCCTAACCAATGACCTATACAGTTTCCAACCCCTAAAATCAATGCTCTGACCAATAAAGGAAATGCCTTCTTCACTATCCTATCTACCTGCGATTCCACTTTTAAGGAGCTATGAACCTGCACTCCAAGGTCTCTTTGTTCAGCAACACTCCCTAGGACATTACCATTAAGTGTATAAATGCTGCTCTAATTTGCTTTTCCAAAGTGCAGCACCTCACATTTATTTAAATCAAACTCCATCTGCCACGCCTCAGCCCATTGGCCCATGTGATCAAGATCCCATTGTAGTCTGAGGTAACCCTCTTCGCTGGCCACTACACCTCCAAGTTTGGTGTCATCTGCAAACTTACTAACTGTACCTCTTATGCTCACATCCAAATCATTTATATAAATGATGAAAGTCAAAATGAGCTCAAAGCATTAACTCTGTTTCTTTCTCCACAGGTGCTGCCAGACCTGCTGAGTTTCTCCAGTACTGTCTGTTATTGTTTTATAGAATCCCTACACTGTGGAAGGAGGCCATTCAACCCTCTGAAGAGCATTCCACCCAGAACCACCTCCACCCCATCTCTATAACCTTGCATTTCCCATGGCTGACCCATCTAATCTGCACACCTTCAGACTGTGGGAGGAAATCAGAGCACCCGGAGGAAACCCATGCAGACACAGGGAACACTTGCAAACTTGCCACAGACAGTCACCCAAGGCTGGAATCGAACCCGGGTCCCTGGCAATGTGAGGTAGCAGTGCTAATCACTGAGCCACCATGCTGCCCTGAAGTTTCTAGTTTCTGTGGTATTTTCCTTTTATAGGGAGCTGAGTCATGTGGCAAGGTTTTGAAAGCTGGGGCCATTTGCTTCCCAGCAGGGAGGTAGTTAAGGTTATGAGATGGAGAAACTGTTCCCACTGGGTCAACAACGAAAGAGTTTCAAATAGTGGGAAAAGGATTTGAGATGAGGTAATATTTCTTCACACAGAGGGTTATTATTATCTGGAAAATATGAAAATAGTTTGTAAAGGAGCTTTTAAAAGGCAACTGAATGTGTCTTTGAAGAAGAATATTTAATTGATTTATGTGAACAAAATAAAGACACGGGATTGATCTGGACTGCTGTGTCAAAGAGCCAGCACAAATGGCCATTTAATGACCTTTGTCTGGTGCTGGTAGCTTTCTTGATTCTGGTCCCTTGGTTCTATCCTGTAGTTTGAGAAGGGAATGGGATAAACATTTGAAGGAGAAATGACAGGGGAGTGGGATCTCTCAAAGAGCTAACATAGGGACAATGGGCTGAACAGCCTGCTCTGTGCTGGAACAATCTATCAATCCCATTCCTGACACCAGTGCCTAGCTTAGATCTTCCCCCACCCTTTGATTTTAGGACGATCTTGTGAGAGGGAATCCTAGAATCCCAACAGTTTGTGGAAGCAGGCCATTTGGCCCATCGAATCCATACCAACCCTCCAAACAGCATCCCATGTCCCCCTACCCTGTAACCCTGCAGATCCCATGGCCAGTGCATCCCATCCTGCACATCCCTGGACACTCTGGGGGCAATTTTGCAAATCTACCTAACTTGCACATCTTTAGACTGTGGGAGGAAACCCACATAGACACTGGGAGAACGTGCAACCTCCACAAAGGCAGTCACCCAATGGTGGAATCAAACCCAGGTCCCTGGTGCCGTGAGGTAGCAGGGCTAACCACTGAGCCTTCAGAATTTAAGCCATTCTAGAACAAGTACACTCTTTTACAGCTGCCCTTTCCCTTTCTGGGATGAAAGCAGTTCAGCATATGTTTTGCCAAAATGGAGATCTGTTGTTTATTGTTGCCATCACAACTGCCAGATACTGGTTGTGGCTGCATATGGAATCTGGCTGCGCACTACCACATGCTGCTTTTTGAAGCATCCACTGCAAGTAAAGCAGAATGACAGAATGTGAAAGTAGATCTGTGAGCAAACAACTTCAGGTGAGATACAGAGGGGTGGAGAGAGATAGCCATGCCTTACCCAGTGGAACCCTGACCCAAGCCCAGGCCCTCGAGAATGATGCAGCCACCTTTTTTGTGTTGGCTCCCTGTGTAAATCTCTCAGAACGGGATAATGGCTTCAGCCAAGCCTGGTGCAACGAGAAACGGCTGACTATTTTGGCTGAGAAGAAACGTCAAGCTTTTCTGTTATTGAAGGCAGTCATTAAGCTCCTGATGTCTGTGCTGTGAAGTCTCAAAGATGGTGGTTTTAAGGATGAGCTACAGGAACAGATAAACTCCTGGAACCCTGTGAATTCAGTCTCGATACTGCATTCTGCTCTCTCCTTGTTGTAGTGCCATGAACTTAGCTGGTCAAACATTCCGACTAAAATATTCCATTTTCTTTAATATCCCGTCTTCGGTGCTGCAGAATCTGACTAGTCCTGCCAGTGTCACTGTACTCCACAGGTACCTGCTTGGACCACACACACGATGCTAACCTGCACAATTTTTCCAGCTCATCTGACCAATGATCCTTACTGCCTGTGATGAGTGGGCAGTGGCAATCCTTCCTGTATGTTTACAGTTGGTGGTGAGATGCCCTTATATACAGGGACTGTATGTGTAGCATATCTAAAAGGTATAAGATGCTGTCTAACCAGAACTACCTCATTAGGTAATGGTGAGAAATTGCAGGTCAGCTGAAATCAAAGATGGACATTACTGCTGGACAAATGTTCTTATTTCGGTGATATACCCTCAAGTAATCACTCATTGCTGATATTGTATGACTACACCAACCCCTGCAAGCTCCTCTCCAAGCCACTCCCCATCCTGACTTGGAAATATATCACCGTTCCTTCAGTGTCACTGGGTCAAAATCCTGGACTGCCCTCCCTAAGGATGTGGTGGGTTAAACTTACAGCAGGGGGGTAAAGACGACAGTTCACCCCTTCCTTCTCAATGCACAGTTAGGGATGGGCAATAAATACTGTCCCATCCAGCAACACCCATATCTAACAAGTGAATTAAAAAAAATCTGTGGCAGAAATAGTGAAGAGAAGATTATTGTACATGCACATTATGTAATCACTTGATGTAATCACAAGAATAATTCCCACCTGCAATGTAAGATGTATTATGTGTGACATTTTCATGGATTTTGATTTTAAAATAGAGGCAGATTGATTTTGGTTAGTTCTGTAAGTTTTTTTTTAAGAAAGGTCAATAAGGTAATTTACAACAGTCACCTAAATATATTAATTCCTAGAAAACTTACAATAGCAATGCAGTACTTTGGGGAAAAATGTTGTGTTAATAGATAAAATGTTTATGCTGTTGAGGCTTATAACAGGCAGAATAAACATATTAAGGAAATTAGTTTAGTTTTGATTTCCAAGCAGCAAGTTCAAAGCTTTAGCTCAGAAGACTCCAGAAAAGCAGGAAAATCGACGTTTCAGGCATGAGCCCTTTCCTGATCTTCTGCCCGAAACGTCGATTTTCCTGCTCCTTAGATGCTGCCTGACCTGCTGTGCTTTTCCAGCACCACTCTGATCTAGACTCTAATCTCTAGCATCTGCAGTCCTCATTTTTAGCTCAGAAGAAGCCAGAATCCAATTCAGAAGGTGATGCTCTGAACAGCAATATCAAGTCATTTCAGGAAAGCAGTTTCTTCAGGAGATTTCTAGTTTGTGGAGCTTCCAAGACTGGAGTGTTTGGGGAGAAATATTTAAGATGTTAGAACTGAAAATATTTAAGCTATCAGAACTGGGAGAAGTTCATGTCAGTGGACTCAGAAATGATTGGTCAAGTTGTCTCCACAGTTGAAGAAACCGGAAAGTAACAGTTAAGTAAAGATTAAAAAAAGACTGAAATAGGAATGATATTTCTCTGGGATTGTGTTTTTGTAATGGATGGTGTTTGAACCATTGCCTGGTGTTTTGTTAAGATTTTTCTAATTATCTTCTGTAGCTTTGTTTGTTTGTTTATTTCTTCTTTTGTGCAATAAACTTATGTATTTCAATCTCTCCACCCTGGCATCCAGATTACCAGATTGACTGCACTGGCACTTTCCTATAATTTCAGTGACTAACCACCAAGTTACCCAACTATCAAAATCAATGTACGATCTATCAAGTCAGGATTCATTCTGGGGTCTGACTTGTCCAGCGCTACATTCAGTGGGATCATACCATTGCCCTATAATAGGATAGCTTTATATCAGCCTGATGTAATTGGTATGTGGCATCCTTTGATAGAGTAAGCAGACCATGGTTTTCCTTAGATATCTGATAGTCACACAGTGTGTTGCCAGTACAGTCTATCTGGTAATCTGGATGTCAGAGTGGAGAGCTTGACGGGGAAGAGACTTAGTTTTCCACATTTTAAATAATTTTCTTCCTGCAAGTTCATGTGGCCAACTTCTGTACAGAAACAAATTACTGAAGGGTCCCAGAGCCAGCACGGAAATTATTCCCATTCATCAAAGAAGAGAAATATCTTCAGATTTCAAAGTACAAAATACTGCCCTACTGGGTGATCATGGCTACACCAGGCTCTGACTTATGGTTACATTAAATAAGAACTAAACTATCTTCTTCATGTGTCCATATCCACATGCTCTTTCAATTCTTCTCGTCTGTTCTGGCTCCACCCACACTATTATTTATACTCAGTGATGTGCACTTCCATGATATTATTGCAAGGCTATGCTGAGGTCCTGAAGCCCTTATAGCAGCAACTGTCATAATATAATCTCAAAGTAACCTCAAAACAGATAAAACAAAACAGCAAACTGTTTTCCTGAGTAAATCTATCTATGGCAGAGAGCCCAGGTGGGTGCATAGCACCAGCTTACCAATTCTGATCATCAGATTTTCAGCAAAGGTGTCAGAGAATGTGATTTGCCGATAACCAGATAGAGTTTTCCATCTACCTGAACGAGCCCACACCTTGACCTTGTAGTTCTCTGTACGGCAGAGTGTGAGGACCCTTGGTTTAAGCCTTTGCCAATCTTCCTGACTGACTGTTGATGGTATATGAAGATTCCTTTGTCACATGGTATTGCTGATCTCCTTCTGAATGATTTATTGTATTGATGAACATTTCATCTGATGGCTTGGTGATGAGCACTGCTACTTCACACAGTGCCAGTGATCCAGGTTCGATTCCACCCTAGGGCGTCTGTCTGTGTGGAGTTTACACGTTCTCCCTGTGCCTGCGTGGGTCCCCTCTGGATGCTCTGTTTTCCTCCCACAGTCCAACCATGTGCAGGTTAGATGGATTAGCCATGCTAAATTGTCCATAGTGTATGGAGATGTGCAGACTTGGTTGATTAGTCACAGGAAATGCAGGGTTACAGGCATAGGGTGGGTCTGGGTGGGATGCTCTTCAGAAAGGGGAAGTGTGGACTCGATGGACTGAATGGCCTGCTTCCACAGTGTAGGGATTCCATGATTTCATTCCAGACAGAATGTTGGCTGTAGGAAACAGTAGGGGAAAGTGAGGACTGCAGACGCTGGAGATCAGAATCGAGAGTGTGGTGCTTGAAAAACCCAGCAGGTCAGGCAGCCTCCTAGGAGCAGGAGAATAGACATTTCGGGCATAAGCCCTTCACCAGGAATGAGGCTGGTGAGCCGGGAGTGGAGTGAGAGATAAATGGGAGGGGGTGGGCTAGGAGGAAGATAGCTGGGAATATGATGGGTAAAGAGTAGGAGAACTTCTTCAAGGGACATCCTTGGAAGAGGCTTTGCAGTTGTGTTGAAATCAACTCGGAGAAAGTGAGGACTGCTGGTGCTGTAGATCAGGGTCGAATGTGTGGTGCTGGAAAAGCACAGCAAGTCAGGCAGGAAACAGTAGCCAGATATAATAACAATGCCCAGGTATACAAGGTGTTGGGCTAACAGCTGGAAAATGGATTTAGCGTGGTCAGATGGTTGTTTTTCGACTGGTGCAGACTTGATGGGCTGAAGGGCCTTTTTCTGTACTGTATGACAATGACCCTGTGACTGACTGGAGCGTGAGGCGAGACATCTCTCCAGCTGCCTGGAGCTAAATTATGTCTCAACTGGCTCCAACCACAAACTGCAGTCATCAAGCAAGGTGTTACCCTCTGAGGGGTCAAGGTTAGGAAATGTGTTTAATATCAGGTAGCGTGGATATTGACAGCTCTGCATCAGCCGGTGAGGGTGGAGTTTCTGAGAGGGCTCACAGTGAGCAGTACATTTTACAGCAATGTTCGTGGATCCATAACTGGAGGCTCTGTCTAAACAGGGAACTGGTTTGTCAGGTTTGTTTGCAAAGGAGCCTCAGTGTGCTGCTGCGAATGATAGCAACATCCCTAACATCCCCCCCCCTCCCCCCCCCCCCCCCCCCCCCCACACCGATAAAAACGGGGTGATTCCTTCAGAAAAAATGCAATGCCTGACAATAATAAGATACAAATGATGGTAGCGAAACCAGTCTCAGCCATTTACAGCAAAGGAACCTTGGAATGCAGGAGACAGGAGCAGATTTAGATCATTCAGCCCTTTGGGCCTGCCCCACCATTCAAAGTGATCATGGCTGACCTCACTGTAGTCTCAACTAGTCCCCACCCACTGTCAATCAAGAATCTATAGAAGTCAATCTTGCAAAAAAAATCATTGACTCAGCTTCTACTATTCACTGGAGTAGAGAATTCTTCAGATTAACAACTCTCTCAGAGAGAAAAAGAAACCTCCACGTCGCTGTCATAAAAGGGATTGTCTTGTTACCTGGTTCTGGTGTCTTCTACAACAGGTAGCTCAGTGGTTAGCACTGCTGCCTCACAGCGCCAGGGACCTGGATTCAATTCCTGCCTCAGGCAACTGACTGTGTGGAGTTTGCACATTCTCCCCGTGTCTGCGTGGGTTTCCTCCAGGTGCTCCGGTTTCCTCCCACAGTCCAAAGATGTGCAGGTCAGGTGAAGTGGCCATGCTAAATTGCCCATGGTGTTAGCTGAAGGGGTAAATGTAGGGGAATGGGTCTGGGTGGGTTGCTCTTCGGGGGGTCGGTGTGAACTTGTTGGGCTGAAGGGCCTGTTTCCACACTGTAGGGAATCTTAATAAAAGGAAGCAGTCCCAGTTATCCACCCTGTCTTGGATAAGACCACCTCTCATTCTTCTAAATTCCAATGGCTACAGGCCCAACCTAGGACCTTCCTTCGCAAGACAATCCCATCAGCCATCAGTGCTCAGTCACAGCAGTCTGTACCACACACACAATGCACTGCTGTCGTCACTACAATGGATCAGGCAGCACCTTCCAAACTTACAACCTCTACCATCTAGGACAAGGGCAACAGATACATGGGAACATCACAACCTCCAACTTCCCCTCCAAGCCACTCCTCATCCTGAGTTAGAAATATATTGCCGTTCCTTCTCTGTCACTGGGTCAATATCCTGGAACTCTGTCCCTCAGGGCATTGTGGGTCAACCTACAGCACATGGGCTGCAGCAGTTCAAGAAGGCAGCTCACCCCCACCTTCCCAAGGGGCAATTAGGGATGCGCAATAAATACTGCTGGTAACACCCATGTGCTATAGAAACACAGAAACTATGAGCAGGATTAGGCCATTCGGCTCTTTGAGCCTCCTCTGCCGTGTGATATAATCATGGCGATTATCTCTATTCTCACTGTCCACCCATACCTTCTGAAGCTCCTAATATCTAAAAAATAATCTATGGTTTAATAGCAATAAAAATGTGCAGAAAATCTCTTCGATGTTCTATGTTGTTGATCCATTTGTCTGTTAAAATAGTGACTGCATAATAACACATTTGTATAGTTATTCCTCATAGTTCACAGCATGATTTTGAATCCCAGACAAAGGCCATTGTTTTTACATATCTGGTCTAATACTTTTACAGAACAAAGAACAATACAGCACACGAACAGCCCTTCGGCCCACCAAACCTGCACTCACACATTTTGCCCTTCCATACTAAAACTGTCTTCACTTACAGGATCCGTATCCCTCTATTCCCGTCCTGTTCATGTATTCATCCAAGTGCTTCCTGAATGCTGCTGTTGTATCTGCTTCCACCCCCCCTCCTCTGGCAGCGTGTCCCAGGCACTCACCACCCTTTGTGTGAAACACCTGTCTCACACATCTCTTATAAACTTCACCCCCTCCTCACCCTTCAACCTGAGTCTCCAAGTAATTGACCCTCCCCCACTCTGGAGAAAATGCCTCATGCTTTCCACTCTATCTATTGCCATTTACAATCTTATAAACTTCTATCAGGTCACCCTTCGACCTCCTGCGTGAACACTTCCAACTGAGTGTACAAACTCTTCTTCACTCGTGATGCCTCATTTCTTATCTTAAAAGGTACGGACATGTTAAAAAATAAGCAGGCGTGTGTAATTTTAAAAAAATGTCATGCAGTTTATTCACTTAGACGATGTTTGCAGATGAGTTGAATTATCTTTTACATTCGCACTGTATGGATTTGTAAACGCAACATATCCACAGGACTTAAAGACGACACACTTTCAGTAGATTGTTGGGATTCAAGGATCAACAGGGAACATATTCCCTGTAAACGTTATCAATCACTGTGCAACATCAGGAGAAATAGTCAGGCAATTATGAGTGAGTACTCTTATTATCCTAAATGTCTTTTATGCCCTTTCTCCTGATTAGTTTGAAGAGTGTCAAATGAATAATGCATTGAATTAGTGTGAATGTGCACGGAGAAGCTTGTCAGACAAGAACTGTCTCTAAGAGAAACTCCTGAGTTTCATTGTTTTTTGTTATATCTCTCTCTAGAGAAACTTTTAATAATTGTAAAGCTTTTTGCTGAGGGAAAGAGCTTAGAGGGGTTTTGCCTCATCCTCAATATCATGTCAGTTTATTCTTTTCATTGACAGTTTTCGCTGTCTGCTGGGCTTAATGCACAATAACATACTCACAGGCTAATAATTGGCTGGCTGATGTAAACTCTCAAAGATAAGCCACTGTAGAATGAGCTTTCTCTCAAGGAAGATGTACAAGAAAGCCCACACCGTCCATGGAGGATATTTGGTATGTTTTAATCTCGGCAATGCCACATCCTCCTGAAGTGTACGCGTATCTCAGGAATTTGACATTAAAACTCTGGAGAATGAAAAAACCCCAAATGACATGACTTGCTTTATTGCTGATCTTCCTGAATTCCTCTATCGGCGAGCACACTTAATGAAAACATGAAATTTAATAATGGTTGGAATAAGCAAGCACTTTAATTAACAGATCTTAATTTCCAATCGTGATATAGAACTGTTTGGAGAATTGGTAATTGGAATACCACATATTTACTGAAGCATTTCGAGGCAGAGAAAATCCGATCAGACTGCAAAGTTTGATGGCAGGGTGCACCCCAGGACAAAGAGACTCAAACAGCAAGGTGACCCGTTGTAAGTTGTGTCTGGTCCCAGGCTGAACATCCAAATGAAAAGTTGCAAGATGTACGGGGGGAATTGCTTTAACCTGGGTTATCCTATTGCACAGCTTTACTAAAGAGCACTGATTGTAGCTGTTGGTTGTTGTGCCTCAGCTCAGTGAGGGTTAATGCTGTAGGAAATGTCAGTGTTGGCTGGAACTGAGACCATGCATTGACCTCCCTTTATGGATGCTCCTCCTGTGAGTTGCTTTATCCTTACAGATACTGCCCCCTATGAGGTCTGGGACTCAGGATTCCATCCTGCAAAACATCATAAGGAGTAGGAGCAGGATTAGGCCATTCGGCCTCTCAAGCATTTCACCATTCAGTAGGATCATGGCTGATCCAACACTCCTCACTTACCTGCCCTTTCCATTGACTCCCTGACTGATCAAGGATCTATCTGTGTCAGCCTTAAATATACACACGGACTCTGCCCCCACAGCTCTCTCTATGTGGCAAGGAGTTCCAAAGACTCTCAACCCTCTGAGAGAAGAAATCCCTCCTCATCTCAGTCTGAAATTGATGCTTCTTTATTCTGAGGCTGTGTCCTGTGGGGCTAAGATCTGCCATGAGGGGATACCTGCTCTCAGCATTGACCCTGTCAAGCTCCTTAACAATCTGCTATTTCTCAACGAGATCACCTCTCATTGTTTGAAACTCCAGTGAGTAGAGCCTCACCCTGTTTAACCTTTGCTCATAAGACAATCCCTCTATCCCAGGGATCATCCTAGTGAACCTTCTCTGAAATGCCTCCAGTGATACAATATCATTTTTTAAATAAGAGGTCCAAAACCACTCTCAGTACTCCAGATGCATTACAGACATTGCTCCCTTAAACCAGACTCTCTCCACTCGGGGTCTGCTGTGTCTTTGTTTCTGCTCTAACCAAGAGTGATGATTCTCTGGCTCTGGGGAGTTTCAGTGAATTCTATCATTTACAAACTATTGCAGATGACCCTGACCCTGAAACACAGCTCTCTAGTAGATATGGGGAACTAAGAACGATTCTGCCTTTGCTTTGAGGTATGGCTGATGTTCTGATTTTTACATTGTAAGGGCTGAGTTTAGAAAACAATTCAACATTTGCAAAGTTGATATAACTTTAATCAGAAAGATATTATTAAGCTGGAGAGGGTTCAGAGAGATTTACCAGGATGTTGCTGGGAATGGAGGTTTGAGTTATAGAGAGAGGCAGGATAGGCTGGGACTTTCTTCACTGGAGCGTAGGAGGTTGAGGGGTGACCTTATAGAGGTTTATAAAATCATGAGGGACAAAGATAAGGAGAATGACAGAAGTCTTTTCCTTAGGGTGGGGCATTTCAAGATTAAGGGACATATTTTTAAGGTGAGAGGAGACACCTTTAATAATGACATGAGGGGCAATGTTTCTATACAGAGAGTAGTTTGTGTTTGGAATGAACTTCCAGAGAAAGTGGTGGCTGTTAGAAAATTGTAAAGGCATTTGGATAAGGACATGAATAGGGATGGAAAGGTTTGGAGAGATATGGACCAGGAACAAGCAGATGGGACTAGTTTAGTTTGGGATTATGGTTGACATGGACTGGTTTGACTGAAGGGTCTGTTTCTGTGCTGGATGACTCTATGTCTCTGTGACCCTATGATACTTTTGAAAATGTTTTCAGATAGAGACAATGGAGAAAGGCAAGGTAACAGAACCAGTATAGATATGATAGGCTGAATAGCCTCCTTCTGCACTATAATGGTTCTGTGATCCTGATCCACAGGAAGGGATTTTTTTTGGGAGTGCTGACGGTCTTGCTCATTGGCTGGAGAGCTGACAGGAGCCAACCCTGCCACTTTAAAGGGAACAGGGTCAACCTTTCCTTGGATCTCAAAACCCTGGCAAGTAAAAATCCTGCCCCTCCTGCCACCCCCATAGCCTGGGCCTACCGGCCAATCAGAGGTTGGGATATGCATTGCTCAGCAGCGCTACTGGCAGGGTAGTGGCTGCTGTCAGTATTGCAGGCACTGAGAACCCAGAAGCTCTGATGGTGGTTCCTCTGCAGCCAGTTGTTTAGCCGCTATTGAAACATTACTGCGGTGTGGCCATGTTTATCACATTCCTGGCTACAGGGTGGGGAGGGTTAACCTAGAAGGCGCTTGGGTGACCCTCAGTGGCCACCCTGTCTGTGTCTAGGATGGGGTACCTAATCAGACAATGAAAGCTTTACTTTGAGAAACCCAAACTCTGGACAACCCCTGACACCCCACCCCCTGAATTCCACCAGCAACTCCAACAAGGCTGGACACTCTGTATAGCTAGATTCCTACCTGGCTGGCAGGTTAAATCCCCTTAGTGGGTATTAATTGCCCACTTGGGACAGCAATTGATGAATATCACGGCAGGCAGTTTATCTACAAGCCTCATTGCCCCAGATTTAATTCTGACAGAGGGGATCAGGCAGGGGGTGCCCATCTACCATACTGCCACCCCCTTAACTACCCTGCACACCCACCTCAGGAGAGGGCATTGAGTCGCAAAGACTCCTGCAATTAATAAGCTTTCTAATTGAGGTCACTGTAATGAATGCACAAATTTATTAATAGACTTATAATTGCAGTGATTGCAATCAATGCACTAACTGATCAGAAGATCAGTGATTGATTTTTAACTAACCTCTGGAAACCTGCTCAGTCATCTTCAAGAGAGCAGCTCACCCCACCTTCTCCAGGGTTATTAGGGACAGACAATGAATGCTGACCCAGCCAGCAACACCCACAGCCCCTGAATGATTAAAAAACATCTACAATTGCAATTACTTTTGGTTTTAGTTAAAGATGGCAAAAACTCTTAACTGATAGCAAACATAAAGTGAACCAATGTGGGATTTAGAAGTTACACACCCTACCTGCTCTTGCTTCAGGTTGTAGGAAGAGCTTTCTCATCAGTTGCCTTAATTGAGCACTGAGCTAAAGTCGACCAACAAGCCTGACAAAAACATAGTGACGGATTTAAAACAAGAATGCTTTGAAGATATTTCTATTGCCTTTAACTTATCCAGGAACAGGAGTAGGCCAATTAGCTCCTTGAGCCTGTTCCACCATTCAATGAGATCATGGCTGATCTGTGGCCTCACTCTATATATCTGCCTGTGATTCATATTTGCTGAACTGTATCTCAGATTTAAAATTAACAACTGATCCAACATCTATTGCTGTTTCTGGAAGAGAGTTCCAAAACATTCTTTATTTGAGTTTCTTTCCCTCCAAAAGGAGTGCCTCATTCAAATTGAGACTATTGTATTTAAATCTCACTGGGTCAGATCCTGGTAAAGTTTGATTCTATCTGATGTTTTGTGAAGTGTTATCCCCTCTCTGGTCCCTGGCCTGTTCTATGTCAGGCCACTAGGGAGCAGTATAACTCCGACTTTGCAAACCTTCCCTAGTATTGTTCAATCACTGAGCTGAGTGAATCCATCTGTCATCAGCTGTGTCTCTCACCCGTGTACGAATGCATAGTGATGAAAAGCAAAATATTTTTCAGAATATCCATCTGTCATTTGGCGAATGCTCCTTTGTGCGGAATGGGGAGCACTGTCGGACAGTCATACGAGTTTATATGTTCAGTGAGGGAGGGTTAGGTCAGAGTTCTTGTGCTATCAGGTTGTGATGTAACCCATTTTCATGTCTGTGACCAGTCAGTTCCCCAGGAGCTGAGGGGATGCTGTTTCATTGCACAAGCCTGATACATCCTGGTCTGAAAGTGTGGTCTGCAATACAAGCCAATAACTTATGTAAAAATTCCAGAGTATTATGTTTTATTGTAATTTCCCCAATGTAACCAGGTTGAAGAGATGTCTGTGTATGTGTGTTTGTCTAGAAACAGAATTAGGTATGTGTGTACGGCTGTGAAAGTGAATGTATTAGTGTATATATCTGTGTTTGTTTGTGGGCATGTACCATACAAATATACAGTTCAGGAGTAGGAGGAGGCCACTCAGGCCCTTGAGGTAATCTGCTGTTCACAAGATCATGGCTGACCTGATTGTAACCTCAATTTCACATACCTGCTTCAACCCGATAGCCCTCCCACTTCACCCTGCCCCCACTTCACTCCCTCCACTTAACAAAAATCTGTTCATCCACACCTTCAAGGTATTTTTAGAATATTCTCTATGTATATATTTGTGTGTACGTTTGTGTGTATCTGTGTGTGTATTTGTGCATGAGTGTGTATTTATGTGTGCGTGAGCGTATTTGTGTATGTAAGTGTACATTTGAGTGTATGTGTGTACTTGTGTGAGCCTGAATGTCTTTGTGTGTACAAGTACGTATTTTTGTGTGTAAGTGTGCATTTGAGTGTGCGTGACTGTATATTTGTGTATGTGTGCGTATCTGTATTTGTGCATAAGCGTGTATAGTGCTAATGTGTGTACTTGTGTGAGCGAACATGTGTATCTGTGTATGTGGGTATTTATATGTGGATGTATTTGTGTGTGCAAGTATGAATTTGTGTGCTTGTGGGTGGGTATTTATGTGTGTTTTATTTGTATGTGAGAGTGTATTTGTGTGTGTGCATGAATGTGTATTTGTGTAAGTGTGTATTTATTTGAGTGTGTCACTTGTAGAAATGGGCTTAAACATGTGTTGCTGGAAAAGCGCAGCAGGTCAGGCAGCATCAAAGGAGCAGGAGAATCAATGTTTCGGGCATAAGCCCTTCTTCAGGAATGAGAGGGTGTGCCAAGCTGGCTAAGATAAAAGGTAGGGAGGAGGGACTTGGGGGAGGGGCGTTGGGAATACGATAGGTGGAAGGAGGTTACGGTGAGGATGATAGGCCGGAGAGGGGGTGGGGGGCGGAGAGGTCGGGAAGAAGATTGCAGGTCAAGAAGGTGGTGCTGAGTCTGAGGGTTGGGACTGAGATAAGGTGGGGGGAAGGGAAATGAGAAAGCTGGAGAAATCTGCATTCATCCCTTGTGGTTGGAGGGTTCCTAGGCGGAAGATGAGGTGTTCTTCCTCCAGGCGTCGTGTTGCCATGGTCTGGCGATGGAGGAGGACAAGGACCAGCATGTCTTTGGTGGAGTGGGAGGGGGAGTTAAAGTGTTCAGTCACAGGGTGATTGGGTTGGTTGGTCCGGGCGTCCCAGAGGTGTTCTCTGAAACGTTCTGCAAGTAAGCGGCCTGTCTCCCCAATGTAGAGGAGGCCACATCGGGTGCAGCTGATACAGTAAATGAAGTGTGCGGAGGTGCAGGTGAATTTGTGGTGGATATGGAAGGATCCCTTGGGGCCTTGGAGGGAAGTAAGGGGGGAGATGTGAGCGCAGGTTTTGCATTTCCTGCGGTTGCAGGGGAAGGTGCCGGGAGTGGAGGTTGGTTGGTGGGGGGTGTGGATCTGACGAAGGAGGGAGTGGTCTTTCCGGAACGCTGATAGGGGAGGGGAGGGAAATATATCCCTGGTGGTGGGATCCGTTTGGAGGTGGTAGAAATTACAAAGGATGATACGATGTATCTGGAGGTTGGTGGGGTGGTAGGTAAGGACCAGTGGGGTTCTGTCCTGGTGGCGATTGGAGGGGCGGGGTTCAAGGGCGGAGGAGCGGGAAGTGGAGGAGATGCGGTAGACAAACAAACACACATGATCCTGAGGGTAGCATAGAGCGTATGGCATTGAGGCAGGCCATTAAGCCCAAAATCAGAGTTTCTGCTCCAAGACCAGCCTCCTGCACCCATTCCCATACCCTTCTATTCCCTTCTTCCCCGCGTGTCCATTTAAAGGATACTTGGAAATGAAAGTTAACCGATTCCTTGGAACACAAGAGGCTGAGGGTAACTTAATCACAGTCTACAAACTGGTGAGGGTCTTAGAGCTGCCAGGAAGGTGCTGCTATCCCTCCGAAAGAGGGCCGTTACTAGGGTGCACAGAATTAAGGTGTTTGGGATTAGAGACGACAGACGGGCAGACGTTCACACAGAGGGGACTGGGTGTCTCGAACGAGCTGCCCAGCTTTGTTTGTTCCAGCGGAAACTTCCAACTCATTGAATGGGAACATGGACCTCTCCCTGAAACATTGGAACTTGGATAAGGATTTGGATCAGGAGCTGAGGGATGGGATTAGAGTGGGAGGTCAACATAAACATAATGCTGCATTCTCTAATTTAACCAATTGTCAAGCAGAGAACTTGTGTCTCATTGTGTCTATCTGGGGATCCCATTACTAAGCACGTTTAAAGAAGTAGCCCAGTCTTATGGGTCCACTGGCTTCCTTTAGCATCCTGCAATACTCAATAATTCCATCATCCTGTAGTGTGGTACTCGGCACTGTGGTGGAGTTTTCACTACATTGCCATGAGGAATATGTATGGAGGTCTTTCTGAGGCAGCCAACCGCCTGGCCAGACTTATGGCCAGTCCAGCCAATCCTGGGGCTTTTTCACTTACAGACCATTGGGAGGATTGGTTATGCAGTGATAACATAACTACACAGTGCTTCTGGCTGTACGGTTTACGAGAAACTAGATCCCCCACAGCAGGGCCCTTATCCTTGCTCAATGGTCATCACTGCTGCCCCAGCAAGATGTGCCTCACACTTCGCTTAGTTCTGAAAACAGAATTAGCTGTGGATGCTGGAAATCAGAAACAGAAACAGAAATTACTGGAACAGCTCAGCAGGTCTCGCAGCATCTGTGGAGAGAAACCAGAGTTAACGTTTCCTTTGTCTGTCCAAATGTCCATCTCTTCAGAAAAGATTTACAAGGATGTTTCCCAGAGTTGGAGGACCTGAGCTACAGGGAGAGGCTGAACAGGCTGGGGCTGTTTTCCCTGGAGCATCGGAGGCTGAGGGGTGACCTTATAGAGGTTTACAAAATTATGAGGGGCATAGATAGGATAAATAGACAAACGTCTTTTCCCTGGGGTTGAGGAGTCCAGAACTAGAGGGCATGGGTTTAGGGTGTGAGGGGAAGGATATAACACAGGCCTAGGGGGCAACTTTTTTCACACAGAGGGTGGTATGTGCATGGAATGAGCTGCCAGAGGATGTGGTGGAGGCTGGTGCAATTGCAACATTTAAGAGGCATTTGGATGGGTATATGAATAGGAAGGGTTTGGAGGGATATGGGCCGGGTGCTGGCAGGTGGGACTAGATTGGGTTGGGATATCTGGCTGGCATGGACGGGTACATCTCTATGACTCTATGACTCTATTTGGACTCTATCTCCATCTATCGTTTCCTCCTTGACCCCTCCCCCAACCCTATCTTCTGCATGGGTACTGATATTTTCCCAGCTGCCAGCAGTTCTGAGGAAGGGCCACTGGATCGGAAACGTTCACTCTGCTCCAAGAGGGTGGGGGGAAAGAGCGCTGAAATGGGCAGGTGGTAGGTAGCTCCTGTTGAAGAGATATCGGTGACCATGAGTCAAACTCCTTCCTTCCAAGGTAGAACTTCAATGATTCTATAAACTGCAATACCTTCAATCAGCTCTTCCATATTCTCTCAAACTCTCAGCAAGTGAAGTATTTTGTGTCGAGTTCAGTTGTACAGAATGTTAATTCATTCAGCCAGTTAGTCAGTCCTCTGTTTACCCAGGTGTAGCCGGGTGGACAGACCAACACCACCTGGATGTTCCCTTTGAGTGTGTCGGTGGATGTTAAAGGTCAGCAAATAAGTGTCTGCATTCGGGAATATAACTTCTCCCTCCAACAGCAAACGTCGCTGCGCAGAAACGTCAATGGAGCGATGGAAGTCGGGGGGTGTGCTGCTGCATTAAATTGAAGGAGTTAGGGGATATTCAAAGGCAGAGCTGGGAGTTATAGCGATATGGAGGGAATGAGGTCAGGTTATAAACAGCACATCCTTGGAACTGACAACGGGGAGAGTCCGACAGGAACAGGGCACAGACGGAGGGGAGTTAAAACAACTCTACTATTTCCTGGGAATGCGCTGGTGTCCTGCTAGATCTATGGGAGTGCAATCTCAGTGGAATGCCAGCCTTGGGTGTATCTTATCTCTTTGCATTATACTCTCTCACTGTCTTACTCTTCAAAGCTCCCAGCTCAGCATCCTGGGTTGACCCAAGATGAACATAACGATCAGGGAGGATCAGATCATCGATCCTACCCCCTCATTCGGTCAGACCGTGGCTGGTCTGATTTTAATCTCAGCTCTACATTCCTGCGCATCCTTAATGATCTTTCCTACCCTGGGTAATCCCAAATCTCTCGACTTCTGCCTTAAAAATATTGAAAAATTTCATATCCAAAGACTCGCAGCCCTTTGAGAGAAAAAAAAACATATTTCCCCATCTCTGGCTGAATTGGACAATATGTGTATGATGATCTTGGATAAGTTCCTTATTCTTTGTGTATTCCTCCTCTGCCCAATCCCTCTGCACCATGAAACCATTCACCAGGAGCTGTGGATCTTTGATTTGCCAGTTTTACCTCCTTGTCTACTTTCTATTACCAGAGCTTGCTACGCAGGATAAACTTATCTAACATGTTAAACTAGTCTAGTTCCATTCTTTTACAAGTACTTCTCAAACTCGCTATCCCTTTTCCAGAGGGGGAAATAGCTGGAGCACTTGGAAATGGATGTGCTGTTGGTACTGGAATTTCACTTTGAAGTAGATAGTGATAGACCCTGTCTCCCATGACAGAGAGATGGCTGGTGCTGGTTTAACCTCAGGGTCACCATGCATCAGACAAGGGGAGAGGTTGTGGAGAGTCATAGAGTAATACAGCATGGAAACAGGCCCCTCGGCCCAATCTGGTCCATGCTGACCAGGATGCCAACTCAGCTAATTCCAATTACCAGCATTTGGACCATAACCCTCTAAGCCCATCCCTGTTCAAATGTTTTTAAAATGTTGCTGTTGTACCTTCCTCAACCACTTTCTCTGGCAGCCCATTCCATGTACACACCACTCTCTCCATGGAGAAGTTGCCCCTCAGGTCCTTCTTACATCTTTCCCCCTCACCTTAAACCTATGCCCTCTAGTTTTGAATTTCTCATCCCTGGGAAAAAGCCTATATGTATTCACCTATCTATATGCCCTTCATCATTTTACACATCTCAATGAGGTCACCTCATTCTCCTATGTTCCAAGGAATAAAGTCCTACCCTGGCTGACCTCTCCCTATAACTAAGGTCTACCAGCCCTGGCAACATCCTTGTAAATCTTCTTTGGACTCTTTCCAGGTTAAGTATATCTTTCCTATAACAGGGTGACCAATATTGTACACAACATTCCAAGTGCAGCCTCACTAATGACTTCTACACCTGTGACATAACATCCCAACTCCCATACTCAGTGCCTTGACCGATGAAGGCCAGTATGCTAAATGCCTTCTTCACCACCCTGACTACCTGGGACGCAATGAACTATGTACTTGTACTCCAAGGTCCCTCTGTTCCACAACACTCCTCAGGACCTTACCATTTACTGTATACGTGCTAACTTGGTTTGACTTTCCAAAGTGCAACATCTCACACTTATCTGAATTGAATCGCATTTTGCCAATCCTCAGCCCATTTCCCCATCTGATCAAGATTCCTCTGTAATTTTTGATAACCTTCCTCACTATAAACGATACCTGCTCATTTTGTATTATGCACATAAAAAATGAGGTCTGCAGATGCTGAAAATGTGTTGCTGGTTAAAGCACAGCAGGTCAGGCAGCATCTCAGGAATAGGGAATTCGACGTTTCGAGCATAAGCCCTTCATCAGGATGAAGTGCTTATGCTCGAAACGTCGAATTCCCTATTCCTGAGATGCTGCCTGACCTGCTGTGCTTTAACCAGCAACACATTTTCAGTTGTATTATTCACAAACTTACTAATCATGCCTTGTACATTCATGTCCAGATCATTTATGTAAATAACAAATACCAACTTCATGTTAACCTCAGCTGGTGATGAGAATTGAACCCACTCTGTATCACAAATCAACCATCCAGCCAACTGAGCTAACCCACTCCCCGTTATTGAAGGGCAGAAGTCAGATCAGTTTGTCTCATTCTTCTTCACATCCTTCACAGGAAGGGAGTGTGATTCGATGGAGGTCTTTGTGGTCACAAGAGTACCTTCAATCTGCTGTATGAAAGCAATGAATCATTTCCCCATCTCTACTGAACCTGAGTGGAGCTACAGGCATTGGTCTGCCATCTTCCCCGATCAATGGCAGGAAGGTATTGTCTGGTTGGTGTTGCCATAAACTGTTCCCTTTTTGGTTTAAAGTTTCAACAACAACAATTTACATTTCTATAACATCTTTAACATTCCAAAGCTTTTCACAGGAGTGTTACAAAACAATGTTTGATACCAAGCCCCTCTAGGGAGACATTGTCAGAAATGCCAACAAAGAGAAATATTAGCCCATTTGATCATAGGTTTAGAAAACACCTTCCAAACCCTCAACCACTTCCATCTAGAAGGACAAGGGCTGCAGGTCCATGTGAACACTATCCCCTACAAGTTCCCCTCCAAGCCACTCACCACCCTGACTTGGAAATATATTGCTGTTCCTTTACTGAATGGCTGAGTCAAACTCGTGAAATTCTCTCATTCAGGGCATCGTGGGTGTCCCTACATTGAATGGACAGCAGTGAGTTCAATGCAGCAGCTCATCACCAGCTTCTCAAAGGAATTTCGGGATGTGTAATAAATACTGTTCCAGCCAGCACAACCCACATCCCAGGAAAGACTACAATAAAATACAGTGTGAATGGTAAACCTATTATACCTGTGAATATAACATTAATGATCACAATAACCTAAACACGTATTCTATCACTGACAACAGGTAAACTACTTAGGGAGTGATCTGTTTTTAAAAGGGCAAAACATTAAGCCCAGAGTGGTCTATTCATGTATTTTTTTTTAGTAATGGTATAAGCACAGTTCAGTGGAATTAGCTGATGGAATTGTGACTGGAGATGGGACCAAGAGGATCTCTTGTGACCAATATTTCAGTTCCTTGATTTTCCATACGTAGGCGCTGTGCAGGATGGAAAACAATGAGGCAATGGCCCTGACCATCCTTACTGAAGAAACATTAATGACAATTGTCAGCAGTGAAAGGCACACGTGTCATGCGATAAATCCTCAGCGAACACCTCTTCCCCCCCCTCCTCAATAAACTCTAATGATGTCATTTACTGTTCCCAGCAGTGTAGAGAACATGGAAGCAATCTTCTTTCCTCAACTGATGATCTTTGCAGTAACAATATATCAGGGTGCAATTAATAATGTATGATAATAAAAATAATGTTGTGATTAATGTTATTTAACTGATGATGTTACAGTAATATAATCCAGTTAATAATGCATGAATGACAAAAATAATATTATGATTGTGTGAATATTCTGTATGAATAATTAATTATTTTTGACTAGAATACTTACTTTTGCATTTTAATATTTGTTTTGATAGAAGATTGTGATGTTGTGGCTCAATGCAAAAGTGATCTCTCGACACTTAGCAAATGTACTCAGTTGCCATTTTGATGTTTGCCAATTACAGACACGGACAGTTTTGTACATTCTTTAGGAAGTAGACCATAGACCATAAGGAATAGGAGCAGAAGTAGACCATTTGGCCCTTTGAAATGCTTCCTGCATTCAACGAGACCATGGCTGATCTGATAATCTTCAATTCCATTTTCCTGTCTTTTCCACAAAACCCTTGACTCCCTTCCTGATCAAAAGTTGATCACAGCCTTGAATACATTTACTAGCCCAATCTTGACAGCCCTCTGCAGTAAAGAATTCTACAATCCTGTGACAGAAGAAATTCCTCCCCATCTCTGTCTGCAATGGGTGACTCCTTACTTTGCGATTGCACCCTCTGGTCCTAAACTCTCCCTCATGGAAAAACAACCTTTCTGCATCGAGCCTGTCAAGTGCCTTGTGTGTTTCAATTTCTTCTAAATTCCAATGAGTACAGGCCCAACCTACTCAATCTGCTCATCTCCCCTTCATATCCAGGATCAGCCAAGTGATCCTTCTGTGGACTGTCTCCAATACCAGTCTGTGTTCTCTGACATAAGGGGATCCTCAATGTATAGAGCACTTTAGAGCATGGTTAAGGTATTCCAGCTGGTGTCTGATTGGTGTCTTGTATAGTTTTAGCAAGATTTCCCTATTTTTATACTCACTCCCCTTTGAAATAAAGGCCAACATTTCATCTGCCTTCCGTATTACCTGCTGAACTTGTATGCGAGCTTTTTGTGATTTACACATGAGGAATCTCAAATCCCTCTGTGCTATAGCTTTCTGCAGCCTTTCCCTTTTGAGAGAATATTCAGCTCTTTATTCTTCCTGGCAAAGATCATAACCTCACACTTCCTCACATTATATTATATATGCTAAGTTTTTGTGCACTCACATAACCTGTCTATATCCGTCTGTAGAATCTGTGTCACCTTTACGACAGTGTTCGCTGTCTCACCTATTTCTGTGTCATCTGCAAATGTGGCAACTATACATTCACTTCCCTTATCTGAGTCAGTAATGTTTGTTATAAATATAAATACTGATCCATGCAGCAAAGCAATTGCAGATTGCTGTCCTGAACACTGTTCCAACTCTCTGTCTTTTATTAGTTAGCCATCCTCTATCCGCGTGCTAATATACAACCTCAAACACCATGGGCTCTTATAAAAAGCTGAAGTATTAAGCAACAATTATTCAGTAATGAGATTTGCTTTGACTAAAAATTGAGATTTCAGCCTGGGTTTGGAATCACTCAGAAATCTAGATTATAAAGACTGGCACAATTTTACATATTAAACAGCTAAAGTGAGATGGTGGGGTCTTATGTGAAGTTAGCAATGAATGACTTTATCTCCATGCTGGAAGGATCTAGTACAATTAATCCAAAATATGACCTGACAGCAACTTAAAATCACCTCCTCTGTCAGCAGAAATGGGAGGCAATTTACAATGTCTTGGGTGCATAGCCATGTGCAATATTTCAGACACCATGGACTTGCAGTATTGCTCACTCTTGTCTGGATCTCAGTTACCATAATATCATTTTCATGGAAAAGCAGCTGCTGATCCGAGGGGCAGTTGGGATATTATTCATCACCAAAGCATGGCCATGTTAGACATGAGGGAGGGTCTGGGGGTCTATACACAATTTATTTAATGTTTTCCATTGACTGAAATTTGTATACACAACTTGGATTGTGCTCAAGGTCATTAACCTGTTGCTGGATGAAGTATTGTTTACTACTGTACTTGTTATTAGTGAAGCCACCTCTTTGAAATGTTGTTTGCAATATTATCAGAAGTCACATTATACCAGGTTATCATCCAACAGGTGCTTTTTTTTAACATAATCATTCACTAGATGTTTCCATCAGGGAGCCAGAGATTCAAGTTTGCAGTTGTGAATGCACAATCCCCATAATGTGCACATTGGGCTGGCACGGTGGCTCAGTGGTAGGCACTGCTGCCTCACAGCACCGAGGACTTAGGTTCAATTCCAGCCTCAGGTGACCATTGATGTCAAGTTTGCATCCCTTGTCTGTGTGGGTTTCCTCCCACAGTCCAAAGATGTGCAAGTTAGGTGGTTTGGTCATACTAAATTGCCCATAGTATCTAGGGATGTGTAAGTTAGGTGAATTAGCCATAGGAAATGCACAGTGATAGAGTAGGGGGATGAGTCTGGGTGGGATGGTTTTTGTAGGGTCAGTGTGGAATTGATGGGCTGAGTGGCCTTTTTGAACACTGGAGGGATACTAACCCACCTGATGTTCCTATCCCCAATCATTCTGCCCATACCAAGTTCACAGCCACCCCCTGTAGGGCAAGGGAGGTACTGTCCAAAGTGTTTCTGTCCTATTCACACACTGCAGATTCTATGCAAAAGGCACCTTGCCTTGTTTTCACAATGCAACACGGTGTAGAAGGTGATGGGAAGGTCAGGAGCAAAGTGAATTGACAGGGAGAAACAGAAAGTTGGCAAAGTGGTGGCAACGATTTAGGTGCATGGCAACAGTTTGGCACTTGGTGTATAAATTGACCTTTTTCACTTTGAGTGGAGAATATAGCAGCAGCAGTTTACTGAACTGGAGAGTGTGGAACTGTGGAACAGAGGGATCTGGGTGACATACCACATGAATCACTAAGACAGGAGCAGCAGCTGATTAGGAAGGTAAATGGAATTTTGTTGTTTATCGCAGGAGAATTGAACATGAGGGGAGGGCCTCAGTGAGAGAGTATCTGCAATACTAACAGTCTCCAGACCCGAAACATTAACTCTAATTTCTCTTCACAGATGCTGCCAGCCTTGCTGAGCTTTTCCAGAAACTTCTGTTTTTGCTTCTGGAGTACTGTGTACAGTTTATGTCTCTTTATTGATAAAGGATGTGATTTTGTTTGAAGGTGTTCAGAGAAAGTTCATTTGACTAGCTCCACAGTTAAGAGTTTCATTCTATGAAGACAAGTTGAACAGTCTGTGTCTGTCCCCATTAGGCTTTATAAGATTGAGTGATCTTATTGAAACAGGGGTCTGGATAGGGTGGGTATCAAGAGGATATCTCTCTTGTGAGAGAGACTAGAGCTAGAGGACCCATTTTCAGAATGAGAGGTCTTTTGTTTAAGGAAGGAATGAGGATAAATTATTTTCTCACAGAGGGCTGTTCGTCTGAAATTCTCTTATCATAGGACCATAGGACATAGGAAATAGGAACAGGAATAAGCCATTCAGCCCCATAAGCCTGTTCTGGTATTCAATCGGATCATAGTTGATCTGGCATTCCTCATGTCCACTTTCTTATCCTTCCCCATAATTCTTGATTCTTCTCCAGGAAGGGAAGGACACTGGCTCATTGAATCAGTTTGGGGCTGAGTGAGAGAGATTTCTGATAGATGAGGGAATCAGTTGGTACAGGAGGTAAACGGGAAAGTGAAAATTAGATTAGAATACTTACAGCATGGAAACAGGCCCTTCGGCCCAACAAGTCCACACCGACCCACCGAAGCGCAACCCACCCAGACCCATTCCCCTACATTTACCCCTTCACCTAACACTACGGGCAATTTAGCATGGCCAATTCACCTAACCTGAGCACCCGGAGGAAACCCACGTAGACACGGGGAGAATGTGCAAACTCCACACAGAGAGTCGCCTGAGGCGGGAATTGAACCCGGGTCTCTGGCACTGTGAGGTAGAGGTGCTAACCACTGTGCCACCGTGCCGCCCACTAAGTTGAGACCAAAAACCAGATTAGCCATGATCTTATTGAATTGACAGGACAAGCCCAAAGGGGTGAATGGTCTTTTCCTGCTCCTAAGTGTGGCACAGTGATTCAGTGGTTAGCACTGCTGCCTCACAGCGCCAGGGACCTGGGTTTGATTCCAGGCTTGGGCGACTGTCTGTGTGGAGTTTGCACACTCTCCCCGTGTCTGAGTGGGTTTCCTCTGGGTGCACTGCTTTCGTCCCATGATCTGATGATGTGCAGGTTGGGTGGATTAGCTATGGGGATGGTGTTGGTCTTGGTGAGATGCTCTTTTGAGGGTTGGTGTGGACTCAATGGGCTGAATGGCCTGCTTTCACACTATGGGGATCATATGATTCTATTTGCGCTTTTAGCAGAGTCCGGGCTATTGTGTACATCATTAAAAAAAACTTGAAAGAACACAGATAGAGTTGAAACTGGCAATTTGGTGGCAATTTGATTAACACAGCTAGAAGTAGGTATGGCCCAAAAAAAAGAAACAGTTTAAATCACTGCATCATTCCAGCTTCTGAGAGAAACCTGATTTTAAATGATGGAGACTGACTTCTGAAAATATGTGAACCAGTTTCCTAGTCAGTTTTGGGGTCGTGTCTACAAAACGCTTTGACAAAATAACATTTTAATATGGAGCCTGTCTTTGCCCACAAATGAATCCGGTTTTAATGTTTTGAAGACCTAAACGTGAACAATCAGCGGGCACTCCAGCTGAATTCACTCTTGGGCACAGGCAACTCCTTGCTGCATTATCTTCAATAGTTGCTGGAAACCTAATTTATACACTTAAAATTCTGCCACTGCTTGGCCCGATGGTGCCAATTTCAGGTGAACTGTGTTGGAAAATCTCACACGTCCGAGTGGGAACTCCAGACACCTGTGTTTTTCCCATTGTTGGATGCATTAGGGTTCAGACCAGAAGCGCACTCTCATTAATCTGCAACCATTCCATCACGTTTGATCAAAACACCATTTCTCTCAGCCTGATAAACCTTCCTTTGTTCTGCTTTGGAGCTGCTGCTTTGAAGTGAGGAGAATTGTGGCCAACAAAGGAAAGTGCATCGTTAAATTACAACATAAAATTAAGATTACACACACCAACCTGTCATCTGACAAACTCAAAGGTCCATTTTAGCACTAGACTTCACATCATGCTAAAGCAGTCCCTGGTGTGCTAAAACTCATAATAAATGTACACCTTCCCATTCATCACTGCCTTATTTTAAGTACTAAAGCATTTTGCTGTTCTTGCCGATTAACCATGGCTGCAGTATTTATATATTTTAATTCATTTTAAAACGGAATAGACACTACAGATGGATTAAAAAGTCATACCTCACTAAGCCCTTGTAATATTTAATTTATGCCATCCAGTCAATTGCAATATGCTTCTTGTATGATTGGTCTCAGATAAAATGCATGCTGTTTGCTCCATTTCATAGCTCTATTAATCTCTTTAGTCAGCCATAATTCTTTACAGTTCCAGCCCTTGTTCAAAAGCAACTGTTAAGTGGCAACAATTGTAACTAACCTAACATAATGACGGTTTCACCTTCTTGAGGCAGCTCGGTATAAAATTAGATCATTTGTTGAAAGGGGCTTCCAATGTTTAGTTTTAAACATCTATCCTTCCAAAAAAAAGGTAGCAGTGTACAATTGTTGCCAGGAACCTAGAAAAATCTGAACAAATGTGTTCAAAATCTGAAAAATGCTTAATGTACTGGAATATCTCAGAACAACTATGAGGTAGTATCTGTTCAACCTTAAATGTGCATTTAAACAGGGTTTAGAAAGCCTTTATGAGTGTTGGTTTAAGTTCTTGACAGCCTTTAATATGTAGAGATAGTAAAGAGACACTTTTACGGACAGATTTTAGACACCCTTGAATAAGTATCTGAGTTTTCCTGTCAGCAACTATCTATCTGACGAAATCTGTCGACATTGTACATGAATGGTTCGTGTCATGTCTAGTATACCCTTTCTTACCTCAGTAGCTGCTGGTGTTTTATCCTGAGTCATTATCTTGTGTTTTAGTTTTGTCAGGGGGAGTCATTGCGTTCTACAATGTGAGTGGTGAAAAGGATCTACAATGGTGTGGTTGCAAGGATTTGTTACATGATCAAGATATTCTCAAATGGGGGTTCATGCAATGTTTGCATATCCTTAAATACCTGCTTAAAACCTGGTAGTGACAAAGTTAGAACTTGTGAGAATCTATAGTCATTCCTAAACACGTGTCAATGTCTAGATTCCTTAAATGTGGATTTTTACAACTGACAGCTGTCCACAAGTAGTGCCAACATTTCTTTTAAAACATTTGAAATACTTGATTGCATCAGCTTTTAAGTACACAGTTTCTTTGATGATGTTTATGCAAATAAAAGACAGTCTTATATTTGAGGTAATGGATATCCAATAGACTGGAGTTGCCGCAAGATATCCATTATAAGTATTGTTAAATATGTCTTAACATCTGTTGTTTGGCCTATAGTAAGATGTATTTAGGACAAACAGTGGGTTTTTTTTCAGGCTGGTTGGGTTTGATTTTGAGGTTCGATCCCCATTCTGACTGGGAGAGTTTCAGGACCTGCCTCATTGTCTTCACTTTGGTGGAAATCGCAGCATTATGTGTCGGCCCTCCCTTCAGACAGACAACCGAAGATAACGAAGCAGAATCTGAATCAGAAAGTTCTGTCTGACCAACTGGAGTGCTCCATTTCTCCCGCCTGTGCTCCATTGATTTAGTCCCTCCCTTGTTTACCTGCCCTTCCTTCAGTGTTGGCATTGTCAGACTGCCCCTGGTGGGTAGCGCCTGTTGTCTGTTCAATTTGTAAAGTGGATGATTTGGCAGTGGGTTTACATAACCTGGGTTCAAGTCCTACCTGGTCTCGAGGTGTGTCCTGATGTATCTGGAATCTAAAGTCATCGTGCAGTCTATGTTTGAAACATTTGCAGGAATTTTGACCTGGTTAGAAACTGCTCATGGAAATCTTTAAATATGTGTTTCAACTTCTCTAGGTATTCTTAATGATACATAGCTAATTAACCAATGACAAACACACGGCCCTTGGGGGAAGATCTCAGTCTGTAGATTTGGTAAGATTAAAGGTCATGTCCCATTAGTTTAAGGGATAGTTAACTTGTAAAATGAGATTAGCGCATTAACAATGACACACTCTACATTCTGAAGAACAATATAAAATGGACTGAATACAATTTAATCATACATTCAATGCAGAATAAGCCAATCTGTAGCTTATCATTTGACAGACATCGCACTCATGCGTTTAACAATCAACTTTATTTCATGGGATGTGTGTATTGCTGGTTGGGCCCAGCATTTATTTCCTGTCCCTAGTTGCCCTTGAGGAGGTGGGGGGAGCTGCCTTCTTGAACCACTACCTCTGTGTACTATAGGTTGACCCACAATGCTCTTTTGGCAGGAATTTCAGGATTTTGACCCAGTGACATTGAAGGAACGGCGATACATTTCCAAGTCAGGATGGTGAGTGGCTTGGAGGGGAACTTGCAGGAATGGTATTCACACATATCTGCTGGCCTTGTCTGTCCAGATTGCTATGACATCGGGTAAACTCTCTCTGTTAATTTTAAGCTAGCAACACAGAAAAGAGGGTCGGTGTGGACTTGTTGGGCCGAAGGGCCTGTTTCCACACTGTAAGTAATCTTAACTAAAATCTAATTTATCCTGTGTGGAAATCTGTGAAAATTCAAGAGGACAAGAACTAGTTAAAGGAAAAAGTAACAACTTTATTTCTTAAAGTATAGCAGAGAATAATTAACAAACGACTATTTACAACTTCTTTCTCTCACCTATCTTTTACTTTCCCTTCTATAATACTAGTCCGATAAAACCCCCAAGTAAGATTTATCAAAAAAAAAATCACATTTTAAAACCAGCCAGCTGTCGTATTTTCCTCTGTAGATTTGCTCCAGGTCAGTGTTGATGTTTCTTCTCTGTGCAGACTCCTTCTCTGGACAGGTACCTCTCAGAGAGTTCTGACTCGTAGCCTACGTCTGTTGGTCTTTTGGTCGTTCCAGCAACGTGTACGATTTTTAAATTAAAAGTCTGTAACATAAGACTCAATGAAATAGTCTCATATTCTTGTCTTTAAAGCATTCTAAGAATGTAAGCTGATTGTGATCCATATACATCACCGTCTCTGGACAGGATGAGCCAGCTGACCACGGCACCATGGTGCAGAAGGCCATTCAAGAGGGGGGAGCAAATAGACAAGTAGTGGTTATAGGGGATTCTTTAATTAGGGGGACAGATAGTATCCTTTGCAAGCCGGATCGGGAGTCTCGCATGGTGTGTTGCCTGCCCGGTGCCATGGTGCAGGACATCTCCGACCGGCTTGAAAGGATATTAGAGCGGGAGGGGGAGAATCCAGTTGTTGTGGTCCACGTTGGTGCTAACAACATAGGCAAGACTAGGGTGGAGGACCTGTTTGGGGATTACAAAGCACTAGGCAGGAAATTGAAATACAGATCCTCAAGGGTCATAATCTCCGGTTTACTGCCCGAGCCATATGCCAACTGGCATAGGGATAAGAAAATTAAGGAAGTAAACACTTGGCTAAGGGATTGGTGTGGGAAAGAGGGATTCCACTTCATGGGGCATTGGCATCAGTTTTGGAACAGGGGGGGATCTGTACCGTTGGGACGGTCTCCACCTGAACCGATCAGGTACCAATGTTCTAGCGAAGAGGATAAATAAGGTGATTAGTAAGACTTTAAACTTCTGAATTGGGGGGAAGGGAAAGTGAAAGTGACAGGGAGTATGGAGTTAAATGGAAAGATAAGCAACAGGATAGCGTGTGTCCAGGCGGATTTAAACTCGAGGCAGACTGGGAATGCAGCAAAAAGGAAGGATAACTTAGGACATCTTATGACTTCCAATATCTCTAATGATAAAGTTAGCATTAAGGCACTTTACCTGAATGCTCGTAGCATTCATAACAAAGCAGATGAACTAACGGCACAGATCATAGTGAATGATTATGATGTGGTAGGTATCACAGAGACGTGGTTACAGGGGGGTCAGGACTGGCAGTTAAACATCCAAGGATTTTCAGCTTATCAAAAAGACAGGGAGGTGGGCAGAGGGGGTGGGGTTGCCTTGTTAGTTAAGAACAAAATTAAATCTATGACACTGAATGACATAGTGTCGGATGATGTGGAGTCTGTGTGGGTGGAATTGAGGGACCACAAAGGCAAAAAACCCATAATTGGAGTTGTGTACAGACCTCCTAACAGTGGTCAGGACCAGGGACGCAACATGTACCGGGAAATAGAGAAGGCATGTCAGAAAGGCAAGGTCACGGTGATCATGGGAGACTTCAATATGCAGGTGGACTGGGTAAATAATGTTGCCAGTGGATCCAAAAATACTTACAGGATGGCTTTTTGGAACAGCTTGTCATGGAGCCCACAAGGGAGCAGGCTATTCTGGACCTAGTGCTATGTAATGAACCAGACTTTATAAAAGACCTTAAAGTAAGGGAACCCTTAGGAAGTAGTGATCATAATATGGTAGAGTTCAGTCTGCAGTTTGAAGGAGAGAAGGCAAAATCGGATGTAATGGTGTTACAGTTAATTAAAGGTAATTATGAGGGCATGAGAGAGGAACTGACAAAAATAGACTGGAAGCAGAGCCTAGCGGGGAAGACAGCAGAGCAAAATGGCAGGAATTTGTGGATATAATTGAGGACACTGTACAGAGGTTCATCCCCAATAAAAGAAAGATTATCCGGGGAGGGATTAGACAGCCATGGCTGACAAAGGAAGTCAGGAAATGTATTAAAGAAAAAGAGAGCCTATAAAGTGGCCAAGAGCAGTGGGAATCAGAAGATTGGGAAGGCTACAAAAACAAACAGAGGATAACAAAGAGAGAAATAAGAAAGGAGAGGATCAAATATGAAGGTAGGCTAGCCAGTAATATTAGAAATGATAGTAAAAGTTTATTTCAATACATAAGAAACAAACGACAGGCAAAAGTAGACATTGGGCCACTTCAAACTGATGCTGGAAGCCTAGTGATGGGAGAAAAGAAAATAGCAGGAGAACTTAACAAGTACTTTGCGTCAGTTTTCACAGTGGAAGACATGAGTAATATCCCAACAATTAAAGGGAGTCAGGGGGCTGAGTTGAGTATGGTTGCCATTACAAAAGAGAAAGTGCTAGAAAAGCTAAAAGGTCTTAAAATTGATAAATCTCCTGCCCCTGATGGGATACACCCTAGAGTTCTGAGAGGGGTGGCTGAGGAAATAACGGAGGCGTTGGTTCAGATCTTTCAAAAGTCACTGAAGTCAGGGAAAGTCCTGGATGATTGGAAGATCGCTGTTGTAACCCCCTTGTTCAAGAAAGGATCAAGACAAAAGATGGAAAATTATAGGCCAATTAGCCTAACCTCGGTTGTTGGTAAAATTCTAGAATTCATCATTAAGGATGAGGCTTCTAAATTCTTGGAAGAGCAGAGTCTGATTAGAACAAGTCAACATGGATTTAGTCAGGGGAGGTCGTGCCTGACAAACCTGTTGGAATTCTTTGAAGAGGTGACAAGTAGGTTAGACCAGGGAAACCCAGTGGATGTGGTCTATCTAGACTTCCAAAAGGCCTTTGATAAGGTGCCACACGGGAGGCTGCTGAGCAAGGTGAGGGCCCACGGTGTTCGAGGAGAGCTACTGGGATGGATTGAGGATTGGCTGTCTGATAGAAGGCAGAGAGTTGGGATAAAAGGTTCTTTTTCGGAATGGCAGCCGGTGACAAGCGGTGTCCTGCAGGGTTCAGTGTTGGGGCCGTAGCTGTTCACGTTATATATTAATGATCTGGATGAAAGGACTGGGGGCATTTTAGCGAAGTTTGCCGATGATACGAAGTTAGGTGGACAGACAGGTAGTACTGAGGAAGTGGGGAGGCTACAGAAGGATCTAGACAGTTTGGGAGAGTGGTCCAGGAAATGGCTGATGGAATTCAATGTGAGCAAATGCGAGGTCTTGCACTTTGGAAAAAAGAATATAAGCATGGACTACTTTCTAAACGGTGAGAAAATTCGTAAAGCCAAAGTACAAAGGGATCTGGGAGCGCTAGTTGAAGATTCTCTAAAGGTAAACATGCAGGTTGAGTCCATGATTAAGAAAGCGAATGCAATGTTGTCACTTATCTCGAGAGGTTTGGAATATAAAAGCACCGTTGTGCTACTGGGACTTTATAAAGCTCTGGTTAGGCCCCATTTGGAGTACTGTGTTTTGGGCCCCACACCTCAGGAAGGACACACTGGCATTGGAACGTGTCCAGCGGAGATTCACACGGATGATCCCTGGAATGGTTGGTCTAACATACGAGGAACGGCTGAGGATCCTGGGATTGTATTCATTGGAGTTTAGAAGATTAAGGGGAGACTTAATAGAAACTTAGAAGATAATACTTGGCTTGGAAAGGGTGGACGCTAGGAAATTGTTTCCGTTAGGTGAGGAGACTAGGACCCGTGGACACAGCATTAGAATTAGAGGGGGTCAATTCAGAACAGAAATGCGGAGACATTTCTTCAGCCAGAGAGTTGTGGGCCTGTGGAATTCATTGCCGCAGAGTGCAGTGGAGGCCGGGACGCTAAATGTCTTCAAGGCAGAGATTGATAGATTCTTGATGTCTTGAGGAATTAAAGGCTACGGGGGGAATGCAGGTAGGCGGAGTTGAAATGCCCATCAGCCATGATTGAATGGTGGAGTGGACTCGATGGGCCGAATGGCCTTACTTCCACTCCTATGTCTTATGGTCTTATGGTCTTATTGTTCGTGACATACGCATTAAAATGTTGTAAGGCCAGGTTCAAACTCTATAGTTCCTTATCAATTGTTAGTATTTCCTTTGGTGGATGTTGATCTTCTTTGAAAACTAACCAACTGACAGTTGAATCCCATCCTCATTTTCCTGTGGGAGTACAGCTCCAACTCCAGTGTCACTAGCATCAATGGCGACTTTGAAACCTGTTGAAAAGTTTGGTGTAGCTAAAACTAGTTTGGTGATTAATATGGCTTTCGAATGGTTGAATGTCTCCTGGCGTGGCTCTGTCCACTGAAACTTTGTGTTATTCTTCAGCAAATCGGTTAACAATACCACTACACTGCTGAAGTCTGGAACAAACTGAATCCGCTGAGTCCTAAGAATCGAAACACCTCTTTTGAGGAAATTCTGAGGAAATTTTGAGGAAATTTGTGTTTGCATTCCGTGGGGTCAACCTTCCATGACCAATGTTATGTCCCAAGAACATCACCTCTGTTTTCACGAATTCCATTTTATTTAAGTTTATCACCAGTGTTGCTTCTCATCATTGTTCAAAGAGCTCTGCCAACTCTACCATGTGATCTTTCCAGGACTTACTAAAGATCACTACATCGTTCAAATACACAGCACAGTTTGTTAACCCAGCCACAACTCTGTTCGTGAGGCTTTGGAATGTTTTGGTGCTTTCTTCATTCCAAAGGGCATCACTTTAAATTGAGACAGACCATTTGGGGTTACAAATGCAGACGTTTCTTTCGCCATCTCTGATAAAGGTACCTGCCAGTAACCACGCATTAAGTCCAACTTGGTGATGTAACTGGCTTGTCTGACTTTCTTGATACACTTCTCCAATCTAGGAATTGGATATGAGTCTGATTTTGTAACAATGTTGACCTTCCGATAATCCATGCAGAATCGTTAAGTCCCACCCGGTTTGGGAGCTAAGACGATCGGTGAACTCCACTCACTCTGGCTTGGTTCGATGATGTCCTCGTCAAGCATGGCCTCCATCTCCATCTGGACCTGTCTGGCTTTGAGAGGATTAAGCCGATAGGGATGTGGTTTTATCAGAGCAGTATTCCCCACGTCTATTTCATGTACAATAGCATTAGTCCTTCCCATCTGATTGTTACGTATGTCCTTATACTGCAGTAACAAATCTTTCAACTGTGTTCTGTGCTCCTGAGACAGATAGCTCACTAACCTATCCCACTCCTCAAGGACATCTTCATTTTTTAATCTATTTTGAGGCACATCAAGATCCACATCATCTGGATTTGATTCCTCACCCTGTGGGGCAGTAACTAACACCTGTTTCTCCAGTTCTTTCTCTCTGGTATTATACGGTTTCAACATGTTCACATGACAGACCCGATACCTTTTTTCCAATCGGGCATCATTACTAGATAGGAGATGTAGATAGGACTCCTCCATCGCCAGACCATAACAACACGATGGTTGGAGGAAGAGCGCCTCATCTTCCGCCTGGGAACCCTCCAACCACAAGGGATGAACTCAGATTTCTCCAGTTTCCTCATTTCCCCTCCCCCCACCTTGTCTCAGTCAAATCCCTCGAATTCAGCACGGCCTTCCTAACCTGCAATCTTCTTCCTGACCTCTCCGCCCCCACCATACTCCGGCCTATCACCCTCACCTTGACCTCCTTCCACCTATCACATCTCCAACGCCCCTCCCCCAAGTCCCTCCTCCCTACCTTTTATCTTAGCCTGTTGGACACACTTTCCTCATTCCTGAAGAAGGGCTTATGCCCGAAACGTCGATTCTCCTGTTCCTTGGATGCTGCCTGATCTGCTGCGCTTTTCCAGCAACACATTTTCAGATCTTTACTCGATAGTTCACCTGACTCAACTTTTTCTCAGTTTGTTAGGGATCACTAAACCTGGCTTTGAAGGGATCTCCTATCACTGGTAACAGTACTAACATGTCATCCCCGTAATGGAATTGCTTCTGGAAATCTGGTAGACACATCCACTATTGTTAACAAGTACTGGTTCCCACTTTTAGTTCTCAGGAGGGGACCTACACGATCAATTATAACCCGTGTGAAAGGTTCTTCAAATGTGGGAATTGGCAACAAAGGGGCTGGTTTTACTATCGCCTGTGGCTTACCCACCATTCGGCATGTGTGACACGTACAGCAATAGTTAATCACATCCTTGTGCATTCCAGGCCAATACAAATGTTTTTGTACCTTCGCCTGAGCCTTTCACACCCCTAGGTGATCTCCTCCAGATAGTTTATGTGTTACCCGTAACACCACCTGTCTGTGTGCTACCGGCAACATAATCTGGTGCACTTCGGCCCATTTCTTCTCTGCACTAACCTGCTGTGGTCCCCATTTCTGTCTCCAGAATATTCTCTGCATCCTGTTTGGAGTACACACCCACATCTATATCTTTAATTGTCTTGTCTTTCTGTTACAATCACCTTAAACTTTAAGGACTAAATACTTCTGTCAACCCTCAGGTTTTTCCTGCACCATTACATCAAACAGGGTATCCACTAACTGAACCTCAACTCCTTTATCTTTCTCTTTAGTTTTCATTTCATGTTGTGACTTTTGATAGTGGGATTTGGTTACCACACAGCCTGGGAAAATACCAGGATATTTCTGTTTTAACTCCTCAATCTCTTGGTCTTCCTTGAGTTTCTCCCCAACAAGGGGTGTCACTCCCACCTTGGATCCTGCTAACTCGTTCCCAAGAGCCAACTGAATTCCTGGAACTGACACTCTGCCAATCACTCCCACTATAACTTCCCCAATCTTGAGTTGGCACTCCAACCTTACCTTACATTGGGGAATGCTAAATTCTGTCCACCTATCCCACAAATTACCACACTCTTGGGTAACAGATCAGAAGGAGTGCATATTCACTCATCCTTTACTGTCAGCGACTGGTTAGATCCTGTATCTCTCAAAATTATAGCTTCTTGTCCTTCTCCTCCGTTCTTTCTGAGTAAACTTTACCCACAGAGTTGAATCTTTGTAGGGCTCGGGTACTAACCCAGCCCCTGCCCAGGCTGTGCACTCTCCTGCAGCTCCCTCGGCTCTTCTTGGGGTCTCCTTTACTACCTTCACTAATGCCACTGGCTGAGCTTCTTTCCCCACATCTTTTCCCACAATGCCTTTCTTTAACGGCCAGCACTGTGACTTTGTGTCCCACTCTCTGCCAGTCAAAGCACCTTTTCCCAGTGCCCTTCTGAATCCACCAGCACAGTAATTGTCTGTGTCCCACTCCATTACAGTGAACACACCTGAGGCCTTTCACCTCCTTTTTATCCTCTTGGGATTCTTTTTTACCCTGTGGTAAAGACTTACCAGTGCTCCCTACTCTTGGTTTCGTAGTATAGGATCTTCCTTTCTCCCAACCTCTATCCCTCACAGGATGAAATTCTGGCCGAAAGTTTGTCTGATGTACCACCACGTACATCTGCTAATTCTGCTGCCCTTCTCACTTCCGGAACTTTCTGTCCCTCCACATGAATTCTTACCATCTCTGGAAGTGAGTTTTTAAACTCCTCCAGCAGAATAATCTCTTGTCGAGCCTCAAAGGTCCTATCTATTTTCAAAGCACGCACCCATCTATCAAAATGACTATAGTTAATTCTTTCAAACTCAACATAAGTCTGACCTCGTTCCTTTTTTGTGTTTCTGAACCTGTCTATATGCTTCTGGTACCAATTCATAAGCACTTAAAATAGCCCGTTTAACCTCTGCATAATTTCTTGACCCCTCATCTGACAGTGCAGCAAATACTTCATTAGTTCTGCCTACCAGTTTAGTCTGAACTAACATCACCCAAAAATCATCTACCGAGCCAATTTTTCAAATGAAATAAAGAAGACTTCAATGTCAAATGTGTTTTGACATACTTGTGAATATTACTACCTTCTCTTTTAATCTTCATCCATGTGAGATGTCCCAGGTTCAAATCCCGGATGAGCCCCCAGCTGTTATGACACTGGGGAAACCCCCTCTGTTAATTTTAAACCAGTAACACAGAAAAGATTTATCCCATGTGGTAATCAGTGAAAATTCAAGAGGCCAAGAACTAGTTAAAGTAAAAAATAACAACTTTATTTCTTAAAGTAGAACAGAGAATAATTAACTAACAACTATTTACAACTACATCCTCTAACCTATCTTTTACTTTCCCTTCTATAATACTAGCCCAATAAAACCCCCAGGTAAGATTTAGCAAAAAAATCAAATTTTAAAACGAGCCAGCTGCCATATTTTCCTCTGTAGATTTGCTCTCCAGATCGGTGTCAATGTTTTTTCTCTTTGCAAACTCCTTGTCCAGACAGGTACCTCTCAGAGAGTTCTCAGTAGCAACCTACATCTGTTGGTCTTTTGGCAGTTCTCCTTCCAACTGTTCAATTTTCTCTGGTCTTATACTCCCAAGGCATCATATTGTGTCATTGGCTTTTAATATTGTCAATATACTCAATTCAAACTTGATTGGACTTTGTATTTTTTGGGGTATAACTTAAGCTGATTGGCCAAATTCAAATTTGTTTTTGTCTCCAGGCAACCAGCTACACTAGCTGCTGGATCAAAAGGTTATATTGTATCTAATTCAGAACTGAAAATGTGTTGCTGGAAAAGCGCAGCAATTCAGGCAGCATCCAAAGAGCAGGGGAATTGACGTTTCGGGCATAAGTCCTTCTTCAGGGCTTATGCCCGAAACTTCGATTCCCCTGCTCTTTGGATGCTGCCTGACCTGCTGCGCTTTTCCAGCAACACATTTTTCATCTCTGATCTCCAGTATCTGCAGTCCTCACTTTCTCCTATCTAATTCAGAACACTTGGTACTGTCAGGTAGTTCTGCTAGCTTTAAACTCTCTTTAAGGTACAGAACACCCACACCTTCAGAGCAAGATGGAAGTGTTTATGGGTTTGGAAGGTGCTGCCTAAGGAGTCTTGCAGAATTTCTAGAATGTGTAGATGGTACACACTGCTGCTACTGAGCGCCGGTGGTGGAGGGAGTGGATGTTTGTGGATGTGGAGCCTAACAAGGTGCTGCTTGGCCCTGGGTGGTGTCAAACATATTCCAGAACACATGTGGTTCCTCCAAAGGATCCCAGTTTTCACTGCTCACAAAGCAGGGTCACATCGTGAGGATTCCTGAATCGATCAACCTTCTGATTGTTTTGTCATTCTCATTATGGCTGTCCCTTTGATCGAGGACTGATGTTTACATTGGGTCTCAAGACTCTGTATGGGTCTATGTGCAAACTGGACAGGCTGATTCTGGACAGGACAGTGCCTGGATGAAGGGTTAGAGCCTAATCATTGGGAATGGTGATATGTTGATTATGGCTAAGTTGGTGATGAAATGTCATGTGCCTTTCATTTATACAACATAAGAGTTCTGGCTATTCCTATCAGACATGAGAACCTGAGCTGTATGTACTGGTCTGGGCAGCAACTGAAAAGGGCTGCCGGGGAAAGACAGGAGACATACAATTAAAAAGCAAACCACTGGAAATCTGAAATGGAAACAGAATGTGCTGGAGAAGTTCAGCAGGTCTGACAGCATTTGTGGAGAGAGAAACAGAGTTAATGGATTGAATCTGATGATATTTTGGTGAAGTTTCCAGAGTTTTACAGAGTGTTTCTCTCTGCAAGGCCCAGGCATTTTTCTTACACTATTCCTCCCTCCAAACCACCGCACCTCCCCCCCCCCCCCCCCCCCCCCCAATTAACTCCCTACCCTGCCCCTCACATCTGGTGCTGGCCTGATTTTCCCACACTCCATGTTTGGAATTTCTCCTTACAGCCGGTATTCCCAGAATAGATGGCCATCCCTGGAGGCAGCAATGCCAACTTGTAACCTCAGCTGTTGGGTGGTGGCTCCCTGGGGTTACCCTTCACTGTTAATGTATCGGCACAGTGACCATTACCCAGTGGTTCACACAGCACAGAGCTGGTACAGCTGGTACTTCCTCAGACAGGCCACTGCCCTCGCTGTTTAAACACCAGGCCCCAAACCTCAGTGCTCTGTAGAGACATCCCATCTTACAACCCTCTCTAACTCACATTGTATTCAAAGTTTGTGAGAAGATTTGTAGCTCGGGTGCTCGTTGTTGTGGTTCTGTTCGCCAAGCTGGGAATTTGTGTTGCAGACGTTTCGTCCCGTCTAGGTGACATCCTCAGTATCCTTAGTAGTCACACACGCAGATGACAAGCAACATGAGTTTGACTGGGACAACACTACTATTATAGTACAAGCCAAACAGAGAACAGCCAGGGAATTCCTAGAGGCATGGCATTCATCCACAGATTCAATCAATAAGCACATCGACCTGGACCCAATATACCGGCCACTGCAGCGGACAGCTGGAACTGACAACCGGAAGCAGCAAGTTCAAACCACTACAAATGCTGGAGGAAAGATCACAGAAACGCTTCACAGGAGGCTCCCAAGCACTGAGGATGTCACCTAGACAGGGGACGAAACGTCTGCAACACAAGTTCGCAGCTCGGCGAACAGAATCACATTGTATTTCTGCTTCACCTCAGTCAGAGGGTTGTGTAACAGAGACATCAACCATGGTCACAAAGGGCAGCTCTGATCACCCAGTAATAACCCCTGGGAGGGACCTGCACCCTCGAATGTAGCAGGAACAGAAGAATTCCCACTGATGCAGCTCCCAGGGTCATAGTCACAATCAATTAAGATGTGGCACAGTTAAATAGTTGTAAACTGAAGGCATGTCATACCACTATATAAACGGTAATGTCCCTAGTAACTTCCCTTTACACATGCGCACACACACACTCACGTGCACGGACACACACACACCTACAGACAGGGACAAAACATAGTGATGGACGAGAGAAAGTGGAAAGTCAGTTCACTGGCCTTTGTGCACGCATCATATTGAGTTGGCCCTTGCTGATCTGAGAATGTTTTCCTGATTATCCTTTTCTGAATACTTCCACCAGTTTGCAAACAGTTAGTCAGTTATCTGAGACCCCTTTGCATGACTGTTGACAAAGAAAAGTCCATTTCTCAAATGAACCAGCCACCCTGTGCCTTTTGAAAACCAGTGGGAAAAATGTGGAAACGTGAAGCCAGGAAGAAACTTGCAGATTAGCAAAAAAGAACTTGACAGAGTTTATAAAACATTGGCACCTGGTCTCTGCTCCATTGGCCAATCAACTAAAACAGTTTTCCCCCATTTCAGTCAGGCCTGTTAGACAGGGGGTGGTCAAACCAAGGAGGATGAACCTGTCTCTGGACAGGACACACTGAGCATGTCCAGGGCTCCCTAAAAGCAAACACCCTCCTGTCGCCACCTGACCAAAACCCCAAGGTCAATGGAGTCCATGCTACAGACCAGGCTCCCTCCACCCCAACTGTTGATCCCAGAATGCACTGAGACATAGCGGGACAGAACACCAATGCTGAACTGGAGGTGTACTGGTGATGTTACCTCACTAAACAAGCTTACCAGCTCAGCGAGCAAGTCAACAACCTCATCCTTAAACTGAGCCACAAATCTTCTCAAGAACTTCACGCATAGATTTTTTTGACCACTGTTCTGCTGTTCCTCCTTTTCGAGATGCACCCTAAAAATCTGTCCCATTGACCAAATTTTTTTTTAATTATTCTCTTCTGAGACGTGATTGTTACTGGCTGGATTGGCAAGTATTTCCTCCATAATTGCTCTAGAAAAAGTGGTGGTGAACTGCCTTCATGAATCGCTGCGGTATTTGGGGTGTTGATACCCTGGCTGTAATGTTTGGAAGGGAATTCCAGGATTTTGACCCAATGACTGTGAAGGAACGGCGATATATTTCCAAGTCAGGATGATGAGTAGCTTGGAGTGGAATTTGCAGGGGATGGGGTTCACATATATTTGTTGCCCCTGTCTTTCTGGATGGAAGTGGTTGTGGATTTGGAAGGTGTCTTCTGAGGATCTTTGGTGAATTTCTGTAGTACATCTTATAGATGGTACACACTGCTACTACTGAGTATCGGTGGTGGAGGGAGGGGATGCTTGTGGATGTGGTGCCAATCAAGTGGGCTGCTTTGTCCTGGATGGTGTCAAGCTTCTTAAGTGTTGTTGGAGCTGCCCCCATCCAGGCAAGTGGGGAGTATCCCATCACGCTCCTGAGTTGTGCCTTGTAGAGGTGGATAGGCTTTGGGGAGTCAAGAGGGGAGTTAGTCACCACTGTATTCCAAGCCTCTTACCTGCTCTTGTAGCCACTGTGTTGATGTGGCAAGTCCAGTTGAGTTTCTGGTCAATGGTAAGCCCCCAGGATGTTGATAGAGGGGGATTCAGTAACAGTAACACCATTGAATGTCAAGGGGCAATGGTTACATAGTCTTGGTTTTGCCTGATATTTGTGTGGTGTGAATGTTGTCCACCTTATGTGAGTTGGTGTCAAATTTTATTTTATTAAACATGTTGGCACATGTTATGATAATTTACTGTGTTAAACATGTTACACAAGTGCAAGTTCTTGTTATTGGAGCTGTTCATCATGAAACCAACCATCACCTTTAAATAGAGATGGGAAACCTGAGTCCTGAGGATTATTGAAAAATAAAAGAAGTCTTTCAGCAAGGATAATCTTCAATAAGGATGTAAAGGTGCCGGTGTTGGACTAGGGTGGACAATGTCAGAAGGTTAAAATCAATTCAGCAAAAGTGAGGACTGCAGATGCTGGAGATCAGAGTCTAGATCAGAGTGTTGCTGGAAAAGCACAGCAAGTCAGGCAGCATCCGAGGAGCAGGAAAATCGACGTTTTGGGCAAAAGCTGACAAGGCCAGAAGTCCCATGCCGAAAGGACAGCACTCCAAAAGCTTGTGATTTCAAATAAAACTGTTGGACTATAACCTGGTGTCATGTGACTTCTAGTCTTAAATGAATCATTGAGTTTGTTCATTGAGGTTAGTAATATATGTGTTTGAGCGAACCTATATCATACTGTTACTGAGTGCAGAGTCTGCCTATGGAGATCTTCAATTTTCTGTCAGACAGCCTATTGTTGATATTTTGTCAAATACTTCATTGGGAAGAAAAAGCATTGTCGGCACAAAGCTGTCTGCAGTATTAACGCTGCTTCACATGGGAACGAGCTTAATTCCATCTTGGTACCTTTGATGTACAGCTCTGTGTAGCATTAGCTACACTAAATATGGTAGATCAGTTATCATCGGTAATGCATGTACTTGATAGAATGTTAGTCCAGTGGCTGTGGGTATAACATTTCCATGTAAGGAGCTGAGTGAATTTCTCCAGCTTGATTGTTTATAGATTAGCTCATTCTTGTCTCCTTAATGTTTCATTTGGTCTTTGAAACTATTCATCGAAGGGCTTACAAGAGCAGGCTCCTATAATTTCATGTTTCATTTTAATATCTGTTCTTCCTGCAAGATCCCAATTAAAGCAGAGTCTTTTCCCCCAGGTCCTATTATAGAATGAGGCTGCAAATATTTTACATGACGTGTCTCCCGTTCAGTCCCAGGCTGCTCACAGGCAGTCAGAGAAATTCCAGAACATGGTATGACTTGCACAGTTGTGCCAAAGAGAGAGAGAGAAAGAGAGAAACAGAAAAGATTTCCATTAAGGTTCAAAAATAGATCCCAAGGTTTCGCAGATAATGGGAGGGGGGGAGTTTTCCCAGGCCCCTGGATGTGGGTTCGGAGGTGCCAGGCCAGGGAAAATTTGGAAAAATGCCATTCACCAAGAATGCCGATGTATTCCTGCCTTCTCGTTTTTAGCCAGAAGCTGTTTGTTAGTGCAGTCGATGTCCGGATTCTGATGGGAAGCCCATACAGAGGGCTGTCAAGGCTGGGTTGTTAAGTATATTCAAGGCTGAGACAGACAGGATTTTAATCAGTCAGGGAATTGTGGGTTATTGGGAAAAGGAAAATGGATTTGAGCATTATCAGATCAGCTACTGAATGGAGGAGCCAACTCGATGGGCCGAATGGCTTCCTTCTGCTCCTATATCTCATGGTTTTATGGTTCAAATATCATCATGGGCCATCTATTTTGTTAGGAGAATGTTTTCGTGCTGCTGTTGCATGGCTCTGTTCCATCCTGTCAGCCACCAAGACTGGAGTGAACCTGCCCTGCGACCTCTGAACTCTGAGTGGGGAAAATGGCAAGCCGCTGCTTATCAGCAGACAGAGGTTCATTCTCAAGGGAGTTTATCCATTGTCTATGGCGCTGTGGTCTGTTGGGAGCCATTCACCTTGGCAGCACTCTCTCTGTGTAGCCGGCTGCTCCTGTCCATACTGCCCACTGAATCGACCTGCCTTCTCAGACCACCCACTGTCCTGCTCCTGAACACAGACTCCCCATTGGGAAGATTGAGCTAACTCATCAAGCCTCCTTAGACAGCACCTTTCAAACCCATGACCATTTCCATCTGGAAGGACAAGGGCAGCAGGTACATGGGAATACCACCCCTTCCCCTCCAGGCCACTCACCATCCCGAGTTGGAAATATATCGCCGTTCCTTCACTGTTGCTGGGTCAAAATCCTGTGACACCCTCCTCCCCCACCCTCCAAAGAGCATTGTGTGTGCCCCTAGATGTCAAAGACCGTAACAGTTCAACTTCTTTAGAAGGAGAATGGTTTGTGTGTGGAATGAATTTCCTGATGAGGTGGTGAATGTTGGTACAGTTACAATGTTTAAAAGACATTTGGATAATTACATGAATAAGAAATGTTTGGAAGGATGTGGGTTAAGCGCAAGTAGGTGGGACTAGTTTAGTTGGGATTGTGTTCAGAATAAACCGGTTGAACTGAAGGGTCTGCTGTAATCAAGGGTTATGGAGATAAGGCAGGAAGAGGATACTGATTAGGAATGATCAGCCATGATCATATTGAATGGCAGTGCAGGCTCGAAGGGCTGAATGGCCTACTCCTGCACCTATTGTCTATTGTCTGACTGTTTAACTCGATAATGTGGCTCACCCACCACCTTCTCCAGAGCAGTTAGAGATGACAAACAGCGACATCCTCGAGTCATGTATCAATCACAAAATTCCACTTCATTCTTGGCTGTAGGCTATGAATGCAGAAATATAAGTGTTTGCCATTTAATAACTTCAGCACTTTGCTACATGGTTAATCCTCCAGCATTTGTTCTCTTTATGCGCTGTATGCTTTTAGAATAATGCAGTGACTATTTGGTTTTCTGTCAATAGTTAGCATTACATGAGACTATTTCTTGTGAGTGAGTAACTGAGAGTGTAGCTGTGGGTGACAGAGCTGTAGCTTGCTGTTGTGCTCGATAATATGACTGACAAGGCGTGGGGAATACTCGGGCAGTTGGTGGTGTAATTAAGTATTATTTCCTTGCCTGAGTGCGTTGATGCTTTTTATTTCATGTTTTCTTCTGTAAGTTGAAAGGAGATCAGAGCGATGTGCTCCCCCCACCCCAAATCGCAATGCTTTATATAATATATAGAAAAGCTCAAAGGGAATGGTTAGTGAAGGATGAGAACATGAGGCAGGAAAGGTTAAAATAAAAGGGAAAAGACTGAAACCATGCAAGTACAGCAAATTTCAATGGGCTTTTCGGAAACAATAATTACATATATCGAGAAATGTTTGTAACAAAGAGGATTTATAAATAGAGATGTATTAAACCTAAGTGCAGCATCCAGTGAGCTTATGTTCCATAGTCACTGATGAATGCTCTTACTATCAAAGGCTAAGCAGGTTGGGACCCTACTCACTGGAGTTTAGAAGAATCAGAGGTGATCTAATTGAAATGTACAGTATTCCTAAAGGGGCTTGACAGAGTAAATACTGAGAGGATGTTTCCCCTCACAAGAGACGCCAGTACAATCTCAGAATAAAGGGGCACCAATTTCAGACTGTGATGACAAGGAATTTCTTCTCTCATGGAGTTGTAAGTATTTGGAACTCCTTGCCACAGAGAGAGCTGTGGGGCAAGAGTCCTTGTGTATATTTAAGGCTGAGATAAGAGAGATTCTTGATCTGTCGGGGAATCAAGGGAAAGGGAAGGAAGGTGAATGTGAGGAATGCCCGATCAGCCATGATCCTATTGGATGGCGGACCAGGGTTGAAGGGCCGAATGGCCTACTTCTGTACCTATTTCCTTTGGTCTTATTTGTGTGTTTTGTTTTCCCTCACTGGATCGAACATCCCTGGAGATAGATATCAGTCACTTCTCCAACTTACATTTTGCAGAAAACATGCAGTTTGCAGTTTATTTTTAGTTAACTAAAGTTCAGGTTCTCTGTCCTCTGCCTCATGATGGCAGCTTTCAAGCAACTGTGGAAAGTTCCTACCTGACCTTTGTCCCTCTCAAGCACCCTGGCTTTTACTGGGCATTGGCAACTTAAGGGCAAGATAAAGAGATTTCAGTTGGCATCTCCATCTATTCCCAGGCTTAGCTCGTATCACAAGACTACCGTTCAGGTGGAATTGATTCTCCGACTGTGATCAAATCCCATGTATAAAGATCCTAGTATGAGCAAGTGCTGAAGTTCAATACCATTGAGTTAGCAAACTGTTGTATTTCTTGTTGTGCCAGTGTTCAGAGTTAACCTCTATTACATGTTCACTTGAAATAGCTGCTATTTTGACAATTGTTTTCTCAGTTGTAGGTTTGTCCTGTATTTTCTTTGTTGAAACATGGTCTGATAATCTGCCTGTTGTTCTACTTTTCAAAGTTCAGACATCAAGGAAGGGTTAATGTTGCAGCCAGAAAGTTGGATGCAGCAACAGAGTTTCCATCTGATCAAGTCACGCAACTCATTGTCAAAGCAGAAAATGATGGAAATACTCAGCAGGTCAGGCAGTTTCTGCAGAGAGAAACAGAGTGAATATTCTAGGTTGATGATGCATTCTGATGCAAGGTCATGAAATCAACCCAGAATGTTAACTCCACACCAGCATACGATTTGATGCAGAAGTAGGCCATTCAGCCCATTGTTTCTGCTCCTTCATTCTATAAGATCTTGGCTGATCTGATCATCATCAACTCCACTTTCCTGCTTTTTCCCCTTGATTCCCCCTTACTGATGAAAATTCTGCCTACCTCTGCCTTGAATATAATTAACGGTCCAGCCTCCAGAGCACTTAAGAATTCTCGAGACTCACTCACCTCTGAGTGGAGAAATTCCTCCTCATCTCTGCCTTAAATATGCAAACCCTTATTCTGAGATTAATTCTATTAATGCTAATTCTCTCTCCACTGATGTGATCAAATCTGCTTCGTTTCTCCTGCACTTTCTGTATTTATTTCATATTTCCAGAAACTGTGGTAAAATGATTTTATATTGATGTGATGTGACCAGGTATCGGGCTGTTGTGTTACCTACAGTTCACTCTGTGATATTTATGCTCAACGATGTGCAGTTTCCTGACATCATCGCAAATTTGCTCCAAGGTATCTGGTCCCTTCACATAGTGAACAGAGCACAGCAGCAGCATGTTCACCAAGTCACAGCAATTGCATGTTCACCAGGTCTCAGCAGTACATTAATGCTGCAAGTCCTGGCAGAATATGTTAATGCAACCGAAAGCAAGGTCAACATTAAATTTCAAATCTAATGTCAATCTTACTTTGTGCATCTCCTGTACAGCTGTAACCTTGTGTGCCTCACTCTGTCTCCGCACCCAATAATCTGTATGTTCTTGTGTGTTATGATCTGCCTGCATTGCCCATGAAACAAAACTTTTCACTGTACTCAGGCAAATATGACAACAATAAATCAAATCAAATAAAGTCACATTTTGAAAGCTAGGAAACCAGCAGTAGAGTTTGCACCAAGTGTTTTGCAAAGCTCATTGGGCACAGTTAGGAGCGGAGGTGACTAATAGAGTGAATTAAAGCATTAAAACATCAGAAACAATGCCCAACATTTAGTAGTAGATCTATTCATTTGATGCCTACAATGAGGAAGATTTTGGAAGGTTTTTTTTAGATTAGATTCTCTGGAAACAGGCCCTTCTGCTCAACAAGTCCACACGGTCCCTCCGAAGAGAAACCCACCCAAACTCATTCCCCTATCCAATATTTACCCCTGACTACCGCACAGAACACTGTGGGCAATTTAGCTTGGCCAATTCACCTGACCTGCACATCATTGGAGTGTGGAAGGAAACCAGAGCAAGCCCACGCAGACACAGGGAGAACGTGCAAACTCCACACAGACAGACAGGAATCGAACCCAGGTCCCTGGTGCTGTGAGGCAGCAGTGCTAACCACTGAGCCACCATGCAACAAGGAAAGGTCATCTATTAAAGGGGGATGCCTGAAGGGGAAGCCAGTATTTTGATGCCAAGTGTTAAGAAAGGTCAGCTAGCTGTTGTGGAACTCTTTAAGAGGGCTGCTGTATGAATTCAGGAAAGACGTGGAAAGGCATGAGAAAGATTACTCGCATGTTTCGAAGATCAACCAAAGCATGGAGACCACGGTACTCTGGCATTCTCTCTGAAAAGAGACACTTCCATTTGAGACTTAATACATCATATGCAACAAAATGTAATAATTTATTACTAACTCTGAGATGACACAACGTTGTACTCCCCAAAGCTTGGTTTTGTGCAACGGTCACTCGACCTGAAACGCTAACTCTGATTTCTCTCCACAGATGCTGCCATACCTGCTGAGCTTTTTCAGCAACTTCTGTTTTTGTTCCCAGAGTTGAACAGTTCAGCAAGTTTAATAACGGGTTGGTGAATACATAAACCTGCAGATGTATGTCACGAGATGCCAGAGTTTCAAAAAGTGCTCTACAGAGAAAAAAATCCTAACACCACGTTTTACCAACGTTGTTGAATCTTTTGATCATTATCAAGCTGTTACATTAACTACCCAGATGGTACTTTGCCCCTATTTAGCCCTGTTACCTATCCCTCCCCATTCTGGGTGTTAGTTTCACTTAATTGGCTACATTAATTCTTAAATTGTGAAGTTTGTGATATTGGCTTTTTGGAGAACTGCTTACAATCAAATACAGGAACAATCAAGTTATAGCTCCTCTGGATCACTCTGCCCATCCTGACTGATCCGACTCCGCCACATTCTTGCTTACCCTGGATAACCTTTCACCCTCTTGCTCCTCAAAAATACAATGGCAATGCTTTTTCAGCTTTAACCTTTATAGTGGACAGCTCTCAGACAGAGCTCAGTGATTATATAAGATTATAAAGCAGTTAATATCACCCAAACATATTTCCAACCATTACTGACTAATCATTTCATTTTTCTAAACATTCTTGAAGTTCAAGTAGGTTTTTTATTTTTTATCAGGTTCCCTACAGTGTGGAAACAGGCCCTTTGGCCCAACAAGTCCACACAGACCCTCCAAAGAGTAACCCACCCAGACCCATTTCCTTCTGACTAATGCACCTAACACAATGGGCAATTTACCATGGCCAATTCACCCTAACCTGCACATCTTTGGACTGATTCCACTGCACTGAAACTTATCATTAGGTTGTTTGTTTTTCATGGTATTTCACAGAATATACAGCACTGGGGAAGCGATGTTGTTTGACCAGTCAATGCTGGTGTTTATGTTCCAGCCTCTTCCCACAGCTTACTTCCTCTCATCGTGTTCTTCACTTCTTCCCTCTATCTTGCAGTTACCTCACTTCTCATTAATGCATCTCTGCTCCTCACCTCAACCAAGCCCAGTAAAGATGTTTCCCTGACTCCTCACCGTTTCTGACCCTTGCTCTCTCTCTTTCCCCTTCAGAAACAGATTTCTGCTGCATGTGTGTGTGTGTGTGTGTCCTTGCTCAGCCCCCGGGTGGGTTCTTGATGGGGCATTGCATTCTGACTGCCAGCTGCAGAGTTGGCAAGAAACCTGCATTGTCTCTTACAGGGAAGGGCCACCCCAAACTGCACATCAATTGGGCACTGGAGACATGAAGGCACATTTAGGGCACTTGAGAGATACAAGTTAGCCAGACCCAGGAAAGACCTAAAGAGAGAGCTAAGAAGAGCCAGGAGGGGACATGAGAAGTCATTGGCGGATAGGATCAAGGAAAACCCTAAGGCTTTCTCTAGGTTCTTTTTTTAGGAATAAAAGAATGACAAGAGAAAGATTAGGGCCAATCAAGGATAACAGTGGAAAGTTGTGCATGGAGTCTGAGGACATAGGGGAAGCACTAAATGAATATTTTTCATCAGTATTCACACTGGAAAAAGATGATATTGCCAAGGAGATTGCTGAGCCTTTGGCTTTGATAGTGACAGAAGACTGGAGGATAGCAAATGTTGTCCCCTTGTTCAAAAAGGGGAGTAGAGACAACCCTGGTAATTATTGACCTGTGAGCCTTACTTTGGTTGTAGGTAAAGTGTTGGAAAAGGCTATAAGAGATAGGATTTATAATCTTCTTCAGAGGAATAAGTTGATTAGGGATAGTCACTATGATTTTGTGAAGGATTGGTTGTGCCTCACAAACCTCATTGAGTTCTTTGGGATGCTGACCAAACAGGTGGATGAGGGTAAAGTGGTTGATGTGGTGTATATGGATTTCAGTAAGGTGTTTGATAAGGTTCCCCACGTTAGGCTATTGCACAAAATAACGAGGCATGAGATTGAGGGTGATTTAGTGGTTTGGATCAGAAATTGACTACCTGAAAGAAGACAGAGGGTGTTGGTTGGTGGGAAATGTTCACCCTGGAGTTTAGTTACTAGTGGTGTACCGCAAAGATCTGTTTTGGGGCCACTGCTGTTTGTCAATTTTATAAATGACCTAGATGAGAGCGTAGAAGGATGGGTTAGTAAATTTGCATGTGGCACTGAGGTCGGTGGAGTTGTGAAGGATGTTGTAGGTTACAGAGGGACACAGGTAAGCTGCAGAGCTGGGCTGAGAGGTGGCAAATGGTGTTTAATGTGGAAAAAAGTGAGGTGATTCACTTTGGAAGGAGCAACAGCAATAAAGAGAAATGGGCTAATGGTAAGATTCTTGGTAGTGTAGATGAGCAGAGAGATCTTGGTGTCCATGTACATAGATCCATGAAAGTTGCCACCCAGGTGAATAGGGTTGTTAAGAAGGCATACGGTGCATTAATTTTATTGGGAGAGGGATTGAGTTTTGGAACCATGAAGTCATGTTGCAGCTGTACAAAACTCTGGTGCAGCTGCACTTAAGAGTATTGCGAACAGTTCTGGTCACCGCATTATAGGAAGGATGTGGAAGCTTTGGAAAGGGTTCGGAGGAGATTTAGTAGGATGTTGGCTGATATGGAGGGAAGGTCTTATGAGGAAAGGCTGAGGGGCATGAGGCTGTTTCTTAAAGAGAGAAGAAGGTTGAGAGGTGACTTAATTGAGACGTATAATATAATCAGAGGGTTAGATAGGGTGGACAGTGAGAGCCTTTTTCCTCAGATGGTGATGGCTAGCACAAGGGGACATAGTTTTAAATTGAGGATTGATAGGGCTGTGAGAATGCACTGTAGTAGACTCGTAAACTTTAAGGGCGTGTAAATGATCATTGGATAGACATATGGTTGAAAATGGAATAGTGTAGGATAGATGGGCTTCAGATTGGTTACACAGGTTGGTGCAACATCGAGGGCCGAAGGGCCTGTACTGCGCTGAAATCTTCATTGCAATTAACATCACAGACAAATTTACTCGACTTTGACATCAACAGACAACAGTAGTATTATTTTCTTTCATTTCAATCTGATGGAGATGACTATAACATGAACAAATGAATTATGAGCAGGAGTAAAGCCACTCAGTCCTTGGGCCTGTCCCCCATTCACCACAATCAAGGTTGATCTGATTCCTCTCCATTCTTGCCTATCTCTAATAACCTTTCACCCTCTTGTTTATTAAACATCCATCCAACTCTGCCTTAAAAGTATTAAAGGCCACTTCATCCACTGCGTTTTGAGGAATAGAGTCCCAAAGGTGCCTCAGTGAGAAAAGCTTTCTCCCCAGCTCTGTCATCACGGTTCTCCCACAAAGAGAAATATCAGAGTTACTGTCCGTGAGAAACTTGAGTTTGAAAATCAACCTCCTTGCATTATTTTAAAAATTGATTACTCTTCAAATTCTTGATCTATCCTTCTCCAGGAAGTTGTGCTGTCTACCATTTTGTTTCCCAGTGAGTGAAAGTTAGTAACTAGAGGAGCTGTCTCTAGCCATGCACTCTCCTTATCTGCTCCTTCATTCTTCAGAGGAAGCTGGCTGGTCATTTTCACTTCCTTTCCTTCTGAAGGTCTTTGGAAAGTATTTGCTAAAATAGCAAATCTTTAATGAGACTGAGGTCAAAGGCAGATTGAACAATAAGTGGTTGATGAAGAGTCAGTCTGCTGATTATAACTTGATAGTAACCTGGACATGATTCACTGTGAACTCGTTGCCTTGCATTCTGCTTTATGAATCGGTTCAATAGAAGAATGACAACAGCAGGAGTAAATTAGAAACAGTCACTAGTTAAATGCCATTTATTTAAGAAATATCAACTGTATTTTCCTCATCCTCCATAACCCTTCCAATCTCTGTAATATCCTCCAGTCCCCTATATCCCTTCACATCTTTATAATATCCTCCATGCCCCTACACCCCTCCACATCTCTGTAATATCCTTCAGCCCCCTACACCCCTCCAAATCTCTATAATATCCTCCACGCCCCTATACCCCTCCACATCTCTATAATATCCTCCACGCCCCTACACCCCTCCACATCTCTGTAATGTCCTCCAGCCCCCTACACCCTTCCAAATCTCTATAATATCCTCCTGTCCCCTACACCCATCCACATCTCTGTAAGCACCTCCATCCCCTAGACCCCTCTCTATCTCTATAATATTCATCAGCACCCCCCTGCCCCACACCCAGTCTTTATCTCTCTATCCTCCTCCAGCCCCGATATCCTTCCTATTCTCTGTCACCTCTTCACAAGGTCCTTTGTAAATACAACTTCTTGTCGTTCTTAGATGACACTCTAAGACAAGGGTATATATATCTTGCACAAGGGCAAGGGCAGAGTTAATGAAGAAGGCATCCTTATTTTTAAAATCTCACAGCCCTAATCTTGTGCAAAATCAATGAAAGGAGACACTTACAGACGTTCATTATGTGTATCAGGAACAGGACTCTGGCAGTACAGATGGGCAATGTAGAGAGAATTTTGTTTATCTGTGCAGCCATTAGTCTTTTCCTGACCCTTAATTACAGCACTGTCTCAGGGTTTGACACTGTAATACGATGAGGCCCATCTTAATAGGAATTGGATTAGTTGCTCCTACAAGATTGCCTGCAATGTGTCAGGCCTCACAACACTGCTCGTCATCAACTGGGAAACTGACATTCATGAAATTCGCAAACTCAACACCCGACTCCACTTTCTTCAAAACAAACTGCTGACAAATTGACTCTGAGTTTCGGTTTGCCCAGTGATGTGTCACAACTCAGTAGGCCCTGCCCAGCAGTAGGGTCATTGTATCTGAGGAGGTAATGTCCAGATACTGCTTGGACTGACAAACACACTCAGATTCTTTCTCTCTGTTAGGACTGATCCCCACATTCCCAGCTGGGAATTTTGGTCCAGGCTCCTCCAGAACGGTGGAGCATTGCTGAAATCAAACAGTTCCCTCTTAATGCAATAGCGAGGGATTAAACAACACAACCCGTTCCCCAGCAGACGGGGGTGGAGGTGGGGGGGCTGTACCAGCAACATAGCACAACCGTCTGATAGGAAAGAGGAAGGTCAAAGGGTCAGGGTCACAGCGGGTCAGGGGTTAGGGTCACAGCGGGTCAGGGGTAAGAGCTACAGCTGGTCAGAGGGTTAGGGTCACAACGGGTCAGGGGTCAGGGTCAAAGGGGGTCAGGGGGTCAGTGTCACAGCTGGTCGGGGAGTTAGGCTCATAGCGGGTCAGGGGTTAGGATCACAGCGAATCAGGGGTTAGGGTCACAGCGGGTCAAGGGTCAGGGTCACAGCGGGTCAGGGGGTCAGTGTCGCAGTGGGTCAGGGGTTAGGGTCACAGCGGGTCAGGGGGTCTGTCGCAGCGGGTCAGGGGTTAGGGTCACAGTGGGTCAGGGGTTAGGGTCACAGCAGATCAAGGGGTCAGGGTCACAGCTGGTCAGGGGTCAGGGTCACAGCAGGTCAGGGGGTAAGGGTTACAGCTGGTCAGAGGGTTAGGGTCACATCGGGTCAGGGGTCAGGGTCACGGGGTCAGGGGGTAAGGGTTACAGCTGGTCAGAGGTCAGGGTCACAGCTGGGCAGGGGGGTTAGGGTCATAGTGGATCAGGGGTTAGGGTCACAGTGGGTCAGGGGGTCTGTCACAGCGGGTCAGGGGTTAGGGTCACAGCAGGTCAAGGGAGTCAGGGTCACAGCTGGTCAGGGTCACAGCGGATCAGGGGGTAAGGGTTACAGCTGGTCAGGGGGGGTTAGGGTCATAGCGGATCAGGGGTTAGGGTCACAGCAGGTCAGGGGTCAGGATCACAGCGGGTCAGGGAGTTGGGATGCCAGAGAAGTAGAATAGCAGGTGGATAAGAGGCCAGGACTGGTGATGGTGTTTAAGGTGTATTGGAGGAGGTGGGCATGTGTGTCTGACAGTGGGGGGAGGGTATCTTGGGATCGGCACACAGACAGTGTTTAGTGGATTAACCCCACAGGCCTTAGGCATAGAACCTTAGACCACCATAGAAATGAATGAGGCCATTCACCCCATTTAGTCTGCGACACCTCTTTTGAAGAGTAATCCAATTCGACCCACTAGGAACATGTAAAGGAAGTCTAAGGCCCCGGGCTTGGTTCCAGGATATGGACCCCCAGTGTTCCCTCCCTACCTTGTAACTCTCAAACGCCCTAAATGAGCCTTCACGTTTCACCTTTACATAAGCCTTCTTCTCCCTTTGACAAGAGATTCAACTTCTTGAGTACCACCATGGCTCCCTCACTCGACCACTTCCTCCCTGCCTGACAGGTATATACTTATCAAGGACACACAGTCACTGGTCCTTGAATTAGCTCCACATTTCAATTGTGCCCATCCCCTGCAGTTTCCTTCTCCATCCTATGCATCCTAAAGCTTGCCTAATCGCATCATGATTGCCTTTGCCCCAGCTATAAGTATTGCCTTGCAGTATATACCTATCCCTTTCCATCATTAAAGTAAACATAAACAAATTGAGGTCACTATCATTAAAGTGCTCACCTACCTCCAAATCTAACACCTGGCCAGGTTCTTTCCCCAGTACCAAATCCAATGTGGCCTCACCTCTTGTTGGCCTGTCTACATACTGTGCCAGGAAACCATCCAGCATACATTGGACAAAAACTGACCCATCTAAAGTACTCAAACTATAGTATTTCCAGTCAATAATTGGAAAGTTAAAGTGCCTATGTGGACCACGACTTAGGGCTGTTCCTCCTCTCCCTCAAGGATCCCGAAAACACACTCTGAGACACCACGGACCCTGGCACCAGCGAGGCAACATACCAACCGTGATGCTGTCTTGTTCCCACAGAACCTTCTATCTGTCCCCCTGTGGTTGAGGGGAATGGCCACAGGGGATCCCTGCACTGTCTGCCAGTTCCTTTTCCATCCCCTGTGACCCATCTGTGTTTTTCTTGAACCCAAGGTGTGACTACCTCCCTGTAACTCCTCCCAATAACCTCCTCTGCCTCCCGAATGATCTGCAAGTTCATCCAGCTCCAGCTCCAGCTCCAGCTCCAGTTCCAGTTTTCGAGGAGCTGGAGTTGGGTGTGCTTCCCACAGATGTAGTCAGCAGGGACACTAGTGGTGACCCTTAACCTCCCACATTCTGCAGGAGGAACATTCAATTGGCCTAACCTCCATTCCCACTATTCTAAATTCCCAAAGAGCTGCAGAAAAATAAAGAATAAATAAAACTAGTTACCTTACCAATCTGGCACACAGAATCTTTATTTTTGGTTGGGGGAGGCGGATGGGTGGGAGACACTACCTAAGTAATGTTTTGGGTAACGCAACCACCCAAATATCTTACCTCACTTACTCAGCAGTCCCTGTCCACTCCAGCTCAGCCAAGACATGAGGTCAGAGAGGCATTGAGTCTTAATATACCATGGTCTGATAGAGTCACAGAGTCATAGAGATGTACAGCACGCAGACATACCCTTCATCTAACCCATCCATGCTGACCAGATATCCCATCCCATCTGCCAGCACCCGGCCCATATCCCTCCAAACCCTTCCTATTCATATACCCATCCAAATGCCTTTTAAATGTTGTAATTGTACCAGCCTCCACCACATCCTCTGGCAGCTCATTCCATACACGTACCACCCTCTGCGTGAAAGCGTTGCCCCTTAGCTCTCTTTTATATCTTTCCCCTCTCACCATAAACGTATGCTCTCTAGTTCTGGACTCCCGCACCCCAGGGAAAAGACTTTGTCTATTTATCCTGTCCACGTCTCTCATGATTTTGTAAACCTCTATAAGGTCACCCCTCAGCCTCCGACACTCCAGGGAAAACAGCCCCAGCCTGTTCAGCCTCTCTCTATAGCTCAGATCCTCCAACCCTGGCAACAGCCTTGTAAATCTTTTCTGAACCCTTTCAAGTTTCATAACTTCCTTCCGATAGGAAGGAGACCAGAATCGCACGCAATATTCCAACAGTGGCCTAACCAATGTCCTGTACAGCCGCAACTCCTGTATTCAAGTAATTTGATATAATTTTAAATGTACCTTCCTGGCAGGCCCTTGGTCCTCATTGTCACTCCTCCCACTGCTGCTACTGGCAAAATGTTGACTAATATTGTTGAAAACTATTGACTTCTGAAGAAGGATGAAACTGTTTCTCTCTCCATTGATGCTGCCAGACCTGCTATGTTTCTCCATCATTCTCTGCGTACTCTTTCAGCATAGAGTTCAGTGCATTAGTCAGACAGAGATAGATCTAGGTGGGTTGCTGTTCAGTGGGTCGGTCTGCACTTGTTGGGCCGAAGGGCCTGTTTCCACACTGTAGGGAATCTAATCTAATCTAAGATAATCCACAGCATCCGCAGTGTTCTTTTATGTTTCATCAACATTCTGGTGAGATTAATATGCCCTTGGATCCCAGCAATGGCTTCACAGAATGGGTGATTGCATTGAACCTAATATTATCATTTAAAAAGTGAACATTATGTTCCACATCTTCATTTGAGTTCTGAAGAAGAGAGATACTGGATTCAAAACGTTAACTCTGTTTCCCTCTCTCCACAGATGCTGCCAGACCTGCTGAGTTTCTCCAGCTTTCTCTGTTTTTGTTTCAGATTTCCAGCATCCACATTATTTTGCCATTGCTATATTTGTCACCATTTAGTATGCTTGAAGGTTAATACTTAGAATGACATTGTCCTATGTTATTAATTAGAATGCATTAAAATGATAAACCATCAGTAATGTGATCTGTTGTTCGACGCTACACAACATTTAACATTAATGTCTGTATGCCTCTAATACAATTTTATTTAAATACATTCAAATCCTTTCGATCGTAGTAATTAAAAAAGTCAGTAGTGTTATGGAATTAGAGCGCATAGCAAATTGTCTTGATTCTTACCTGTCACTTGAAGAAATTCCAATTATCCAGATGTAAAATTTATTAGACTCTAAGAAACTGAGGAGCTTGTGTGAGACTGTACTCAGAAAATTACAAGGAGCTCATATGCTCCCCAAAGCCCTGTTTGTACTTGACCTGCAAATGAGCATTTATTGCAAATTTGCAGTGGGTTTGTGTCTTGGAACACAGTCCACAGGATTAACTGTACAGAGTTAGTCCGCCTGCTGAAGGCTTGGCATTAAACCCCCACCAGGCTTGCGATTTCTACCCCACACAACAAAACAAAGAGATCCATCACAGGATGGATCGGAATACTTAAATCCAACTGCTATTGTTTCTGTAGTGAGAAAATGTTCCTGGTATGTATGACGTTTGGAATCACTCCTGCTCCTGACTGAATAATGGCTTAAATATAGCTGTGAGAGAGAGCACACTCAGAGTTACTGTGGCAGTGGATTCATCAACTTGAAACAATTAATAGGGGCTTGGCTTTGAAATAGCCTGATAGACTATTTTGTATTTGAAACATGGCAGATAGAAAGATGCCAGAGTTTGTTGCAGCAAGGTATTTGCAGTTAGTTAGACTTATCCCTGCACCCTTTCCATTGACATAATTTCCCCCAGTAAGTGGCTGAAATTGCGATGTGATAATTTCATCCTGGGGTAGACAGGGATCTAGTGGAGTTCTCCTTACCCAATCGAGTTGAGGAATTGGACAATAACCGCATAAGGGCAGAGGCACAGAGACAACACAACAGCCACTCGAGACACAATGGCAGTCTCGATGCAGTGCCTCATGTCCTTTTCTATCTTTAGTTAACAAAAAGCTACCAACCTCCAACCTGTAAATTACTTATCTGGTATTAATTGCAATTTTCAGAATAGATTTCCAAACTTCCATCGCTGTCTGCATTCTCCATATTCCAAGACTCCCCAACAAATGGAAATAATTTCTACTGATCTACTTTTTTATCTCAGTAATAGCTTGAAAATGTTGCTCACATCACCCCAAACTTGCTAAACTTCAAGTAATACAACAATGACTTGCTCAGTTTCTCTTCATAGCTTAACATATTTGGATCGAAAACTCCACTCCCTCCAAAAGCCAGTAGACTGGTAAAGTGATCGAGGTCTCCAGCGCAGAAAGCACCCTTCCGTCCCACCACCAGCACTCGGCCAATAAGCTTGTCTACTTTGGCATTGCAAGTGCACATCTAAATGCTTCTTCAATGTGATGGGAGTTCCTGCCTCTCCCACCCTCACAGGCTGTGAGTTTCTGATTCCCCACCCCACTCTGGGTAAAAGAAGGTCTTCCCTGAAATATCTCCTTCTTAAGCCTGGGTGTCATAGCAACTCCAACTGTAGTCTCAATGTTCTTGTGAGCAAAGGACCTAGTTTATGGATGGATAAAAGTTGGCAGCCAAGAAGCCAGAATTGGAGGAGTACAGAATTCCTGAAGGGTTGTGATGATTGGAGGAGATAAGAGAGATGTGCGGGCAGGCAAGACCACTGAAGGTTTTGAAAACAACGATGAGGATTCTAAAATTGAGGTGCCCCTCAGGAGAAGTTAAGTCAGTGAGTGGAGGGGGGTGAAAGAGATCAGGATATAAACGGCAAGCAGAAATATGCCAACTCAGGCCAACGGCTGCAGAAATATGGTGAAAATATTTTGTAACTAACCTGTTCAGAGATGTTATAGCACATCTCTGGAGTAGGTGAGTTTTGGTCTCCTGGCTCTGAGGGATGAACACTACCACTGGTCCACAAAGACCCTTAGAAACATGGAGAAAGCTCTGATTTAATACTCGCCCTGCTGAGGAAATCTGCATTAAAGGGTGGCTTCTATACTTGGAGGGTGAGAGGGAAATGTGATGCCTTTAGAAAAGGCCAGTGCCATGTTAAATTAAACAATACAGCATAGGGCGGATTTGATTTCTATTGTATCACTGAAAATGCCCACTAATGCTGGGAGAAGCTTTGCTGCATGTTAAATTAATTTTGTGCCAGAGTGGTTCATTAATTATTGACAAATACCTACTCTTTGTAAGTCAATTGGTTGAGCATTGAGGGCAACTACCAGTGAGTATTTGGATGTGGGCTGGAAAAGGCTCCTTGTTTTTTTTTGCTGTTGTTCACACCATGAACCTTGTGAAATTTCTAATTACCTTATCATTGAAGTAAATGTTTGGAAGGAGTCAGTACTCCCTGACCCTACACAGCAGGGAACATGGTCCATTAGTTAAAATTGATAACCTGAATTTTCTACCAACCTAATTACAGGTTATTACAATACACTGCAATTTGATTGGAGGAACATTAAAGTGCCTCCTGCGTTTTACCTCATGGGTCATTTTGTCCCTCTCAAGCCAAAATTCTTTGCTTGATTAAAAATTGATCCATAGGCTTTAAATGAATGCACAATTACAGCAATTTATCACCACAGACAGGGAGCTGAGAAACACAGTGGTGTGTTCTCAAGTTTAAATTCGGATACTGCATGAAAGTGAAAGTTTCCTTCTTCAATTAAAAAACTGTAACTGATCATTCAGCATTCGCAATATCAAAACCTGACTGACATGATGCAGTGCAACTTGCTGTGGTTATACGTTGCCCTTACTGAAAATACATAGGGCATATCCTCATACGTAATACTCCGTAGTCAGCAGATATCATAACCTTGATAATATTTTATTTTAATCATTCTTAGGACATGGACATCACTGCTTGGGCAATCATTTACTGTCAGTCCCTAGTTGCCCTTGAGAAGGTGGTGATGAGCTGCCTTCTTGAACCGTTGCAGTCCATGTGCTGTCACTTGGGAAGGAATTCCTGTATTTTGACCCAGCAACAGTGAAGAGACAATAACATGTTTCCAAGTCAGGATGGTGAGTGGCTTGGAAGGGAACTTGCAGGTGGTGGGGTTCCTGTGTATCTGCTGCACTTGTCCTTCTGGATGGAAGTGGTCATGGGTTTGGAAGGTGCTGTCTGAGAATCTTTGGTGAATTTCTGCAGTGCATCTTGTAGATGGTACACACTGCTGCTACTGAATGTTGTGGGGGGAGGCGGTGTTTGTGGATATGTTGGCAATCAAGTGGGCTGCTTTGTCCTGGATGGTGTCAAGCTTCTTGAGTGTTGTTGGAGCTGCCCCCATCCAGGCAAGTGGGGAGTATCCCATCACACTCCTGACTTGTGCCTTGTAGATGGTGGACAGGCTTTGGGGAGTCAGGAGGTGAAGGTCACTGTAGGATTCCTAACTTCAGTCCTGAATATGACTATATTTAGGCTATTGCTGTCTTTAATTTTAATTTTGATTTGCCATTATCGTTTCTGATGCATAGAACATAGGACATGTAGAACATAAATGTAGAACATAGAACATTACAGCACAGTACAGGCCCTTCGGCCCTCGATGTTGCGCTGCCCTGTCATACTAACCTGAAGCCCATCCCACCTACACTATTCCATGTATGTCCATTTGCCTGTCCAATGACGACCAAATGCGCTTAAACTTAGCGAATTTACTACCATTGCAGGCAAAGCATTCCATACCCTTACTACTCTCTGAGTAAAGAAACTACCTCTGACATCTGTCCTATATCTATCACCCCTCAATTTAAAGCTATGTCCCCTCGTGTTTGCCATCCCCATACTTGGAAAAAGGCTCTCCCTGTCCACCCTATCTAACCCTCTGATTATCTTGTATGTCTCTATTAAGTCACCTCTCAACCTTCTTCTCTCTAACAAGAACAGACTCAAGACCCTCAGCCTTTCCTCGTAAGACCTCCCTCCCATACCAGGCAACATCCTAGTAAATCTCCCCTGCACCCTTTCCAAAGCTTCCACATCCTTCTTATAATGCGGCCACACCAGAGCTTTGTACAGCTGCAGCATAACTTCATGGTTCCGGAACTCGATCCCTCTATTAATAAAGGCTAAAATACTGTATGCCTTCTTAACAACCCTGTCAACCTGGGTGGCAACTTTCAAGGATCTGTGTACATGGACACCAAGATCTCTCTGCCCATCCACACTACAAATTACCATTTACCATTAGCCCAGTACTTTGCATTCCGGTTACTCCGACAAAGTGAATCACCTCACACTTGTCAGCATTAAGCTCTATTTGCCACTGCTCAGCCCAGCTCTGCAGCTTATGTATGTCTCTCTGTAACCTACAACATCCTTCGTCACTATCCACAACTCCACCGACCTTAGTGTCATCTGCAAATTTACTAACTCACCCTTCTACGCCCTCATCCAGGTCGTTTATAAAAATGACGAACAGCAGTGGACCCAACACCGACCCTTGCGGTATACCACTGGTAACTGGACTCCAGGATGAACATTGAGGAGAAAGTGAGGTCTGCAGATGCTGGAGATCAGAGCTGAAAATGTGTTGCTGGAAAAGCGCAGCAGGTCAGGCAGCATCCAAGGAACAGGAAATTCGACGTTTTGGGCATAAGTCCTTCTTTAGGAATGGCTTATGCCCGAAACGTCGAATTTCCTGTTCCTTGGATGCTGCCTGACTTGCTGCGCTTTTCCAGCAACACATTTTCAGTCCAGGATGAACATTTCCCATCAACCATGCTTTGGTCAATACCACAGGGTCTACTTGGTTTCACTCCATTTTGAAGAATTTTTAGTATTTCATACAACTAAGTGGGCCATTTCAGAAGACAGAGATAAGCCACCCACATTTCTACGTAGGCCAGACCAAGTGAGGGTGGCAGTATGAGAACAGTTTCATGGTCATTGTTAGACATTTCATTCCAGATTTTGTTGAATTCAAACTTCAACATCTTGGTTCCCAGAACATGATTAGATTAGATTACTTACAGTGTGGAAACAGGCCCTTCGGCCCAACAAGTCCACACCGACTGTGCACAGTGGTTAGCACTGCTGCCTCACAGCACCAGAGACCCGGGTTCAATTTCCGCCTCAGGCAACTGACTGTTTGGAGTTTGCACATTCTCCCCGTGTCTGCGTGGGTTTCCTCTGGGTGCTCCGGTTTCCTCCCACAGTCTAAAGATGTGCGGGTCAGGTGAATTGGCCATGCTAAATTGTTCCTAGTGTTAGGTTAGGGGTAGGGGTATGGGTGGGTTGCGCTTCGGCGGGTCGGTGTGGACTTGTTGGGCCGAAGGGCCTGTTTGCACACTGTAAGTAATCTAACCTAATCTACCTGTGAATGATCTGGATCTCAGGATTATAATATAGCAGCACCTAAAGAAAAATAAGAAAGAGAAATCCAGTATGAGAGAAAATTATTTTAAAATATAGACACAGGCAAGTAATCATTCCTACAAATAACTAAAAAGGAAAAGAGTAGCTAAAGTGAACATTGAACCTTTGGGGGGTGAGATTGGGAAATTAATGAGGGGGACGAAATGAATGTGGGAAGCATCAAATGTGTGATTTGCATCCACCTTCACTGTAGAAGGAGTAAAAAATTTCAAGAAAAGGAAGGAAGCTATTTTGATGAACATGGAGAAAAGGTACTGAGAAAATGGTTGCAACTAAATAACGTCAAATCCTCTTGAGATGATGGTTTAGGTCCAGGGATTTTACAGAAATGGCTCATGAGATAATGGCTGTATTTGGTGTAATCTTCCAAAATGTCTTGGGTTCTGAAAAGAATCCCAGCAGTGTGGAAAACCACAGACGTAAAACTTCTGTTTAAGGAAGGTAGGAGATAGAAAACCGAAAACTATAGGCCATTTAGTTTAACATCTGCTGTCAGGAAAATACTTGAATCTATTATGAAAGAGGTTACAGCAGGGCATTTAGAAAATCTTAATGCAATCAAGCAGAGCCTTCAGGGTTTACTGAAAGGGAGTCTGTGTTTTACTAACTTATTAGTTATTTGAGGAAGTAACAAGCATGGTTGATAATGGGGAAAAGATAGATATGGTGTATTTTGATCTCCAAAATACTTTTGGTAAGTACTGTATGAAAGGCTACAACACAAGATAAGAACTCATGGTATAAGGGATAAGATGTTAACATGGATAGAGGATTAGTTAAGTAATTGGAGCCAGAGAGTCAACACTTACGGGTTATTTGCATATTAGCAAGTTGTACCTAGTACAGTCAGTTCTACTGTAATGTGGTAGTTCCATTTATTATGCAATCCCCTTGAATAACAGCAGCACCATTTAAAGTAATGGGGCCAGAATCATGTTATAACCAACATACACTTTATAAGTTCACGGTGTCCCCGATTTATAGTGAATTTGTAATACGAAACACATGTTATAGCAGAACAACCTGTACATTGAAACTGAGATCATTGTGAGGGCCTCAGATATTAACAATCTCAACGTATGACTTGGATGAAGGGACTGAGTACTCAATGTTCCAGTTAATTATAGGTCTGATGTCTATTATTCACATTGATTTGATCTAATTGATTACAGTCAAAGTCACCATAGCCCTGCTCTCTTATTAGAGTGAGAGATGACTGGTGTTGGTTTAACCTGAAGGTCACCACATCTCAGGGGAGAGGAGAAGTTGAGAAGAAGGGTCCTTCATGGTCACCTCAGCTGGTGCAGGAATTGAACCCACACTGTTGGTGTGACTCTGCATCACAAACCAGCCATCCAGCTAACTGAACTAACCTTCAAAGTGTACCAAACTGGCTGTGAAGACCATTGGGACATCTGAAAGCACCGAAAGAAGCTATATAAATGCAAGTCTTTCTTTTAAGTGGGCTGGCGCCATTAATAAAATAGCTAAGCAATTTCATACCAATGCCCTCTGTTAATATTACACTGTGTAATGTTTAGACTGTGGAGTCTTTATGGAGAACATGGATAAATCAGGAAAATATTCCAATTTTTGAGGCCATATGTACATCCTTGTCACAAGTACTGACGACATCATTAATTATGAAACTGCTTTCTGAAGTATTTCCAAAGTAATTTCAGCTAAAAAAAAGGTTTGAAATAATATTTCATGATTGTACTACTTGACAGTATTCCTGCTAAATTCACAGAGATGTCAAGCAGTTTGACACTGGATCTAATTGACACAGCCAGTTTGTTTTTCAAAAGAAAGTAACTGCCGTTCCAGGGTACTTTGCAGGAAAATGGAACCGGCTGAAAAATCGAGTTGGTTCTGCAGTTGTTATAACGAGAGGATAAATGATTACTGTAAACGTCAAAGGAATGCAGACAGTCTGGCAATGGAAGGAAGGAGGTCAAGATTGACAGAGGCCCTGCTTGCTATAATCTGTTGGTCTTTCCCCATTTGTCCATCTGATCAAGTTTATGAGTCTAAATCAAGTTTGGTAATCTCCAATGGTCTAGACTGGGATGATAAAATCCATACATCACCCTCTAAATCATTATTTGTCCTTTTGCTGTTCTGGACTGGGCTGCAATACATATGTAATGAACTTGTCAAATTCACAGTCAGACTTTCTTAAATGTTGTTATCTTAACTAGAATCCAGTGTGTTACCCCCCTCCCCCCCCACCCCTGGAAGCCGCTGCTCAGTTCCAGTTTTCTTTACCACTTGAACCATGAAATCAAACAATATTTTTCACATAAAACTGACACATTCCCTATAGCAGGACATTTTTGTCTGAGCTGCAGTTGCAACATTTGCTGACTTCGCTTCTCATCCTCAGGATGACTCGTTTAAACCTCCATCAAATGATGTTCCAGTGCAAATGATAAGAAGATGACACTCTGAGGCTTGGACTCATTTACGATGAAGCATGATCAGAATAAATCCTTTTACACCATGAGGTTTTTCTTCCTCAGTGAACTGAAGCCGATCTTTTACAGCTCCCCACCGTACTGCAACGTGTGCCTTGATGGTGTGGCTGTTGAAATTCCATAAACACTTTGCTATTTATCAGCGCTTTCTGGGGAGTGATGTGTGGAACGCTTGACAAATTCATTAGTTGGTTTACTGGTTTGTCCTTTCACTTACAAGTGAAGCACTGTAATGAGTTCATAATTAATAGTTTGGTGCAATTAAGTGGGCTGTTTGCCAACAAAGTCACAAAGCCTAAGGTTAAGAATTAATTCACAATTCACTGACTTCAAAGTCAAAGAGAAAGTTGACTTCCACTAGGATAGAAACATAGACAATAGGTGCAGGAGTAGGCCATTCAGCCCTTCCAGCCTGCACCACCATTCAATATGATCGTGGCTGATCATGCAATCTCAGTGTCCCCATTCCCGTTTTCTCTCCATCCCCCTCAGTCCCCTTAGCCACAAGGGCCAATCCAGCTCCCTCTTGAATATATCTAATGAACTGGCCCCAACAGCTTCTCTGAGTGACGAACTTCCTCCCCATCTCAATCCTGAATAGCTTACCCCTTATTCTTAGACTGTGGCCCCTAGTTCTGGACTTCTCCAACATCAGCAACACTCTCCCCCCATCTAGCTTGTCCAGTCCCATCAGGATTTTATGCATTGCTATGAGATCCCCCCTCAGCTTTCTAAAGTCTTCTAAAGTTCAGGTCCTGTTGGTGACATTTGAAATCATTAATAAATCTGGACTTTAAAATTGGGGTGATCATGAAACTATCATTACTCGAAAACCCATCTCATTCATTAATGTCTTTTAGGAAAGGACATCAGTTATCCTTACCCGATCTGGGCAACATGTGACTCCAGGCACGCAGTAATGTGGTTGAATTTCAACTGCCCTCTGAAATGGCTGAACGAGACACTCGGTTTAAGGTCAACTAGGAACGGGCCTTGGCAGCAAAACTCACATCTCAAGAAAGAAGATGCGATGAGTTAAAATGAGATTTAAGAGGGAATTTTCTTCTGCAGAATTAACCCCTTGTGAATAGTAATTGCATTGCTACTGCAATTCAGAAAGTAAAGCACTTTGAACTGCTCTGAGCTTATGAGCGGCGTGACAGCATTGCAAGTGTTCCTTTCATTGCAGGAGCCTGCAATTTTGAAGCACGTGATGTTACTTTGGGAATCAGCGTGCTAGAAAGATGCATCCTTGCATTGTTTGTTCAAAAGAGGAGTTCCCCTTGTGGAAAACTACCTTACAATTTAATTTTTACAATTGTGTTGCTTTTTTCTGGTTTTGCCCAATGTGGCTTACTCATACTGACATCAGAAAGTATATTTTAAAACATTAGAAGGGATCTCAAGGAGGTTTCCCAGATGTTGCCAAAGGTGAGGGAGACTGCAGTTTTTGGGAGAGGTTGGAAAAATTTGGACTATTCTCCTTGGAATAGAGAAAGGCGACCTCACAGAGATTTAAAAAATGCTGAGAGGGTTTGATGATGGAGACAGAAAGCGTCTGGCCTTTGGTGAATGGGTCAATAACTAGAGGCTAGAGACGGAAATCCACCAGGAGAAAGATCTCGAGGAGGGGCTGAGGGGGAACATCTTCGCTCCAAGAGCTGTTGGGGTCTGGAGCTCTGGGCCTCAAAAGGTGGAAGAAGAAGGTGTTTCAGTAATTTTAACAAAAAAGGAATTGCAGAGACGTGCGAGCCTGAAGTATTTTCAATTTGGCATTTATTGTCAAAGTCACCTCTAGGAGGCACGCGCCAAAGCATAGGTTAGCATCAAGTCACTGCAAAGGGACAGGATAGCTGCTACCAGAAACCAGGAATAGCAGCGTTCCCAACATTGTTCCCTATGGAACAGCATTCCAATGGGAACCGCACCTCTGGGATGGGGTGAGGGGAATCCAGAAGCTGAAATCTGTTCTTCCGTTTTGTCTCCAGTTTTCCATTCAGTCCAATCAGTCTGATCTACAAAGAGACTCAGGTCAGCCTTTGTGTTACAGGGTTGAGGAGGAGGAGTGAGTGAGGGAGGGGGGAGGGGAGGAGGATGGGAGGGTGTGGCTGCTCATTCTCTGCTCTCCGAGAATGAGGGCTGGGGGATAACTGTAAATCTTTAGTGAGCTTCCTTTTCTGTCTGACTAAAATCTCACCAACTGTTGATCAGGCCAGCACTTATCGCCCCTACCCTAGTTACCTTTGAGAAAATGATCATGAACTGCCTTCTTGAACCGCTACAGTCCATGTGCTGTGGGTTGACCCACAATGCCCTTAGGGAGGGGATTCCAGGATTTTGCCCCAGGGACACTGAAGGAATGCCGATATATTTCCAAATCAGGATGGTGATTCAATCAGAGGGGAATTTGCAGGGGGTCGTGTTCCCATGTATCTGCTGCCCTTGTCCTTCTGGATGGAATGGGTGTGTTTGGAAGGCGCTGTCTAAGAATCTTTGGTGAATTTCTGCAGTGTAGATTGTTGAGCTTCTGGCTGCCATTCAAACTGGGGTGTTTGCAATGTGAAAACACACAGATTATCCACAAACACACACAGGGATTTCTATAGTAAGCACATGACCCCACCAGGAAAGAAGGAAATGTTGACTGAGCTCTGTCGATGTGCATTCGGTTTCATTATGACATAACGTTTGGAGTTGCAGCTAGAATAGATCAAACATTAAACTCAAAAGTTCAACAAACAGCAAGTCACGGAATCATAAAGTTTTACAGCACAGAGAAAGGCTGTTTGGCCGATTGGGTCTGTTCTATTACCCAGTGCCAATCTCCACTTTTTCCCCATATCCCTGCATATCATGTCTACCCAAAATAATCTTTCATGGAGTTATACCTCATTAGGCACTAACTTTTATTCATTAATAGCCTCTTCTTTTCAATGCCATTTAAGATGACAGTTTTGAAACCACCTTGCAGCTTGTTTTCCGATGGGGGGTGGGAGTGGGTCGGCATTGCTGCTTGATCTGAAGATCAGGGAGAAGGCAGCAAACAGGTGAGAACAGACATGTCAGGGGCCAGAGGGACTCATCGCGAGCTCAGAGCAGTCTCGAAAGCCCCCGGGTACTCAATGCAATGAGGAACTTACTTCTTTCACACTGATGTTTATTGATTTGCCGCGTTCAGAGGGAGTGACTGTTAGTGTTTGCCTTTGTGGCCTGAACACAGAAACAGGAATATTGCAAATTGATCTGTCTCCTTGCCTTTGTCAGGCAGAGCTCCCATTACCAGTTGTTTCTCTGTCATGTCATCTCTTGCTCTGACCCTCAGTGTATAATCAACCCTGGCTAAACATTGTGGCCAGAGCTGATTAATTTCCCCCATGCTCTGCTGGCTCCTTTGATGGACTCTCTGTTTGATGATCTATGCAATAGATGAGCATTTCTGATTATTTTACCTCTGGCCTTTAACCCACTACTCCCCTTCCCCCAGCTTAGCCCCAGCGCTCCCCACACCTATAAGCTTGTCTACCCTGCACCTGAGCAAAGGAAGGCTTGCATTATATTTTATAGAACGGAACGGCAAGATGCTCATTTTATTTATACAATCACGACATATTGCTAACAGATTCAGGACCCTCCTGGATAAATAATACAAATTCAGACCTTAAAATATATAAGGAAAAGAAACTCCATTCCATTGGTGACATATTTCAGTTAGAATAACAAAAGAAACAGATGCACAAACCTCTTGAATCACTAGCACCTTATTGTTACAATATATACCTTCCTCATGACTCTGATCCTCTACCTTAATACTTAAATTTAATTTAACCAGCTTTGAATAACATTCGCTATTTCATTCCAATTTTATTTTCATAGCTTGTTAGCACAGGGTGGCCAGTTAACATCGATGGTTAGCAAATGATTCAGAATAGGACTAAGTGTGTCAGATTTGACCTTTGCTCCCTGGACATCACAGACTGTAATACCAAACATCCTACTGTAAGTGTGGTGAACAATGGGACACGAAGCAGTTACTCTGTTTTGGGTGATGCTGTTTGAGGGATAGGTTCACAGGTGACCAGGGAGAACTCTCTAGCTGTTATTTAAAATGCTGCTATTGGATCTTTACGTGGATCTGACCAAGCAGACAGTGCAGTGCTCCCTCAGTACTGCATTGGAACATCAGCCTTAGGGTTTGAGCTGCTCAGTTCCTGGAGTGGGGTTTGAATCCAGGATCTTGAGGGCTCAGAAATCCTGGCACCTGAACTGCATCGTCATCCACCCTCTATCCCCGGCTCTCCCTCAGGATCTCCCTCAGGATCAGGAATGATTTGCTTCTGGTTCAATGGGTTCGGAGATGGTTGCTAAGTCTAACAAGTGACCTACAGTCTCCTTCCTACGTGGGGATAGTGGGGCTAAAAGGTTGTTTGGAGGTTTGTGTGCTATCTTCAATGTCTCAGCATTGTCTCTGTACATTCCCGACAAACTCTCCCAGTGTGTTTGCTGCTTTTCCAGCTTCTCCATTTTGATGAGTCATGAGCTGGTGACTCTCATGAGCCAATGAGGATGTTTGACATGTTTAGGGACTCTCTCAGGCTATCCTTAAGGACCTGCCCCATTATAAAACTGTACCATGGACTGTGGTTGAGGAACTCTCAAATCACCAGGCCTTCTCCGTAGAGATGTGGGCAATCAGGCTGTGCCATGCTCTCTTTCCTTTTGCCTGGTTTTATTGACAGAGTGTAATGAGTTGATCAGTGTTTGAATGTGTACATTTTGTTATTCACTTTATAGAAAGTGCAGTATCTACCTTTACCTTCGAATATACAAACCAGGAACAGAACTAGGGCCACTCAGCCCTTCAAATCTGCTCCTTCATTCGATAAGATCCTGGTTGATCTATCTGGGTTTCCTTTTATCCCTGAGAATCTCCGATTCCCCTGTCTAACAAGAATCTGCCTACTTCTGCCATAGTGCACTGCCTGCAATGACATCTGATTGAATACCAGTCAGCTTTAACTGAACACAATACAACACACACTAGAAGGACCAGCTCCATCATCAGGACATCATTAAGTCCCATCATTTGTATAAACCTCCATCCTATTACAGAATTCTATCTTATGGAAAGAGGTTGAGGCCAAAACATTGAATGTTTTCAAGGAGTTAGGTAGAGTTCTTGGGTCTAAAGGGATCAAAGGCTATGGGGAGAAAGTGGGAACAGGGGACTGAGTTGGATTATCAGCCGTGATCTGATTGGATGGCGGTGCAGGCTTGAAGGGCGGAATGGCATGGTCCTGTTCCTATCTTTGATGTTTCTGTGTGTTTTAAACAAGCTTTGACCAGTTCGCCATATTCCGAACACCAGTCATTTCATCAGGATTGGAGACAGCATTGCTCCCAATGCCCGCATGGCAGGCAGTGAGAAATATTGACCAGAACACTGAGAAAAACATCCCTGTTCTTCAATCAAAGTATTGCGATGGAATCCTACCTCAACATGACAGGATAGAGCTGGCTTATGTTTACATACCTCCATCCAAAAGACAGCACCCCCTGACAGAGCAGCAAACCCGGTTTGAGTTTATAGCTTGCATGGAAAATAGAATAATGGGGGAATGAGAGAATAAAGAGAAAACTATTAGTGGTTGAATATTGATGGTTAACTGTGCAGCTCAATGATCCTGGTTAAAGAGAGTGCAGTGGGTGGAGGTATAGCAGAATGGGTATATCATCAACAATATGAGATCAGATGGATTCAGGAGCTGAATGTGTCCAACAGTACCTTGCCTAGCGTCTCTTGTGTATAGTCATACACTCAATGAAGTCCATTGATGCTCATTTATCTGAGTGAGTGCAGCCCTTACCTGATCTTAATACAGTGAAGGCATTTTCAGGACTCGCTATTTGGTGGGATCCAAAGGTTCAGTCCTCTACATCAGTCTAGATAAATCTTTGTTAATGGGGATGTGTAAGAAACGTCCACCAAATGTGTTCACAGCTCAATCTCCTGTGGGATCAGACTAACTGGCCCAGGAAGAGGTGCAAGAGAAGAATAACTTGTTACAAATTTATTCTCTCCATTCCAAGTATTAGTGAATGAAATTTGGAGGAAATCTATGTTCTTGATGAAAATGGATTGGAAATTCTTGTATGACAGAGTGCACTGGAACAGAAGTGAATGAGAAAATACAACAAAGAATTGTACGGTTTCCTTCATTTAAGGTCTGGGGACCTTGGCAGAAGAGAATCTCTGTCCATCAAATGTTGACTTGTGTCACAGAAGAAGGATTGGAAATATTCTCAGAACCATAAGAGCTAGGAGGAGGAGTAGGCCATTCAGCCCCTTGAGCCGGCTTTGCCTTTTAATACTATCAGGGCTGATCTAATCTCGGCCTCAGCTCACTACCCTGCCTGCTCTCCATGACCCTTTAACCCATTACTGAGAAATCTGCCTCTTCTTTAAATTTACTCAGTGTCCCAACATCCACTGCCCTCTGGAGGAGTGAATTCCACAGAATCATGACTCTTTGAAGGAAGTAATTCCTTCTCATCTCTGTTTGAAACCTGCTACCTCTTGTTGACCTCTTATTCTAGATTGCCTCACAAGGGGGAACATCTTCTCTACATCAACCTTGTCAATCCCCTTTGGCATCTTATATCCCTCAGTTAGATTTCCTCTCATTCTCCTGAACTCCAGAGAGTATCGGCCTAAGCTGATAAATCTCTTTTCAGAACCCACCATCTCTGGAATCAATCCAGTGAACCTCTGAACTGTGGGCAACATGACTTCTTCCCTCCTCAGGTAAGGACATCTATATATCTCTTATGGTAGACCACATCAGGAGCTACATGGCTGTGCTAACGTTGCAAAATTGTGACTAATGTGTTCTGCAAATGCCGAGATATTAATCTGACGTTTATGAAATTCCTGACTCGGTGAGGATGAAGACTCCAAGCTCAGTATTTATGCATAATTCAAGAGCTGCTGTAACAGAATATCCTGGTCACTTTTTGTTTTATTAACAGCACAGCTGCAATTTCTCGATGTGCAGATGATTTCTAGGTGTGTTGCTGAACATGAGGGACTGGTCAAGATAGGACGGGGGGGAGTAATGGACCCACACAAATCAGACCTTTCTGTCAGTGCCTTGGTAAATTATGGGAACTTCACTTTGTCCTGGTAGGAAACATGGCGTTCTGCTGAAACAAGCTGTTCAGCTACTGCTTACAGTATCCAACAGTTATGAACACATCCCCTGGAGTACAAATCACCACTGGTTTGATCCCAGCTGGGGATTCCTATTTTCAGTTGAACTTGCTGTATATTACTACACCTCAGGCTAATCCACCCCCCTCTCTTCCCACTCACTGACTTTCATTGGTTTTAATTCTACGGTTTCTCCTTTGTTCACTCTGAGTTGCAGCATAACCAGGAAGAATTGATCTTAAATTGCATTTCGGTATTCCAGTCGCTCATCAATAGGACCTGGGCGGAGGATTCACTGACTGGAAAAGAAGGGCATGATTGATACTCATGTTTTGTTCTCTGTGTCTATTAGCGCTCAGTGGAATATCCCTAATCTGAAGTCTGTGGCCCGCACTGCCTGCTATCGACATGCAGATTAATCAAGGCGATGCATCCAGCTGCTCAAAGCCTTTTCATGGTATCAAAGGAAAGTTAAAGACAGTGACCTTTTCTTACAAGATGTCTTTGGACAATCATTTAAGAGTAAGTTTTAAACAAGAAAAAAAACAATAAGTTAACATTTCTCTTCATTGTTCTCTGATCAATTTATCCATATCACTGATACTTCCTGCAAATATTGTTTCAGAATAAACTCAACATTTGAAGGGTAAGACATTATCCCATTTTTCTAAGGTTTTGAAGTTTCAATTAGCGCAGGAGAAATTAATATCACCAATAAACAATCTTGGAATTTATTTTAACTAGGTGACACTTGCCCAATTCCCCACCTTGCTCCCCCCTTCACAAATTCCACTGCAGAATTCTGAGAAATTATTGTTTTTCTCCCACGTATAAAAGAACAATATTCCAACTTTATTCGGGCATATTTCATTCAAGGCCACACCTAGTGCAATGTGTAGTATTGTGATCAACAGAATCACACATTAACTGTGAAAGAAAGTAACCTGGAGTTCAGGGATGAGGAATATGTACCAAATATCCAGCCACGATCCAAACTAAACCTGAGTATACATTTAAATTAATAGTGTTTTATATTCTAATCAAGCAAAGAAATTAAGCACTTTTTAATCAATCTGCTCAGAGATGTTATGACACACCTTCAAAGCAAATGAGACTTGAACCTGGGTCTCCTAGCCCAGAGGTATGGACATTGCCACTGCACTGGAAGAGCTCACTTCCAGAGAAAAATTAAATTTTTATTTTATTTAACTTGTTTCTCTAATCAACCTGTTCAGAGATGTTATTACACACCTCTGGAACAAGTGGGACTTGAACCCAAACCTCCCAGTCTAGAGGTAGGGACACTACCACAGTGATGCAAGCAGAGAACCCACCCAGATAGAAATGATAACACCTGGAAATATTGTCTTTACCTGTCCCTTGATTCAAGGATGACTTCTGCTCAGGGTCATGAGCTTCTGCTATGTGTCTTCATGTGACTGATGAAGCTAATTGTCAAACCTCAGACCTTTAGGTACGTGGGGCAGGATGTCCCACATGGGAACGTGGAACCTGGATACAGGATGTGCTTTCTTACCCTTTCTTCTCTATCACTGCCCTGCCTCAATGTTAAGGCATTTGGACTGAAAGTGTGACACACTTTGGTGGACAAATTAATGTCATTTTTGATGAGTCTTTCTCTAGTTTTCTCTGCCTGCCCTTGGGACATTGGTCAGGTAAGAGTTGACAGATATGGACCTGTGGGCAGAGTGACTTTCCAACTTCCGGACACCGTGTCCAACCCATCAAGGTTCCTTTTGCAGGAGTTTTGCCTGAGCGTAGAGATGGCATTGAGAAGGAATCCAGCATCTGTTCAGAAGTCTGAATGTACATGACTGTTGATGGGCCCACACTAATGAACTGCAATGAGACACGGACTGTGTTTCAGTGACAAATAAAAGAACTGAAGAGTTTCCACCAGCAGGACCTTCACCACATTCTCTGGATTCAGTGGGGGGGAGAAATATCATAAGAACATAAGAGCTAGGAGCTGGAACAAACCATCAGTCCCCACGGTGGGCGGTGCTGAAGGCACAGCTCAGTATTAACCCTTCAAACCCTGGCCAAACAGGAGCCAGTATGGATTCTCTAAAGAGCATTAGTGATTAAACAGCATTTGTGAACTGGACCGTTTTTTTAATCCATGAATTCACTGTGGGATTACTGAGCTGACTTTATAATTCCAGATTTAATTTTCTAAAAAGTTGATCTTAAGTTCTACCTGCTGCCAGAGAGGGGTTTGGACCCATGTTCCCAGGACATAAGGAGGGCTTTGAGGGGAAATAAGACAACAACATTACCACTATTCCACTGCTTCCTTAACAATGCAGCTGTGGGAAGTTGTGTGCAGGTTTGGATTCTTTATTGCTTTCACTGATGGGCACGGCTCACTCATCATGGAGAACTCTTGGATGACGATGGGACCAACCTTAAGGCAGGGCACGAAGAGACAGTTTAGGTTTACAGATGGTCAATGGGTGTGATACAGGGGCCAGCCAAACTCACCGCAGTATCAACATTGATGCAGATCAGAGGTTATCAGGGACGTGTGTGAGAGAGACGGCTAACCCTAACCCTATCGCAGTCACCATTTTATTGGAGAACAGAGTTGGCTTGGGGGCAGGGGCAAATGACGCATATGCTATTCTTATTTTGTAAGTTCATGCGAACAAACCATACTTTACCTTACACACAAGATAATACTCCTTCAAAAAGGTACTTTGTAACTTTTAGTGGAAATTTGCATTAATGTGGAATTGAATCTTTTTATGACACCAGTGAAGAGTCCAGATATTCGAGTAAAAAATGAGGTCTGCAGATGCTGGAGATCACAGCTGCAATCACCCCGTGGCTCAACACTTTAACTCCCCCTCCCACTCCACCGAGGACACCCAATCACCCCGTGGCTCAACACTTTAACTCCCCCTCCCACTCCACCGAGGACATGCAGGTCCTTGGACTCCTCCACCGGCAGAACACAACTACACGACGGCTGGAGGAGGAGCGCCTCATCTTCCGCCTGGGAACCCTCCAACCACAAGGTATGAATTCAGATTTCTCCAGCTTCCTCATTTCCCCTCCCCCCACCTTGTCTCAGTCGGTTCCCTCAACTCAGCACCGCCTTCCTAACCTGCAATCCTCTTCCTGACCTCTCCGCCCCCACCCCACTCCGGCCTATCACCCTCACCTTGACCTCCTTCCACCTATCCCACCTCCATCGCCCCTCCCCCTAGTCCCTCCTCCCTACCTTTTATCTCAGCCTGCTTGGCTCTCTCTCTCTTATTCCTGATGAAGGGCTTATGCTCGAAACGTCGAATTCTCTATTCCTGAGATGCTGCCTAACCTGCTGTGCTTTGACCAGCAACACATTTGCAGAAGAGTCCAGATATTGTCAGGTGTTCCCTTTGACTTGTAGCTGTTTGAATGATTGACGGCTGAAAAACAACATACTAAAAAGAGCATTTTTACTGAGTTCTGAAGCCTGTTATTGACTGGCATACAATAATTAGCGTCACACAATGTCAGAAATAAAAGTTACTCACGTTGATTCAAGGCAAATTTCGAGGATGGGATACAAATTAAGTAACGAATATGGAGCCAGCAGTTTGTAGCCCATGCATCTTTGAAGCGAAGTTGACAGCTTGTGTACGAGATGGATTTGTTAGTGATCTCACATCTTTCTTTTAACTGTCCACCCATTCTGTGTTACTCTGTCAGTTGCAAAGTAATTTGAAATTACAAATTTAACTGTTAAGCACCAGAACTTAACCATTTCACAAACGTTGGAACCTACGGTCAGCCATATAAACACAGTGACTTCAAGAGCAGGTCAGAGGCTGGTAATCCTGCAGCGAGTAACTCACCTTCTGACTCCCCAAAGCCTGCCCACCATTTATAAAGCACAACTCAGGAGGCTGATGGAATACTTCCCACTTGCCTGGATGGGGGTTGCTCCAACAACACTCAAGAAGCTCAACACCATCCAGGACAAACTTGATTGGCACCACATCCACCATAAATTAACTCCATCCAGTTGTAATTGTTATGGCTGTATCCACTGATACCATCTGAGATGTTTTGGACCGATTCACTGTCACCAGTCCTACTTCCTGTCACCAACACAGACCACACAGTGTCTTCTACAGAAGTCTTGGTCCCTATTGAACAGAATATGTTTATTATATAATACTTAATAGCTAGTTGCATGACCTCTGATCTACATGAGAGAGTCTTGTGAAATCTCAGGTAGACATAAGGGGAAGTACACCTGGCTGTTTAACTACATGAAACTTATTGCTGTTGGGTTTGTAAAGTGCAGTCAAAAATGGTGACTTTTTTTGCAGCTATCTTGTAGATGGTAGAGACTGCTATCAGAGTGTGTCAGTGTCTAATGTAATACAAGGCGGTTAGTACCTCATATCACACAATAAGTTCTGTCCATCAGGATGAGAATGATTTCCTGAGAAGAGTGAGTCAGGGCTGGTTCTTGAAGATCACAGAATCCCTATAGTGTGGAAACAGGCCATTCTGTCCATCGCATCCACACTGACCTTCCAAAGAGCATCCAATCCAGATCCACCCTATCGCTGCATTTCCCATGGCCAATTCATGCTAACCTGCACATGTTTGAATTGTGAATGGGAAGTGGATTACCAGGAGGAACCCACACAGACTTGGGGAGAATGTGCAAATTCCACACAGACAGTCACCCGTAATTGGAATCAAACCCGGGTCCCTGGCGCTGTGAGACAGCAGTGCTAACCACTGAGCCACCCAATTTCTAAGTTTCATGTTCAATGCTGTGATTTACTTTTTCAAATAATAGAGAACACCAGCCTGTGTGTGTTCCTCTCCAAGCCCCACATCATCCTGATATGGAAATACATCACTGTTCCTTCACTGTGGCTAGACCATAATCCTGGAGGACTCTTCCTTATTCCACGATAACCTGACTTGTGCAGTTTACCTGTCACTGTAGTGCAGAGGTACTTGTTGGAAATGCACTCTCTCAATGTGTTGACAACTCAACTGTAGTTGACGTCTGCTGGAGCTCACGGAGCTGCTAAAGCCATGGTGAGAATGGTAGGCACCGTGCAAGGATTTGTGAATGTGTCATTCTGCAACCACTCCTTTGATCTTGATCTGCCAAATTCGTGCTATTCTTTACATGAACATAAGAAATCTGAACAGGATTAGGCTATTTAAAGAAACACCAGCCTCTGATTGAAAAGACGTCTCCTCATCTCAGTCCTAAATGGCAGCCCCTTCTCCTGAGATTCTGGAGACTAGTTTAGATTGTCCAGCTCAGAGAGACAGCCTCTCAACATCTACCCTGCCACATGCTGAAAGAATGTAGTGGGCAGGATTTTTCAGATGGCTTGGTTTCTCCTCTTGCCACTCGAAGATTCATCAGGGACACTCTAGCACTGATACGGGCTGCCAAGTAACTGTTTCACATTCAGATGGTTATTGATTGGCTAAAGACCTGACTTTTGCCCTTATCTGAGGAATAAATGCCAACTTTGAGAGCTGCCAGCCATGCCCAACAATGCCATGTTTGAGTGGTCACTACAGACTGTCCCAATGAAAAGGTGGTTGGACTGAAGGCAGGTCTGCAACCCTGGATGCCCCGCCTGGCAGTGCCCAGTGATGGTGGCTGGGTTTGAGAGGCCATGGAAGGGTTGGGTCTAAAAGGGTCAGCTAGCTCATGGGGCTGCATTTCCAGTGGACACAGGCAATCCTCAATGGGAGAACTCTCAATGTTCTCTGCTTGGCTCACCTTTTCTTCATTCATGGGATGAGGATGTCACTGTCAGCATTTATTGCCAATAGGGCAGTTAAGAATCAACCACATCACTGTGGGTCTGGAATCACATGTAGGCCAGACCAAGTCAGGATGGCAGTTTCCTTTCCTGAAGGAGATTATTGAACCGGGAAGGGTTTTTCCAACAATCATCCACAGGTTCATCGTCATCATTAGACCTTAATTCCAGATTTTTTTTGTTGAATTCAAATTCCCTGGGTCTCTGGATTAACAGTCCAGTGATAATACCACGAGGCCATCACCACCCTCAATTCCAAGGACCAGATAGCTCAGTGTTTGTTGGGCTGGACACTTACTGCTGTACGAAATTCGCCTGAATGCCAACTAAGAATGCTTGTTCCTCACTGTCCCTTACACTACTACTGTATACGGATAATTAAACCTCCTCTATTATAACCACTCTCCCCATTATAGCTATTCTCTAACAGTTACACATCTCTGTAATTGAGTTGTTGAATAGTTCTGCTGTATGCTTTGTTAGTGATCAGTGTATTACACTGAGGCCTGGCACCTTCAAAGTTGCCAGCACAGGGAATTGAAAATTCCACTCTTTAGCTTTCAATTTCTTCTGACCTCCAGAGAATATAAGCCTGCTCTGTTTAACCATTCCTCAGAGGAGATTCCTCTCATCCGAGGAAACCATCCCATGAGCTCCCCTGACATTGTCTTTGAGGAAGTCTGTCCTTTGTTAAGTAAGGAGTCTGAAGCTGGATAGGGGAGATCTTCCAAAAGCCCTGAGAGTACTCTGCGGGTAATTCAAAAAGAGACCCAAATGGACCATGCCAGCGAAACTCAGCAAATCTACACAGGGTCTGTGGAGAGAGAAACAGAGTTAATGGCTCCAATCCAGTGAGTCTTCTTCAGAACTGGCGTTGTTCACCTTGAAACATGAACTCTGTTTTGTTTGTTTTGGATCTTGGTTTTATTTAAAGAGTAATTCAGGTCAGCTGTAATAAAGAGCAACAGATTACTAAAAACAGTCAGAGGATAATCCAGGTGGGACAGGAAGGATTTACAGAATGGAACCAAGGTGAATATGAAGGACAGACAGACTGCAAGAGAAAAATGTGCGACAAAATAATCTGGGTGAGATTGTGGAAGCTGTTTGGAAAGATGTACGCTATAAATAAAAGAGTGAGTCCCTCTTGAAACCTTGTCCTTAATGAAAGAACTCCACAAGTTAAAGAATTATGGATAGAAAGTGCAAGTAAAATGCTTTTTCCTTTTGTTAAAGCTAAAAATACATGTCCTTCAACAAAGGTACAGCTAAAAAATAAATCACATAAATCAATAACCTTTCTGGAATGAAAGAATGGTAGACCCTGCGAGATGATCCAGTTAGCATGTTGGCTCTGATCGATTCACTGTTTTTGCTGCAGTTTGTCAGATGTTCCCATCATATCTGTAGAAGACGGTGATCAGGTCACATCGTGAAACATTCAGCCAGCAGGAGAATTCAGGGACTGTGTTTGTTTCCCCCTGTGTGGTAGAATATGTCCCTGTCAGGGTTTTGTGCTCTTTACAATCGCTTTTTTCTTAATAGGAATAGAATCAGGGTTTCGGGAGAATTTAATTCCTGAGGGGATTCAGCCTTTTCTCTGTCTTTTGTCATCCATGTGAACCTCTGTTTCAAATTTCCTTATCCAGGAATTATCTGCGATTCCTGCTAACAGCGTTTCCTGATCTATTCTTTGTTCCTCTAGGTTTTAGCACGTTAATCCAGGCTGACATTTCATTGTGATACTGAAGGAGTGCGTCACTGACAGAAAAGTTTTGCTCTGGCTTTAGTCTCAGTCCCTCTGAGAGAAGGAACTCCATTCCCCTTATCTTAGGAATGATATATTGATATTACAGGCAGTCCAGAAAAAGTTGACTGGGGTGATCCTGTGTATGGAGGGACTAGGAAAGGAGGAAAGGTTGAGCAGGTTTGGGCTGTTTTCATTGGGGTTTTAAAGACTGAAAAGCATTTAAACAAGCAAGATTCTTTGAGGGTTGACAGGGGAGAGGTGAAAAGATTGTTTCCCCCATGGGAGGGTTTAGGTCCAGCGGGCATCATCTCAGATTAAGGGGGCTCATATTGAAGACAGAGATGCGGAGGAATATTTTCTCTCAGAGGGGAGTGAATCTGTGGAGTTCTTTACCCCAGAGGCCAGGTCATTGAGTATATTCAAGTCTGATACAGACAATTCAAGAAGGGAATGGGGGGTTAGGGGAAAAGGCAGGAAAATGGAGTGAAAGATCATCAAATCAGCCACAATCTCATTGAACGATACTCGATGGGCTGAATGGCCTATATCTGCTTCTACATTTCATGGTCACTCAAATTCTACTGGGTCGAAGAGATTGGGAATTACTGGGTGATATCTGCATTTGGTTCATATTTACACTTGACTAGAAGTCAACCAATCAGACTTTATGATGAATCTGCCCATTAATACCCCAAAGCATCAAGTTGTAGCTGATGTATAATCTATCACAGCCTGCGCTTGGAATCGGAAACTGTGTTCTTTTGTTGTGCATTTCAAAGTGGAAGTGTCAATTATTTTTTTCATTTTACTCTCAGTCTGTAAAAAATGGGTTGCACTGCTGTGAAAATTAGCAAGGAATATTTTTCTGATCCTTATGATTGAAGCGCTTCCTTGGAAATGTAACTAAAATATGCTGCACGGAGCTCATGAAACATTTCATGAAAACCATTTTCTTTTATGCTCCACATCAATAAGATGTTCCCTCTGCTACCTGCAGTGTCTGCTGATTGTACGATTTGTGGAACATCAGAGTTACTTGACACGGTCACCATTTTTTAACGTTTATTTTTAATCATGTCCTGTTGAATTTTGTTTAATTCTGTCATCTTGAACTGAATTTTTCAACTGATGAGACTGGTGGAAGAGTGGGTCATCTGGATTTGACCTGAAGAATTAGAGTCACCAAGATCTCCAGCACGGAAAAAAGCCCTTCGGCCCATCAAATCAGTGCTGGTCAGAAACAACAACCTAACTATTCCAATCCCATATCCATCACTTGGCCCATCTTCTTGGCATCACATGTGCACATCTAAATCCTTCTTAATTCTGAGCAGGGTTTCAGCCTTTAGTCCTGGAAGACGTTGGGTCAGGATTGCTGCACTTTTCCTAGTTCCAATGAGAAATCACAGACCTGAAACATTTCTCTGTCCACAGCTGCTGACTGACCAGAAAAGTGTTTCCAGTGTCTTATTGTTGGAATTAAGTAAGGCTCACAATTTCTAAATGTTTCATTTGTGAAAAAGGGAAGGTGCAAATCATTGTCAGCCATCCATCTAATCATTCAATTAGCAGTGCACTGTGAGGAAGATCAGAGCGTAACAAATCTTACGTTATTTTCTTCAGTTGAGAAACTATTAATAGCTGTTCTGGTAAAAATCAGTTAATTGTTGCCTTTGGCTACACAGTTCTGGTTAATTATAGCCATCCATTCTTGCAGTCAAGGCCAGTGTATCAGGGACTTTTCAAACATGATCTATATAACTGTAATGGGAGCTGACCAAATCAAGTTTTAAGGACAGATATAAATGCATATAATTGAGCTTATGAAGATTACAGATCAAGTTGTGTTGTGGATCAGAGTTATTCAGTCTGTTGTATTAACTGTGATAGGTTAGTTCATTTTCCAGAGTGCACGAACTTTAGTGTCCGGTGCATGGAGAATAGAGACATAGAAACAGAGTAGGCAATTCAGTTTTTTGAGTCTGCTCTGCCCTTCAATAAGATCATAATGTGTCTGAAGGGCATGGACAGGTGGATAGGAAACATCTGTTCCCTTTGGTCAAAGGGTCAATGGAAAGGGGGCATCATTTTAAAATGGAGGGCCGAACATTTAGAGGGGACTTGAAAAAACATTTTTCATTCAGGGTGGTGGAGGTCTGGAATTGCGCTGCCTGGGACTCGGGATGGGGGTTGCTGCTGAGGCAGAAAACCTCACAGAAGTACCAGGATGGGTGCTTAAAGTGTGGTGCTGGAAAAGCACAGCCGGTCAGCCAGCATCCAAAGAGCAGGAGAATCAACATTTCAGGCACAAGCCTTTCATCAGGAACTGTCCTGATGAAGGGCTTCTGCCTTAAATGTCGATTCTGATTGTCGGACGCTGCCTGACCGGCTGTGCTTTTCCAGCACCACACTCTTGACTCTGATCTCCAACATCTGCAGTCCTCACTTTGTCCTGAGTGCGTGAAGTGTCAGAACATTCAAGGCTATGGGCCTCATGTTGGATAGTGAGACTCGTGGAGATAGATTGGTGCTGAATTGATGGGCCAATGGGTCTCTTCTGTGCTGTATGACCCACTGACTCTATGGCTGATCATCCTACTCAGTACCCAATCCAAGATTTGGTCCATGCCGTAGTAATTGTAGAACAGTTACAGAACAGGAGGCCACTCAGTCTGCCATGTCCATGCCAGCTGTGTGCAAGTTTCACTCATTTACTCATTCCTCCTACCTTTTCCCAATAGCCTGACTAGTGAAAATTTGAAATTAAAAATGCATGAAATTTCTTCCTGTTGAGAGAATTTCTGACGAGCGAGGTATGGGCTGGAATGAGTGATGCCTATTATTCTTGACAGCTGAGCTCTATACTCCCAGCATTTTCAGCTCACAGGCAATGCTGCCCATTTATTTACGAACCTTCAATCACACCTTCTATCAGACACTTATCCACCTCTCCTTTCAAATTATTTAACAAAGCATCAACTTCCAAGCCTTCTGAGGCCATCTATAAAAAAGCTTTTAATTAGCTTGATGCTGTTAATGTGGATTACACCGTCCACCTTTCCTTTCCTGCACTCTCCTTTAATGGCATCTTCTATACTTACCCTCCTGAAAACTCCCACTTGGGAATATTTACTAATCAATACCTGCTCCCACAAATTAACTTTCAAGTATATTTCACTCATTTTTGCAACAACTTCTCTTTGAAAATCTCAATGATTGCTTTAATACAGAACTTTGTTTTAAAGCTGCAAAGTTTAGCTTGAGCAGTCAATTCTCTACTGACTGATCTCCAGAACACTCACTCTCTTCTTTCACTATGTCCTTCGGCCTTGCCTTTTAAGGAAGGATTTTCAGCTGGAGACCTTTCACCTCATTTGCTTTACTTGCCCCTCGCCTCTGCGTCTGCCTCTGCCTCAGCCTCCGCTGCTGCTGAAATCCTCAGCCTCACCTTGGTGACTCAGCTCTTGACTATTTGGAGGGAGTCCTTTCTGGTCTCTCATTTTCCACCCGCCTTGAAAATTTATTGCATCTGAAACAAGTACCGCCCGTGTCCTAACTTCGACCAGTCCCATTCAAACATCACTCATCAGTTGACATTGCCTCCCAGTCTTGGCAAAAGCTAGACTTTAAGTCCCTCTGTGGCCTCAGTCGTGATGGAGGAGAGACTCTGAAGAGAGATGCTACTGTGTAGAATTCATACTTAGGCTAAGAGAGTGAATAGATCATAACATGTTGAATAAACAGGCATCTTAAAAGAAGAGCCTCCAAAAACCTCTCTTATGTGATGCGTAACACTTCAGCTATTACAAGGCTCACCACTATAATGACAGGCAGTGACATTGGGTCAGAGATCACAGGGAAGACAGAGCAGCTGAGATTGTTGTGTGTTTGTGGGTTCCTTTAAAGCCAATGTGGAATGGAATGGAATAGATGAGGATATTCACCTCTCTGGTCTAACTAGAACAGTCTAGTTGAGCAAACAACATAAATGTTATCAAATTGCTGGAAACAGAATGCATATAATCTCAGAGTAAAAAATGAGGTCTGCAGATGCTGGAGATCACAGCTGAAAATGTGTTGCTGGTCAAAGCACAGCAGGCCAGGCAGCATCTCAGGAATAGAGAATTCGACGTTTCGAGCATAAGCCCTTCATCAGGAATAAGCCTTCTCCAAGCTCCTCCTTTACACCCTGTCATGTTTTTTAGTCAAATCCCTACCCCCCTACCCCCATCCCTCACCACCACCACCAACACTGCAAACCCCCCCTCCCCTCCCCCCCAACCCCCCATGTCTAGTTTCCCTTGTGCCCGTATTGTTGGACATTTTTTCATACATTAAAAATACCACCACCCCATTTCCCTCCAAGTCTTTGACTTTACAAATCCAGGTGATCTGGGGGTTTAAGGATTCTCCCTGAACATGTTTTCTTGGGAATTGGAAGATTGTTGGGTTGAAGGGTATTTGACTTGGACTGTCGCCTTGATAGTCAGGGGTCTGTAGACCTTTCCTGAACTGGGTCCTTTAACATTATATATTTCTTCCACTGCGATGTGCCTGACCATTTATTGAAATTAGTGTTGTCACTATTATGGCAGCCGAGATTTCCTTTGGCAGTATCTTTAATCTGCGTGAGTTGTTTCTTCATAGTGGTATCTTCAGTAGAGTTGTATGCAGCACATTTTGTTCAGGGGAATTTAGCCCTCATTCTGCCTGGAGATCTGTGCTGAGGCTGATAGCTTTTGCTCCTTCTCAGTAATTGATCTTTTTGTGAAACTAGTTTGTTCACTTTCTCAGTTGTGGTGCCTGACAATTTACTAATATATAGGGGATTCCTCTTTGGAAGGTGGGGGGATGGTGATTGGGGTGGAAGAAGGAAAGGGGGGTGTGCGGTGGTGAGAATGGGTGGGTGGGGGTTTCACAGACATTTTACTTGACCTTGTCCTTTCTTAATCAGCTCAGCCCCTTAAGGCCAGCTTGAATTTGAGATAAATAGGTGCTCACTGACCTGTCACTCACTTCATTTGCTGAGTGCTTCCATTGTCTGTCTAGAATAAATAGTTCAAATGTTGCCTCTGAAAATTCTTAGTTGTGAAGTATATATCACGCTTCAAATTTTTGGAGTCCTCTTGTTTAATGTTTGATGAATGTTTAATGCTAAATACAATGCCCTCTGGTACATGTCATTGAACTTAGAGTCAGAGAGTCATAGAGATGTACAGCATGGAAACAGACCCTTCGGTCCAACCCATCCATGCCAACCAGATATCCCAACCCAATCTAGTCCCACCTGCCAGCACCTGGCCCATTTTCCTCCAAACACGTCCTATTCATATACTCATCCAAATGCCTCTTAAATGTCGCAATTGTACCAGCCTCCACCTCTTCCTCTGGCAGCTCATTCCATACACTTACCACCCTCTGTGTGAAAAGGTTGTCCCGTAGGTCTCTTTTATATCTTTCTCTTTTCACCCTAAACCTGTGCCATCTAGTTCTGGACTCCCCGACCCCAGGGAAAATACTTTGTCTATTTATCCTATCCATTCCCCTCATAACTTTGTAAACCTCTTTAAGGTCACCCCTCAGCCTCTGACACTCCAGGGAAAACAGCCCCAGCCTGTTCAGCCTCTCCCTACAGCTCAAATCCTCCAACCCTGGCAACATCCTTGTAAATCTTTTCTGAATCCTTTCAAGTTTTACTATATCTTTCCGATAGGAAGGAGATCAGAATTGTGTGCAATATTCCAATAGTGGCCTAACCAATGTCCTGTACAGCCGCAACATGACCTCCCAACTCCTGTACTCAATACTCTGACCGATAAAAGAAAGCATACCAAACGCCTTCTTCACTATCCTATCTACCTAAGCAGTGTTTGGATAACCGAGAATTACTATCTGATAATATTGTGGAACTAACTCCTGTGTTTGATTTGAAAACTCAAGAGATATCCATTGATATAAATGTCTGCATGCAAAATATTGAGGTGGGTCACTGATTTTGCCTAAAAAAACCTTAGGTTTCATCTTCTTCTGGAGACTGCTCTACCTCAGTTATCCCTGTGCAGGCATTTCTTTGGTCTTTTACGTACCTGTGGCTATGTCCTGTTTCAGCACGTTTTCATAAACGGATCTACTTGCTCAGTACAAATGCATTTGATTTTCTTAAGCTGGGCACTGTTTGTGTCTGAGAGGGTTCACAATGTTGGTAAGGACTTCAAAGCGTTGGTATCCATCCTGGGCACTTTAGCATTCCTAATGTGTCCTGCGTGGTTTTGTTCCGGAAGGAATAAATGAGTTCCATAGATACCCTGCACTAATTTTTATCTGAATTAACCTGGATACTTCAGTCTTTACTGAATTCAGAGGCTATCCAGATTGTTTTATTCTGAGGGTGAAATAGTTGTCAAAGACTTTCAACAACCCTTAAAGTTTGCATGCTGTTTCATTTATTATTTGGCAAGCAATAATGTCATGTCCCATAATTCTATAACAGTGGAAACTTGATTATCCGAATGAGATGGACAGGCACTATTTTGTTTGGATAATTGATTATTTGGTTAATCGATTAAATGCCTTTCTTCTGGGGCTGGGAGTTTTAAAAGTCTGCGCCCCATTCAGGAGACTGCAGCAGCGCATAGCACGTGTGGCCCTGCCCCCAACCCACCTCCTGCCCCAGTCTGGTCCAAGCCCGCTCCCCCCCCACCCCAACCCGGTCGAAACCTGTCCCCCCACCACCCCCTCTCTTGGGCAGCTGGACTGGACACCAACAACAAGACTGCTGCTGTTGCCTCTGTGGGGTAAGTCTCCAAATTGTGCGCAGTCACAGTCACAGTCACAGCCACAGCCACAGCCACAGCCACACACACAACTTTTTCCTGCAAGTTTTTGACCAGTTCCACGTTTGCCCTGCACAGGACAATGTTGGAGAGATTATTCCTGGGAAGGGGGTGGGGGTAGGGGGGTGTTAGGGTACACCCCTGTGTAGAACACCAAGGAAAGGGTGGGGAGAGAGAGAGGGCGGGAGGTCAGTTATTTAGAGACGGTGCCTGTGTAATCACTATAAACAAAAGATGTGATCACTGTTGGAAAAATGTCTTTGATGTAATGTTTCTATCGGGACCTCGAGATCTCCTTTGGATAATCCGATTTTTGGATAATTGGTATTCGGATAATCGAGGCTCCCCCTGTATATATAAAGGTGTAATTATTTCTGTCTTAATGGCTCTAATTTCTCACAAAGCCATTGAATAAATCTTCATGGACCTCAATGACCCCTACCTCCACCCCACCATCCCCCGGCCCCTGAACCTTAGTTGCACCTCACTATAAGAACATAAGATCTCTGAGCAGGAGTAGGCCATTCGGCCCCTCGAGCCCTGCTTTCATGTTTAATTTGGTCATGGCTGACCTCACCTTGGCTGCAACTCCACTTTCCTGCCCACTTCCTGGAACCATTCAACCTGTTACTAATGTCAAATGTCTATCTCCTCCTTAAATTGCTCCACATCTCAGTATCCACCTCACTCTAGCAAGTGAACTCCACCGACTCACCACACTTTGTGAGAAGCAATCCCTTAGCACAGACCCAATGGGCCAAAGGACTCCATCTGTGCTGCGGACCTTCATGACCCCTCAGGTCTGTTTGAAACATTGCCAGCTATAATCTCTCGTTTTAGATTGCTCGATAAGTGGGTGTCTATTTTTGTCAATCTCCTTTATTGTCTTATGTTCATCAATTAGCTTTCCTGTCATCCTTCCAAACTTTAGTGAACACAGACCTAAACTGCTCAGTCACTCCTCATAAGACAAACCTCTGTTCTCTGGAATCAATCCAGTGAGCTACCGCTGAGCTCTTTCCAATACAATTACAGCTGAAAATGTGTTGCTGGTTAAACCTTCATCAGGGCTCTGGCCCGAAACGTCGAATTTCCTGTTCTTTGGATGCTGCCTGACCTGCTGTGCTTTAACCAGCAACACACTTTCAGCTCTGATCTCCAGCATCTGTAGACCTCACTTTTTACTCCAATACAATTACACCCTTCCTCAAGTAAGGGGACTGAAACCGTACACAATACTCTGGATGTATCAGAGATGTGAATCCGGTACATCATGCGAACACAACATCTATCAATTAAAATTGATGTATCAATGCATTTTAAAAGTTTATCATTTTTAAATTCCCTGGAAAAAGCTGCAATAAGGCAAAAGAAAGATATCTTCACTTCTTGTTGAAAATAGATCCAAAATTGTCCAAGAGTGACATTGCAAATGTCATGTAAATTTTCCACTGTCTTTTGAATTAACCTGGTTTTTCTCTTGAAATGGACAAACACAGTAATCACTTGTGGCTAATGGACATTTCCCTGTTTCACATACGGATTTGCACATGATGAGGAATTAAATTAGATTGAAATGCACTTCTTACATTATTTCGTATTCATAGTTCGGAAAAGAGTTCAGAACCTAATGAAATATGTAGTTCATTGCAGCAATATACAGTTACTCAGTAATAAACTGGCAGATTCAATTCAAAATGCTTGACTACCTTTTGTCTCCGATATTCCTTTCCTTTCATTTAGTTGGAAACTGTACTCAAGTAGGAGAATGTGTCTAATAGAGTTCTTATTGCTGTTGGCTGCTTTTGATAGAATTGTACAGTCACAGTAAAGGAGACCTACAATTAAAAGAATGGCTAGGGGATATTCCAGAGTGAATATTCACAGTAACTCTAGCCATATAGCTGCACTCATAAAGTCATGGATATGCTGGGAATCCTACCCTGTCTGAGGGCTCTCAGCTTACGTGGAACATGAAGCCCAGAAATGGTCCACAATATTCCAGCTGAAGACCGAGCAATGCCTTTGCTCAATGATTTGTGGGCTCCCGGCTGCATTTTCTTAGCTGTTTGATTGCTGTTGGCTTTCTTGCCCCTTTAAGCAGCTCTGCGATGCCACCATGAATGGTGGCCATCACTGGGACTGCGCCTAGAAGGGAGGAAGTGATGAGAATGGCCTACTAGAGTCAAAGGATCACGGCGCATCAGAAAAAGTTAGCCAGGACCCCCAGCGAGCTGAACATTTGGGGGAAGGTAGGGATGGTGGATTCTGATAAGGTCATAGCCATTTCCAATGGGGGAATGGGGAGATGGGGATTAGGTGGTGGGGGTTGCTCCTTGAGTGACAAAGTGCCCAAATACAAATGTCTACTCACAACCCACAAGCAGAAATTACCATTCTGGGTTCTGGCCTGGCACAGGGCCTATCCATAACTAGCAACAAATACCACTGGTGGTAGAAGACTGAATATTTAGTGTCTCAATGGACCTTTGGTCAGGAATGTCAGTCTCCATATTCCCATAGGTAAGAAACTAAGGCCAGTGGAGAAGGTGACAGGCTCCTTGCCTCCCCATCCCCTTGAGTGGACGCTCATCCTCACTCCCAGCCTGTTCCAATAGCCTGGTAAATTCCAGCCATCATAAAGGTTACAGAGGTCATGGAGGCCAAACTACAGAGCAGTGGTGGTTAAGTGGGAATTAGCATAAGCTCGGACAGAGCACTACAGAGCTTTGGCTTAACCTCATGCAAAATAACATCAATCCACGCTCAAACATCCAGAGTATTTTATTGTTCAAATTCATTGTTTAATTAGTCAGATTGTAGAAGGATTATTCTGTGAAACATGTCAACTTATTGGTTTGAAAATTTGGGGAAAGTAGATTATTTGTTTAATTTCACAGGTCTGGAATAGGGAAAAAGCTGACAACTTCCAAAATGCTTTCAGATCGGTAAATCACTTTCACCTTTAAATACTCCCCACCGGTTCCCCAACCTCCCCCACACGTGGTGGGGAAAAGTGTGCCTGTGTACTTTATCATTATTGGCACTAAGAGCAGCCATTGTAATCACTGCACATCGGCAGAACAGAGGTAATGCTCACTTTTCACGTTATATGAAATATGCATAGGGAAATTACCTGGAGTCCTGCCGAGTTAAACAAAAGCGTGGTTACTTCTCTCTCACAGCCATGGGGCAGAAAGCTCCTTCAGATGAAGTGGGAAGATGCTGTAAGAGTCTTGGATTCTGTGAGTGTGACTGAGCTTACAGGGGGACTTGCTTCGAACTGACTGGCTCATTAGATTCTGCCTGCTCACCTCATGATCAAATATTCACATCTTCCCAGGTTGGGGGTCCGGATTGCCAACCCGGATAAGCAGAAATTTCCCCCAATTCGATATTGGGAAGGGCCATGCTATTGTTTGCTAAAACCTCGGTTTCTTATCTATCCACGTCCCGAGCACCAGTCAGAGATTATCCAGTGTGGTGGTGTTGCATCTGATCCTGGGATGAGCTTCTGACCCCGATATTCACATCATTACTAAGGTAACCATTCCCATGTCTGGAATATCCCCCTCATAGCTCACCTTCTGCTGAAACCCTCACCATAAGCATCATTCATGCCTTCAATACCTTTTGACTCAGGTATTCTGACTGTTGAATCTCCTGGCTGTGAATCACCTCCTGCCCTCTGTAAAGCTCTGGGCCCCCAAAGCTATACCTGTGCCCTGTCCTACTCCCAGCTCCGAAATAGCAGGGGAGCCCCTGGTGGGACAGAGGAAATACCCACAAGGCCTCACTGGGGACGTGCAGCATTCCCACAGACACCTGGGAATCATCGACCCAAGACCATCCACCATGGAGGAGGAGCATCCAGGAAGGCCTTGAGACTTACCATCGGGAAAAAGCAGAAGCCGGGCGGAAACTGGGAAAGGAGGGTGTTGTCACACCGTCTCCACACCCACCCCTTCCCACGGCCCCCTTCTGCCCCCAGTGTAACAGATCTGCAGTAGGCCAATGGGGGGGGGTCTGTACAGCAACCTACAGACAAACCCAGAGAGTGGGAGAGAGTCACCCTCGTCTATGATGGACCGACGATGACGATGATGATATGCTGCCTGGGTTTTAACTCGCAAGAAATCCAGATCTCCCATGACACCTGTACTTGCTGACCTACACTGACTCTCAGACAGCAATGTCTTGATTTGTAAAATTGTCACCTGCCTTTTTCGGCCCTTTGCCTGGCCTTGCCCCTCCATATCTCCGCGATCCTCTCCAATGCCACAATCCTGACACTTTGCTGCTTCCTTGATTCTGGCCTCCTGTGATTTTCCTGTCCCACCTGTGATGGCTGGGATTTCCATCGTCTCGGAAATGGAATTGAACATTGAATTAGAGTTTGATTAACATGGAGAAGGAGCCAACAGGAAGATTGAGGTTGATGTACAGTCTGTGAGAGAGGCTAGAATCATGGCACCATAAGATACAGGCCATTCAGCCCATCGGGTCTGCTCTGCCATTGGATCATGGTTGATATCTGTGTCATGCCTTCTCCCTTGCAACCCTTAGTCAAGAAGCTACCTATCTCTGAATTACTGGACTCAGTCACGAACATACAGCCATTTCTTTGTGGCATTTTCAAACATGGAGATAGTGGAAAAGTAGGGAGATGATGAATTAATTATAATGATATAAAACTCATCATGTGAACAAGCATCAAGTGCAGGCCATTCGGCCCATTGAGTCTGCTCCACCATTCAATAAGATCATGGCAGGCCTGAGTTTATCCTCAGCTCTACATTCCAGCACATTCCCTGGTAATCTTTCACCCCCATCATCATCATCATGAGCACACCACTGGATGCTGTAACCACAGCCTTGCACTCAGTAAAAAGACACAAGGCAGCCCTTACGGGTCTGTCAGCACCTGAGAATATTTCAAGGCTCTTTGATCAGTCTAATGGCAACTTGGGCTTGAACACATTGAAAATTTATCAAGGACTGTTTGTGGTATCAGCACAGAAATGGGGAATGCTGCATCACCTTCCAAACACACAACTACACACATCCAAAAGGACAGTTATAGAAGGTGCATTTATGTAGCACCTTTCTTCAGCTCAGGAATTCTAAATCACTTTGCAACCAACTGTATTACTGTTGAACTCATGCTCTGTTGCGATGAAGGAAATGTGGTTGCCTGACTGTTCACAGCAAGCTGCCACAATTAGCAAACTGACAGTGACCAGGTGATCTGTTTTAGTTAATCCAAGATAACTAACCAATCAGGAGACCTGCGTTAGCTCGCCTGCTCTGCCTCAAATGTTTTGCAACCACCTGGGAGAGTAGACAAAGGGGCCTCAGTTTAACATACCATCCACAGGACAGTCCCTCTGACCCTACAGCCCTGGAGAGTTCACCGATATTCTCAGCACCAGTGGAATGGGATTGGTCACTATAACCTTCTGATTTGAAGGTGGGAAGTGTGAGTCACAGAGCCATCCAGCATGGATTCAGCCCAACAAGCCCACCCTGACAGTGTTCCCAAACTAAACCAGTCCCACCTGCCTGCTTCTGGCCCATAGCCCTCCAAACCTTTCTTATCCATGTACCCATCCAAATGTCTTTTAAATGTTGTAACTGTGCCCACATCCACCACTTCCTCAGGAAGGTCATTCCACACGCGAACCACCCTCTGTGTAAAATGTTTGCCCCTCATGCCATTTTTAAATCGCTCTCCTTTCACTGTTACAATTTGCCCCCTGGTCTTGATATCCCCCATCCTCGGGACTAGGCACTGACCATTCACCTCATCTGTACTGCTCGTGATTTTATAAACCTCTATAAGATCACCTCTCAACCTCCTACACTCCAGTGAAAAACTCCCAGCCTATTCAGCCTTTCTTTATAACTCAAACCCTCCTTTCTCAGCAACATCCTGATAAATCTCTTCTGAACCCTCTCCAGTTTTGTCTTTTACTCTGAGACTGTGCCCCTAGGTATAGACAGGCCTGTGTTTAGCAGTGGGAAGCTCTACCTGTTTGCTCTAGTTCAGTCTTTATATTCTCTGTTTGGTAACAGCCTCAGAGACTCCAGGTGTGGGAGTGAGGGAGCTGAAATTCCTTAGTCAGTAAACTGGGACCACTCACATGAAACGAAAGCAAGCGCTTGAGCAATCAGACTGTGATTCTCAAAACATGATCTAATGTGTCAAAGTCTGGGCCTGATTCTGGAGGAAGTCAACTTCATTTAGGGTGAGATTGTACACACATCCTCCTGGGAAGCCCAGAGAAACCTGTGCAGCACATACAAATATATTTGTTCCAACATCATTTACAAAAACCTCAACTCTTTATTCATTTATGGATCTGCCAAGCTTTAAGCTGATGTGCAGCATGTTCTGTGTGTCTTAATCTGCCCTGGGATGAAGAACACAGGTTTATACAGGAAGAGGAACAGTCTAGGCCATTTGGCCCCTCAAACTTGCTAAAACAGATCATGGCTGACTGTTCCCTGACCATATTCCCCCACTACCCCCAAACATTTCTCGTCTGTAGTCAGTTGACTGAATTTGGGCAAGGGTAGAGGAATAATCATACAATCTCTTTATCTTCTGCTATACATCTGGCAGACGATAAAGAGATTGGACCATTTTCTGTTGCACAGTTAAATAGTACGCTGCACCTCCCCAGAGGAGCTGCGAGGTCCCCAGGCAGCTTTCTTTAAAAAAAATGGTGGCTCAGTGGTTAGCGCTGCTGCCTCACAGCGCCAGGGACCCGGGTTCGATTCCAGCCTCGGGTGACTGACTGTGTGGTGTATGCACGTTCTCCCCGTGTTTGTGTGGGTTTGTTCCAGTTTCCTCCCACAGTTCAAAGATATCCAGGTTAGATGGATTGGCCGTGCTAAATTGCCCATAGTGTTCCGGGATGTGTAGGTTAGGGGCATTAGTCAGGATATATATAGAGTAATAGGGTAAGGGAATGGGTCCAGGTGGGTTACTCTTTGGAGGGTCGGTGTGGACTTGTTGGGCCAAATGGCCCATTTCCACGCTGTAGGAATTCCATGGTTGCTGGCAAGAATGTTACTTACCGTCCTTGAGGAAGTAGTGGTGAGCTAAATTGATGAATCACTGCCCTCTGTGTAATGGTGGGAGTCCCTCAGTTGTGTTAGGAAGAGTGGCTGAGCAGGGTGTGCCTTTGTACCATCCAGTGCATCCTGGATGGTGTGCCTAGCTTTATTCTTAATGGACATGTTTGTGCAGTTTGATGTTCATAACTGACTTGTTCAAACATTTCACTGGATAGTTAAGAATTAACCACATTGCATGGGCGCAGACATGTTAAGGACAGCAGATGAAGGACATTAATGAACCCAGTGGGTTTTGACCTCAGTGGGATAATTTAGTAGACACCTTTCCTGATGCCGAACCTATTTCAATAAGTTTCACTTCCCCAGCAGCTGCAGTGAGATTGGAGCTGACAGGGTTGAAGCTTTGCAATGACTAGCTCAGTGAGATCACCATCAGACCACCACTCAATTTCAATATCCCGAAGACGGATCAGGACCCCAAAAATCAGCAAGAAGGCGAAGGAGGAAGAAACTTTTGGAAAAAGGATTTCAACGTTAAAACAGCTAACCGTTTGGTTTGTTTACCAGACTGCGGAATCGTAGTGTGCAGAGGGATCTGGGTGTTGTGTACATGAGTCAGAAAGGATAAGTGTGCGGGTCCAGTCAGTGATCAGAAAGGCTGGCCTTTATTCTGAGGGGTACTGAGCAGTAAGGATTCAACTGTTCAACAGATGGAAAGGAAGATGTTCTGCTACAGTTATACAGGGCATTGGTGGGACCACATCTCGGATACAGTGTGCAGTAGTAGTCCCCTTATACCAGAAAGGACATAACTATGTTGGGGATGAATCAGAGGAGGTTATCTGGATTGATACCAGGGATGAGTGGGTTGTCTTGTGACCAAATGTGGACAGACTGAGCTTGTTACCCCTTTGATTTCAACAGAGCAAACAATGACTTGATTGAAGTGTGTAAGTTCCTGAATGGTCTTGAAGAGGTGGATGTAGAAAGAATGAGTCCAGGATGAGGGGGCACTGTTTTTAAAATTATGTGTCATCCTTTTAGGTATTTTCTGTCAGAGGTCTGTGGGGGTCTCTGTCTCAGAAGGTTGTGGGGGGGCACAGTTATGGAATGTTTTTGCAGATGGAGGTAGATGGATTTTTGTCAGGTGAGGAAATTGAAGGAGGGAGATAGGAATGCGGAATTTAGAACAAACAGATCAGCTGCTATCTTATTGAATGGGGGAGCAGGCCTGGGAGGCTGAATGGTCTACTCATGCTCCTGTTTCATATGTTCACATGCTTGTTTCTATATTGCCATAGAGTCATAGAGATGCATAGCACGGAAACAGACCCTTTGGTCCAACTTGTCCATGCTGACCAGATATTCTAAATTAATCTAGTCCCGTTTGCCAGCACTTGGCCCATATCCCCCTGAACCTTTCCTATTCATATACCCATCCAGAGGCCTTTTATTGCCTAGTTGCAATGCTGTAATTGTACCAGCTTCCACCACATCCTCTGGCAGCTCATTCCATTCACGCATCATCTTCTGTCTGAAAAAGTCGCCCCTTTTAAATCTTCCTCCTCCCATCTTAAACCTTTGCCCTCTAGTTTAGAACTCCCCCATGCTGGGGCAAAGACCTTGTCTATTTACCCTATCCATGCCCTTCATGAGATCACCCCGCAGCCTCCGATGCTCCAGGGAAAACAGCCCCAGCCTGTTCAGCCTCTCCCTGTAGCTCAGACCCTCCAACCCTGGCAACATCCTTGTAAATCTTTTCTGATATTGGTTGATCGATGAATAGTTATATTTGCAGTCTACAATAAAAATGCAAACCATTATATAATCTGTAGAATTTATCAATGATTTATCCATGGCCTATACTAAGAGTTTCATTCAGATTGTGATTATAAAGGATAGGTTTCTTGTTGAAAATAACTCCGTTTGCATGCCTAATTTAAAACTAGTAATGCAACTCTGAATGTGCTCGTTCACATACTGCACAAATTCCAGAGTCCACCTTTCTGAAGGACAGAATTAAGATCTGACTTCACCCCACTTCCTGCAACTTAAAACCCATAGCTACACAATTCTTCACAATTTCGACAGACTAATGTGTGCAGCAGCGAGGTAGGAAACACAGCAGCTAATTTTTACACAGCCAGCTCATAACCTCCCATTTGATAATGATGAGATGGTTTTGTTTTAAATAGAGTCATAGAGATGTGCAGCACAGAAACAGACCCTTCAGTCCAACTTATCCATGCCGACCAGATATCCCAACCCAATCTCGTCCCACCTGCCAGCACCCGGCCCATATCCCTCCAAACATGATAGGCAATGTGTGAGGAAGATTGTGTCTTATCAACTTAATAGAGTTCTTTGAGCAAGTGACCAAGTTGATAGATGAAGGAAGGGCTGTTGATGTCATATACATGGACTTTAGTAAGGCGTTTGATAAGGTTTCCCATGGTAAACTAAGGAGGAAAGTGAAGTCACATGGTGTGCAGGGTGTATCTATGCAGCGTCATCTCTGATAGTCAAGTTTACTAACTTTATAAATAACCAAGTGTTTAAATTATTTTTTTTAGTTTCAGTACCAAAAACACAAGTCTGTAAAGCCACTTGTCACATTTGGCCGGTGACAGTGGTGTGTTCAGTCAGGTTTCATCTCATGTGATCATTATTGGATGCCCCTTTGTATTGACAGATTCCAATGTTTGGAATTGTGGGAGGTGATCTGATTGAAATGTAGAAAGGCCAGAGAGGTTTGGGCAGGGTTACTGCTCAAAGACTGTTTCCTCCCAGCTGCAGAGTCAAGAAGGCAAGGTCTCAGTCTCATGATAAGACAGGCCATTTATAACTGAGATGACTTGAGGAGAAATTTCTTCACTGAGAATTTGAACCTTTGGAATTCTCAGTTGTCAAGGGTATTCAAGATTGAAATTGATAGATATTTGGTATAAATGAATCAATAGATATGGTAACTTAGATATGAGGAGTCCATTTGGCACTGTAGTGGTGTCCCTAGCTGAGAACCAGGTTGAAATCCAATCTGCCTCAAAAAGTATGTAATAACATCCTGATTGTAATAATAATGATAATAATAATGATAATAACAGGCTGATTATGAAAGTATCTCCAAGGCCTGACTTCATTCTGATTTGGCTCTGTCCCTACCTCTCCCTCACCTCCATTTTAATTTAGTTTCCTTCATCTTTAATTCCCTAATCTTCCCCCTGCGATACGGGGCACTCGCTGTAACTCAGTCATTATTTAATTGGTAACATGGGTAATTTGGTGCGAGTTTAACAAAGAAAAGGCATGGCACTTGGTGGTAGGGCCTGGCTGTTCACTGTCCCTGGTGGGCAGTACTTGTTCATTGTTATTTATTTAGTTGTTCTAATCAGCTAATTTGGTGGTGTGTCGATAAAAATATTCAGAGTTTTGTTTGGTTAATTGATTATTTGGATGATTTGGTGGTCAGTAATTTGGTCCTCATTGAGGGGAGAGAACAGACTGAAGTTTGTATTGAATTACAAAATGGTCACAACAAAGTTGTGGAAGACAGACTGGGCCCTGCTTGCTAAATGGATGACTAGCAGCATAACATCATAGACCCTCATCGCCTTTGGAGATCTTTTCTTCACAGATTCCAACCTCATGATCCCACAGTCTCGCACAGCCTGCTTCTACCTCCTTCCCAAAATCCACAACCAGGCCTGGTCCTGATTTATCCATCGTTACAACCTGTTCCTGACCTTCTGAATTCTCAAAAGGATAAAAATTGGAAAGGGAGAAATTAGAATGGATTTGAGGAAAGGACCGAATAAATGAGACTAAAGTGAGGAAAGTTTCGGAAGTGTCTAATGTGGTCTTGTGTACTGTATAGTGTAACACTTGTTCGGCAGTACACACAACTGATCAACAGTGTTGGATTCTCACTTTTGGACTAAGAACAGAAGTCCCAGAGAATGTTCTTCCCAATCTCAGTCACCAGTATGTAAACAATCTCAAAATGTTTTAATGTGGATCTCCTATGCAGCCTTAGTTTTAGAAGTGAATTATTTTAAATGGATCTATCACTGGTGAAAAGAATTCGGATGTTATAGGTTCACAGCAGCTGAGTGCTCATCACTTGGTAACTCAGGTATTTCATCAGTTTTGCCGGTTATTACAAAGTACAACACGCATGAGAAACAGTTACACTGAAGTTGCAGGATTGTAAATGTACAAAAATGTACAAAAGCTATATATTCTAAATAACATTTAAGGGGCATCACTAGCCCAGTGGACATGGGTTAGCTCAGTTGGATGGATGGTTGGTCTGATGGATGCAGAGTGGCACTAACAGCGAGCGTTCAATTCCTTTACAGGCTGAAGAAGGACTCTCCTTATCGACCTCTCCCCTCACCTGAGGTGTCAGGTTAAACCCTCCTCAGTCATCTGTCTCTGATAATCCAGGACCGAGGTTGTGCCTGGCTTTGGCCATGTCCAATCCTGAGTCAGGAGATTGAGACATTGAGGTTCATCTAGAGATTGAGCCACGGGAAATGCAAGTGAAGTTGGCTCAGGTTCAACAGGATGGTGCCTGGTATTGACAGTGCTAGCTATGAGGGGAGGTTGAGTAGATTAGGTTTATTTTCATTGGAAGGAAGGAGGTTGTGAGAGGTATAGACAAGGTTGATAGCAAGAAACTTTTTCTCAGAGTGGAGAACACAATTAGTAGGAGTCATAAGTTCAAGGTGAGAGGGGAAATGTTTAAGGGAGATATTCGTGGAAAGTTTTTCACGCAGAGGGTGATGGGTGCCTGGAACGAGGTGGTAGAGGTGGGCATGATAGCGTCATTTAAGATGTATCCAGACAGATACTGAATGGGCAGGGAGCAGTGGGATACAGACCCTTAGAAAATAGGCAACAGGGTTAGATAGAGGATCTGGATTGGGACAGGCTTGGAGGGCCGAAGGGCCTGTTCTTGTGCTGTAATTTTCTTTGTTATTTTCTTTGTATTATCGCTGTAGCTGAATAGCTAATGACTTAAACAGGATTGAAGTTATGTCTTTGTATAGTACATCACCATTCAACAGAATAACAGAGCAGGTGCTGCCCAAACTTCATTTCAACCAACCTCTCTTTATCAGTGCATTGTCGAGATGGTGTGTAGAGATTTAGAGGAATTTGGACAAACTGATCGGATGGATAAAAAAATGTACAAGTGAATAACGAGGATAAATGTGAGGTTATTTGTTTTACTAGGAGTTCGGGGTGGGAGGAGAAACAAAGATGCAGAGTATTTCTGAAAGGATGAGAGATTGGGAAATGACAACGTCCAAAGACCCCTGGGTGTCCTTGTTCATGAGCCGACATGTAGGTACTGCAAATAGGCAAATAAATCAGACATGGGCCTTCATCACAAAGGGATGCGAATACAGGAATAAGGATGTTTTGCTACAATTGCACAGGCCCTTGATGAGGGCGTGTCTGGATTATTGTGTGCATTTGTGATCCCTTATCCAAAGGAAGGGTAGACTTGCAGAGTGGCAGTGGATGTTCACCAGAGTGATTCCTGGGATGGCAGGAGTGTCCTGTGAGGAGAGATTGAGAAGAGGTAGCCTGTACTTGCTGGATTTAGAGGAATGAGATGTGATTTTGTTGGAACATGCAAAATTCCTAAAGGGCTGGAGATTGTGGATGCAGGAAGGACATCTCTCATTGCTGGGCTGCAGGCCAGAATCAGGGGACCCAGGCTTTGAATAAGGAGCAGGGCCAGTAAGGATTGGGAAGACAAAGAAGTTCTTCACTCACAGGATGTGAATCTCTGGAATTCTCTCCCCCAGGGAGGCTGTGGAAGAAGTTTCGTCACTGAGATAGTGAATGACAGAATCAAGGCAGAAATCAATTGATCTCCGCATGCCAATGATATCAACACATATGGAAATAGTGTGGAAAATGGCATTGAGGTAAATGAGCAGCTATGAGCTAGAATGACATAACAGTTTTGAGGGGCTGAATGGCCCATTCTTGCTCCTAATTCTTATGAAACTTGAAGATATTTATTTACATTGTGAGAGGTTGCAGAGCTCTGAGATGTAGAGAGATCTGAGTGTCCTAGTGCTTGAAAAGGTTAGTAAACGGGAATAACGAGTAATTAGGAAAGCTGGTAGAATGTAATTGTTTATCAGAACGGGAATTGAATGACAAGATTAAGGAGGTTATGCTTCAATTATACTCCTAAGACAATCCGTTCATTCTCAGTAAACATTCTCTGAACCACTTCCAATGCATCAACATTCTTCTGGAGGTGAATTATACAGGCATTGGTGATCATGCTCCTGAGTACTGCAGAGAGTACTGGTCACCACACCTACAGAAGAGTGAGGTGGATAAAGAACAGGTTGAGCAACAGGAGACGGAGAGTAATAGTTGAAGGGAGTTTCTCGAAATGGAGAAAGGTGACCAGATGGGTTTTCTTTAAGATAATTGATAAATCTATCTTTCAACTCTAGATTTTATGAATTGAATTTAAAACTCACCCCCTGCTGTGGTGGGATTTGAACCAAGAACATTTGTCTGAGCATCTGGATATTCATCCAGTGACACCATCATTAATCCTGTTTCCACAGGGAGATAGAATGGATTTCCTCTGGTGGGGGAATCCAAACTTATACATCAGAACCTAAACATAACATCAGAGAGAATCTGCTCAGGGATTACCCATTCTTGAAAAGAGCAGGGAAAATCAGGAATTCTCTCTCTCAAAATGCTGTCCAGACTGGGGAGTGGGCAGGAATGTCAATCAAAAATCTCACAATTACACTGATGGGTGAGGGCTATGCACTGCTTCCAGGCACGTAACTAATGAGGAATAATCTACAAATGTCCTTCATCTCTGAAATGGTTAATAATTCCTACATTAGGAAAGCATCCCATGTGGAACTGTTTCAGTTAAGTTAGAGCTAATGCTGCAAACGTTTCTGTCACTGTCATTGAAAAGTTGCTATTCTGATGTTGCAGCAAACATTTCACTCAGTGCTCCCCATTGCTTCTGCCATAAATCTTATTTTTGCTGATAGTCTGAGCACTTCACATTAAAGAGAGCACCAGTGGCTCACGCGACAGGAGACGAGGAACTTCCATTCAGGATATTGGGAGCTCAATGGGGCCATCTGGGACTGGCATCTGTGAGGGTGATTTCACATTATCATAGACTCTGCGATGCAACACTTGGTAACATCACCACAAAGGGTTCACGTTGTGAATAAAACTGGACCTGGTATGGCTAATTTTAATGTTTCATTCAGACTTGTCATTGTCCCTTTGAATCACAAAGGAGTCATAGAGTGGATCCTCAGTCAAGAGTTGAGTTCTGGTCTAAACCTTAGAATAAACTGACTGAAATAAAGTTTTAGAAGTGAAATGACAACTGAGCTTTTACTGTGAATATTACTTTATCTGCTCTCTGAAGGACAACATGTACACATTTGTGGATTTTTAACAAGTGTACTGTTGGCAGACAATTTGCTAAAGTTGGAGAAAACATTTATCACTACACCTAAATGTCTTCACTAGAAAATCCTTCTGAAATTTTAAAGACAGCTATCAGGTCACACCCTCAGCCTCCTCTCTTCTGAAGAAAAAAATCCCAGTTGTTTAGCCTTCCCTGATTAAGTCCATCTTCTCAGTTCTGATATGGTCCTTGTGAAAATTTTATGGCAATTTCCTCAGATCCACTCTATGTTTCCGATAAGATAGACCCCAAAACTGTTTATAACAATCTAAAAGCAGTCTAATCACTGCTCGATGCTAGACAGGTAATATTTTATTGCTTCCCAATTCTTGAAATTAACCCAAGTATTCAGTTTGCTTTTTTTTTGAAAGACAGCTCATTAACAGCAATAATCAAATGTTGCATTTGGGGCACTTTGAATAAAGCAAAGTCACTCAAAGCTTTTCACTTTGTGAATCCGAACTCTGACCCCAAGCCATTTTCGGACAGATGACCAACAGCTGGGTCAGTGAGGTATGTTTTAAGATGGTCCTGAAAACTTGAGAGTGAGGCGGAGAGGCTAGTGGTGGAAGTGAGTTCCACAGCGTTGTGATGTAGTGTAGTACTGAAGGGCTTTTACCCCAGAGATTACTGGGGTGACAGTAAACCAGATGGGTTTTCTTTAAGATAATTGATGAAACTATCTTTCAACTCCAGATTTTATGAATTGAATTTAAAACTCACCCCCTGTTGTGGTGGGACTTGAACCAAGAGCATTTGTCTGGGCGTCTGGATAATCATTTAGTGACACTGTCATTAATCCTGTTTCCACAGGGAGATAGAGAGAATGGATTTCTTCTTGTGGAGGGATCCAAATTTAGACATCAGAACCTAAACATAACATCAGAGAGAATCTGCTCAGGGATTACCCACTCTTTGGGATAAGCACTGAAGGGTTTGAAAGCAGGGATGAGAAATTTAAAACCTGAGGAGTCATTTGATGGGAATGGTGGGAATGGCTACACAGGCGAGTGTAACACATGGGCAGCAGAATGTTGGAAGCCCTTACGTTTAAACACCATTCTGAGATTTTCATGCTATTAACAATGAGCTGAAATCCGAAAAGAAATCCTGTCTACAACATAGACATGAGCCAACCCAGAAACATCAAGCTGGCTTGAGGCATTCTCAACTCAGACACGATCCGAAACACTCCAGAATTTGCTGGAGTGAGAGTGAGAGGAAATTATCTTGTATTATCCAAACCATGATAGTCTAGTACTCGAGCTCCAGGACTTTCTTCCTTTTGATTAACTCTTTCTCTGCTGTTATTTTCCTCTCCAGTTCAGAGAGAAATGAAAGTAGTTCAGCTGACTCACAGTACATTACACACTATACAAGCACTGCAGAAAAAAGATCAAATACAAATATTTCATTCACTGCTGTGCAAACACAGCTTGTACATGTTGAGGGCTAGTTAACATAACAATCTACCCCCTGACTAGACCCAAACAAATCAACACAATTCCTTCTCGTAAGATGCAACACAGGACAGTAGCAAAATATTCCCACTTGTTAGATAATTCATGAAAGGTTGTAATGATGAACTTTGTGTAATTTACTGTCTGTAATGTAGGCATGGCATTTATAATTTTGACATTATTTGAACCAATATTATCTTTCTTTTCAGGTTCCTTCCTCCACGTTCCTGTTACCTGCTGAATTTGTCGATTTGTAGCTTGCTACATTCCCATAACTTGCCGACGTGTTTTTTAACCTGATTATTTGAATAGGTATCATACTTTTTCTTTAAATATACTTCTAAAAACATTCTGATCTTAGCTGTACTGCAGTTCAGTTTTTGTGCTGAGAATTTGTTTTTTGAATAAAGTACTATATTGCTGGAACAGGAGACGTGTATTCTAAACTTTTCATTCTGTGTTCATCAGGATAAAATGGCAAGAATTGCAAATTTCAAAGGGAATAAATTATACAGCTAGAGAAGGAGGTGCTGATTGGTTGATAAGTAGAGATGTTGCCATGGCATACCATTAGAATACTATGGTATTTTAGCTCTGGTCTTGATGAATATCACTCATCTAAAGATCCCATGAACACCTCTCATCTAAAGACTCCCTGAACAGCCCTGGTCAGTAGACTCCTTGATAGTTTACAACTGATTTATCAAGTTTACCTATTCCCCAAAGTTCTTAAATTGTGGGTGTTTTTTTTTCTGCTACTTGTTTCCAAAGGAACAGCATTATATCCTAAATTTTCAGCAGAAGTGACTCGTGAATCAAACATGAAATTGGATTAATTTAAAATGATTGGGGAAAAAAAACAGAAATTATTTCTGTCTTTCTGCAGCTGCTGGGGCGGGGGATTGAACTGTGTATCCAACCTCTGTCCAGTTCAGAGAGTTATGTAAAAGCAAAATACTGTGGGTGCTGGAAATCTGAAACAAAAACAGAAAGCGCTGGAGAAGCCCAGCAGGTCTGACAGCATCTGTGGAGAGAGAAACAGAGTTAACATTTCAAGTGTGCTATGACTCTTCAGAACAGGAGAGAGTAGTTTCTTGAATCCCTGTTAGGTTTCCAAATGGGGAAATCGATGGGGGATATGTTCACTGTGGAATATATTGTCAATTCTGATGATCTTGCGCACAGAAGCTATGGGTGGCATTGAGGTAGATGTTAGCGGGTGGGAGGTTTAGGGGGAATAAAATGCTAATACACCCAAATTGCTGGTGGTTTTGATCTATCAAGAATGTTACCAGCTCTTGTTTTTTGGTGCTGATTTTCCATGGTTGAATCTGAGCTCTAAAGTCCCAGCACTTGTTCCTGTTTATAATTCTACTCGCTGTTTAGAATGTGTTGTGAGGACTGGCAAGTGGATATTTATTGTGAGGCTGGAGGTTCAATGATCTGTTACAGGGCCCCATGCCAACATTCAACAGAAACAGAACAAACACTGACTGGGGCCTTTAATAACAGGCAATAAAGTCTGGCATCATTAGAGGAACATAAAAACCCATGGCCAGATCTGAGTTTCTTTATGAAGCTTAACTCGGAGCGAAATTGCTGAACCCTGTTTGACCTGCACTTAAACAGTGAAATCCACGTGAATTTTAACAATACGGCTGAGATATTAACATGGATAGGCTGGGGAGAGCGACTTAAAGAGCTCTTGGTGGCTACTGTGGCGGTGATGCTAGACTGAAGAATCCAGAACCTAAACAAATGCTCATGAGTAAATGGCTCAAATCTTGGCTGCTCAAATTCAGATTAGGTTGATTCAATAAATGTGGAAGATAAGCTAGAGTCACCACAATCTTTGTTTAAAAACCTATCTGGGTCACTAATGTCCTTCAGGGAAGGAAATCTGCCATCCTCACCCTATCTGGCTTGCGACTCCAGATGTGACTCCGGACCCACAGCGATATAGTTGTCTCTCAGCTGGCACTCAAATGGCCGAGCCAGTCATGTTTTTGTAGTCACGAAAGTCTTTCAGCATCACCCTTTGAAGGGGAAATAGGGTGGTGTGGACAGTGAATTCCACCCCTGAGACAGCATTGCATATGTCTCATGCAAAAGCAATATATTTTTTACAAAATTGCTAAAACAGTAATCCCTCAACAAATATTGCAAAATCGGACTATCTGGTCATTATTTGTTTATGGGATCTTGCTGTGCCCAAACTACCTGGTGAGTTTTTTTTTACTTTTCAACAGTGACTACACTTAGCTGTAAAATGTTGAGTGATATTGGACTTGCTATTCATCAGCAAATTACTCAAGGCAATGTCTTTGCTGCCCATCGAAGGAGAATCAGAGGCTGAGGGGTGACCTTATAGTTGTTCATAAAATCATGAAGGGCATGGATAGGATAAACAGACAAAGTCTTTTCCCTGGGGTGGGGGAGTTCAGAACTAGAGAGCATAGGTTTAGGGTGAGAGGGGAAACATATAAAAGAGACCTAAGGGACAATGTTTTTACATAGAGGGTGGTGCGTGTGTGGAATGAGCTGCCAGAGGAAGTGGTGGAGGCTGGTACAATTGCAACATTTGAAAGACATTTGGATGGGTATATGTACAGGAAGGGTTTGGAGGGATATGGGCCGGGTGCTGGCAGGTGGGACTAGATTGGGTTGGGATATCTGGTCGGCATGGATGAGTTGGAGCGAAGGGTCTGTTTCCATGCTGTACATTTCTAGGACTCTGTGTCCCCTTTTTGCCATCCCAAACACCACCGACCACATCCAAACCCTGCTGACTTGACTGGGAGGCAGTTTTGCACATTGTGAGGGAATGAAAACCATCAGGGCCACAGAGAATAGACAGGAATGTGTCTCAAATGTGCAAGAGAAAAAGAGGGTGAGATGAGGGGAGCATGTTTGGAATGTGAAAGGGAGGTGTTGCAGTTTTTCAAAAGATCAAGTTAATTGAATTGTTGAGAGTGCTGAGGAGTGGCCAGTGTGGGTTGTGTAAGCCTATTTTGAGGGGATTGGAATAACAGCTCGCTCATTGCTACTCACAATGTTAATGAAGCTATGCCCAGGTTCTGGCAGTGATGCTAGGGCACTGCATGTTTTCATTACCTCTGTCCACCCAGCTTCATCCTGGCCTTGGAGACACCAACGTGGCTTCTCAGGAACTCTTGGGTCTTCCCTCTTCCTATGGAGAGAATGAAAATCACAGGAACATAGAACATAGAACATAGAACATAGAAGGATACAGCGCAGTACAGGCCCTTCGGCCCTCGATGTTGCGCCGACCGAATCCTACCTAACCTATACTAGCCCAATAACTTCCAAATGCCTATCCAATGCCCGCTTAAATGACCATAAAGAAGGAGAGTTCACCACTGATACGGGCAGGGCATTCCATGAACTCACAACCCGCTGTGTGAAGAATCTACCCCTAACATCGGTCCTATACCTACCACCCCTTAATTTAAAGCTATGTCCCCTAGTAACACCTGACTCCATTAGCGGTAAACAAGGTCTTTCTATGTGATGTAGCTATCTGAAACTCTTACCTAGAAAAAGTCCCCCCCTCCTACAACTTGACCTCTCTCACCTTGTTCTCCATCCCCTCAGCTCTTCCTCTTTATACTTACAGTGACCCCTAATGATCAAAAATATATCACTGAGGCTCAAATGTCCTCTAAATGGAACTACATTAATCTGCAACCATTACAGAGAGTGCGGACAAATGGAGCTCCCTGCTGTGGGCAGCACACTGTGTTATCTCAGTTTGTTAGCTAGCCTCTTGATCTGCAAATACACTCAGAACATCTGAGTCATAGTCTTAATTTAAATTGATAAATTTAAATGATAAATGATAAATTTCAGGAGAAATTGCAAGGTTGGAATCTAATTTTGAGTTTCAGATGATGTTATAAACTGCTCAAGCTTTTGTCTTGTTATTTTGATACACTTTGTACTCTGAGATTAGATTGCAGCTTTGTACTTCACTCTCTAATGTCAATTATTCCATCTTTAATGCTATTTACGGCCAATTCAACTGCTCACATGTGGTGTCCAATGTAGGATCTGGATTTCAGAAACAACCTACTCATTACCTATTACTGAGGGATTGGTTGAGTAGCAGGCAACAGAAAATAGGGATAATGGACTGGGACTCAAACTGGCAGGATGTGACCAGTGGGTGTCCCATAAGCATCTGTGTTAGAGCCTCAATTATTTACATTATTTATTAACCATTTGGATAACGACATAGAAAGCTATTGGTCTATTTGCTGTGGATGGAAAGTTAGGCTGCATTGTTGACAGTGTAGATGAGAGTCACAAAGGGATATCGATAGACTAAGTGAATGGGGAAAACTGTGGCAGGTGGAGTTAAATGCAAGACAGTGGGTGATTATCTGTTTTGGGCTGAAAAAGGACAGGTGAGGTTACTTTCATGTTGGTGTGAAGTTAAAGACAGTGGATGTCCAATGACATTTAAGGGATTCATGGCCATCGATCCTTAAAATGCCACAAACAGGTGCAGAAAATAATCAAGAAAGCAAATGGAATGCTGGCCTGTATATCTCGAGGACAGGAGTAGAAGGTTGGAGAGGTTATGCTGCAGCTGTACAAATCCTGGTCAGACCCCATGTTGGGTACTGTGAGCAGATCTGAGCACCACACCTTAGGAAGGAGATAATGACCGTGGAGGCAACAAAATGTAGGTTTACAAGAATGAGACCTGGATCTCAGAGGTTACCTTATGAGGAAAGATTATACAAAGGTTTTCTCATGAGTTAGCAGGTTAAGGGGAGATCTGAACAAAGTCCAACCACAATTTAAAATCCTTTGACAGTTGTTATAATTCCAGTTAAATATTGACATTCGATTCAATTCTCCGCTGTGTCCACTGTCTGAAAGGTCACAGTAAGGCTAGGTGTGGCAGAAATCCATCAATGATTCAAGATCTTAAGAGATCAGAAGACATGCTGCAAAGCGAGTGAAATGAAAAGCTAAAGGCTCTGTGTCTGAATGTACATAACATTCAGAGCTAAGGAAATGAATTGATGGTACATACTAATATAAATAAGTATGATCTGATAGTCATCATGGAAATAGGGCTGCAAGATGCCAAGGATTAGAGCCTGAACATTATGGGAGTATATGGCATTAAAGAATAACAACCAAGGTAAAGAGGGAGGGGTAGCACTGTTAATTAATGATTGTCTTTGTGCAACAGTTAGAAGTGACTCTGATTCAGGAGATCAGAATATAAATCAGTTTACATGGAGATGAGAAATAGCACGGACTCTACGCTGGGAGTGGTTTATAGATCCCTGAACAGTAACCACAAAGTACGACAGGTAGACGATGTGGCAAAGAGTACAAGATGGATTAGTGGATGCTTGTGAGAAGGGGATAGTAATAATCATGGGTAACTTTACAAAAAAACTGGAAAAAAAGGCAGACTGCCAGTAGCAGCCTGGATGAGGAGTCTAAACAATGTTTTCAAAGCAGTTTTTTAGAACAGCACTTTCTGAAAATGAACAGAGAGGTTGGGAGAGTCAGGGGAGTGACTTGGTTGAAGTGTATAAGTTCCTGAAAGGCTTTAACAAGGTGGATGTGGTTCCTCTGGTGGGCGAGCACTGTTATAAAATGAGAAGTCACTTTTTTTGGACTGAGATGAAGCGTAGTTTTTCTTTCTCTCAGAGGGCTATGTGAGTTTTGGGACCCTCTACCCGAGAAGGCAGTGGGAAGGTGGGTCATTGAATACTTTCAAGGAGGAGTTGGAGAGATTTTTATTAGGCCAGGGAGTCTGGGATTGTGATGGGAATGGGAATGTGGAACTCACAATACAAACAGATTAGCCAAAAACCTATAGAATTGTGGGGCAGGCTTGACAGGCCGAATGGCCTACATCTGCTCCTATTTCAGAAGTCCATTTATCTCCATGGAAATAGGTAGGCCAAGTGTATGAAGATCAGAGATGATGGAGAGGGAGGAGAGGTCACTGATGAGAACAGTTAATTTCCTTGTGTGGGAATATCTCCCCTCCTGTTTGGCTGGGGGCTATTGGAGGTCTCCAGTGAAAACAAATCCCATTCAAAGGTGTTTATTTCTTTCTGTAGCATTTGAAGAGCTGTAAGACAGCACCTTATATTCTCATTATCCTCACGGTCCTTTCAAAAATGATTCAATTTCATCTTATGAGCCTTAAAACATAGAAAATTGCATGATATTAAATTTCCCAGGACACTACGTTACAGGTAGATCCCTCTGCTCAGAGTCCAGAGTTCAATCTATTGATGTAATTTCTCTGTTCAAATGAGAAAGATTTTTTTTGTGGTTTTAGCTTCACTGTTCGCCCTAGTGTCCACAGACACAATGTTAGCACGTGTTGGAGCTGAAGGTAATAATTCACACCCATCTGTGAAATGACAGTCAACAGCAGGCTACGTTTGAAGGTTCATTTAAAAGATGTGCTTAAGGTTCTGCTGGGAATTGGATGCTGGTTTGGAATCAGCAGAAGGCGTGTGGAATTACTTTGCTTCTCACTGTGATACAGGAGGCTATCTCATTTACTGGAAACACCTCATTGCCGTCTCGTTCACGTGCACAATAGGAGTGCGGCCCAGAAATAGAATGTACTTTAGGCATCGAGGGGCTGTCCATTGTGGCCCCACTCACCAGTTATTGACATCATGTCTTCAGTCCTCTGCAAAGGAGCCAGAGAGCAGAAACTCCAACCCCAGTATCCGAGGATGATTTGAGGTTTGTTTTACCGACTGTCCCAGTCGTGGGACCACAGCTGTTTCAGAGATCACCGACATCACTAGCCAACCCCATCCAACACACAAACTAGTTCACAAAACACACTGTGACAAACCTCAGAGACTTGGATCTGCTGCCAAAACTGTTTCAAAGAATCCCCTACAGTGTGGAAACAGGCCATTCAGCCCATTGAGTCCACGCCAACCTGAAAAGAGCATCCCACCCAGACCCCAACCCCTCTTCCCTTCCCATGGCTAATCCACCAAACCTGCACATCTTCGGTCAGTGGGAGGAAACTGGAGCACCCAGTAGACACCCACATAAACATCGGTAGAGCATGTAAACTCCACACAGACATTTACCTAAGGGTGGAATTGAGCCCAGGTCCCTAGCACTGTAAGGCAGTAGTGTTAACCACTGAGCCACCATTCCACCTCACATTTATATTTTCAAATCAACAAGTTTAGAGGGGTTATTAATCACCCCTGGAGCAGGTAGGACCTGAACCCAGACCTCACAGATGGGGACACCACCACCTGCAACAGAAAGGCCCTCCTACAATCCCTGCAGAGTTTTGGATTAGTTGGACCACATTTATGTGGGTGGAATAACTGGAGCAGGATTTGAACTGACTGACTTCCTGATGACAATAGGTGGCCAATGAAATTCAGGTGGTTTATCCATTAGATTACACAAACAGCAGTCCCAGAGAGCCCCAGGGCTGCTCTCTGATTAGAGAGAGAGAGATGAGAGGGTTACCACACTGAAGGTGAAGAGAGAGGCCGAGAAGGCAGAACCTTCATGGGAACCTCAGCTGGAGCAGGAATTGAACTCATGCTGATGTCTTGCTGTCCAGCCAACTGAGCTAACCAGTTACCTCTTTTTTAAAACATATCTAGAAGTGCTCTGACATATAACTGAATGTCTCATTTTCCCCATCAGCAAATCACCCATGGTATCTTTCTTTTCCATCTGTTAACCACCACCACTAAATGCCCCATGTTTTCCAATTTTATTAATTAACACACAAAGCCTGTTGGGGGAATGCAGATGAGGGAGGGATAGGAATCGGGGCAAAGGAGTGGCCTTTTATGTAAGGAATTCCTTTTTTATCTCAGTTTTAAGTGTGTGCCCTATTATTTTGTAACTAGGTCCCCTAACTCCTCCACTAATGGAAACTACTCCGTCAAGCTCCACCCCCACCAATACTTTACTTATCAACTCATTCAGAGATGGTCTGACATGCCTCTGGAACAGTTGGGATTTGAACTTTCAAGCCTAGAATCAGGGACACTGTGCCACATGATCCTCATTATTGTTTCTAAGCTATAACACCTGCTAGAGGCTTAGGTGAAAGTGAGGACTGCAGATCAGAGTGGTGCTGGAAAAGGTGCTAAGGTTTTCTCACTTACAACTCTTATTCTTTCATGTGTGCACAGCAAATGTCATATGTAAATCTAAGTGCAGTACATCCATTGATTCTCCTTGATCTATGGCATGTGTTCCCTCCTCAAAGAACTCCAAAAGATTGAGCAAACACAATTTCACTTTCACAAAACCATGTGGATTCTGCCTGATTACTTTGGAACTATCCAAGTACCCTGCTATAAAGTCTTTAACAATACTTCTAACAACAATTCCTCACATGTTTCCAATAACAGATATTGAGCTGACTGGCCTCTGATTTCCTGATTTTTGTCTTTTCCCTTTTCCATGAAAGGAATTATGTTTGTGACCTTTCAATCTAATGGGACCATCCCTGAATCCAAAAGGCTTTGGAAAATTAAAACCAATGAATCAACAATCTCACTTGTCAACTTCATTTAAGATCCTGGAGTGAAGTCTATTGTGACTTGAGTACTTATCAGCCCACAGATCCAACAATTTCCTCATACCACTTCCCTGGTGATTGTGGTTTTTCTGAGTTCCTCTCTCCCTTAAACAATCTGATTTGTAGTTACTTTTGGAATGTTACTTTGCAAAACACCTGCTCAGTTCATCTCCCATTCTTTATTTTTCACAATTAATTCTTCAGATTCACTTTCCATGTGACCAATACTCATTTTGTTAACTTTTTCTTTCTAAAATATTTACAGAAACTCCTACTAACCTTTGAAAATATTTTTTGCTAGCTTTGTCTCATACTTTTGTTTTTCTTTTCTTATTAATTTGTCATAATTCTATGTTTTTGTTTATATTCTGTCCAACCTTCTGACCTTTCATCTATCTTTGCAAAATAGTATACTTTTTCTTTCAGTTTGATATGACTTTTAACATTCCTAGTTAGTCATAGATGATGAATAAAGTTCCTTAGAACTTTTCATACTCTTTGGAATGTGTCTACTCTGAAATATCCCTTCAATATCTGCCCCCACATCTCTATTGCCCTCTCCTTTAGCCTAATTTGCCAATTCACTTAAGTCAGCTCTACTTTCATGTTCTCATAATTGCCCATATTTAAATGTCTTAAAATAGTCTCTGGCTCACTCATCTCTCCCTCAAACTATTACGCTATTGTTGCTGCTTCCTAGAGGTGCCTTCACTATGAGATCCTATCTTGTTACACAGTACCAGGTATAGTAGCCCCTGCTCTCTGGTCAGCTCCAAAAGATGCTGCTTCAAGAAACTCTCCTGACAACATTCTTTGGGTTTCTCAATCTGCTGTCCATCTGAAATCGCCCTTTGAATTGAGTGACTTCCCAGATTGAGAAAACAGTGATGCTTAGCAATGAATATCGGGGAACTGCATTTTGAAGAATACAAATCAAGTCCACTCAATATGTGCCATTTACAAGTTTTATGTGGATTGGGAGGTGATGCCTGTGGTCTAGTGAATACAGAGACTAAAGTAGACAATGCTGGAGAAACCCAGCATTCCTGCCAGTATAAAGGACAGCACGGTGGCTCAGAGGTTAGCACTGCTGCCTCACAGCCCCAGGGACCTGGGTTCAAGTCCACCTTCGGGTGACTGTCTGTGTGGAGTTTGCACGTTCTCCCTGTGGCTGTGTGGGTTCACACTGGGTGCTCTGCTTTCCCCCCATTTCCAAAGATGTGCAATCTTAGATGAATTAGTCATGGGAAATGCAGGGATAGGGCAGGATGTTCTTTAGAGTGTTGGTGAGGACTCGATGGGCTGAATTGCCTGCTACACATTGTCGAGGTTCTATGATCTGCAGAGAGTGGGAGACAGGATTAACTTTTCCAATCCGATGTGACTTCTTCCGTTCTGAAGTGTGGCACAAGTCCATGACGCTCCCTCAAAAATGAGGTCAGGAGAAATGACAGGTCGTCCATAACATTACGCTCAAGATCAGACTTGAAATGTAACTCTACCACCACAGAACCTGCCAATTCTCCAGCACTTCATTTCAGTTTGGAACTCCAGAGTGCATGTCTTGTTTTTTTTTCCACTTTATTATTCTCCTGGGAAGTATTTTTTTGATTAGATTAGATTCCCTACAATGTGGAAACCAGTCCACACCGACCCTCCGAACAGTAACCCACCCAGACCCATTTTCCTTCGACTAATGCACCTAACACAATGGGCAATTCAGCATGGCCAATTCACCTGACCTGCACATCTTTGGACTGTGGGTGGAAACCAGAGCACCGGAGGAAACCCACGCAGACACGGGGAGAATGTACAAACTCCACACAGACAGTCACCCGAGGCTGGAATCAAACTCGGGACGCTGGTGCTGTGAGGCAGCAGTGCTAACCACTGAGCCACCGTGCCGAGAGTGTTGGAGAGTCAGTAGCCCTGTCATGTCAGCATCAAAATATTGGAATGTATCATGACTGAAATGAATGTAAGGTCTTCTTTCAAACAGCTGGTGTGCTACAGTGATCAATCATCCCTAATGTGAGGCATTTCTCTGAAAGTAAGGAACGGCCACTCTGATCTTTGAGCAGGGCTGGAGGAAACTCTGAAATATATTTAAGTCTAGATGATTGTTCTTGTGGTTTATGATGTCATCTCAGCCACTGAGTGGTTTCCAGTTCTGGAAATCCTCTATTGTTGTATTGGTCTTGATGGTAATGATTCATTCCATGTGTACTGTCTGACATCAGAAAGACTCTCTAATGCATTTGCAAGATAGGAGCACAGTGTCTTTGGAAATACAGCCTGTTTAGCTGTGTATTATAAACTGCATTAGCCCTGTTTCTTCCTGCAGCCCTGTCGCATTATTAAGTCAGATGATTTCAATGAGTGCATGAGCTGTGTCAGGAAATGGAGCATCATCATTAAGAACTAGGATTTCTTGATGATTAAGGCTGGAACTAATGATGCACACTTCCTTCAGCATGATTTTGTCTGATTGTGGGGTTGCTTCATTAGCATTGCCTAGACTAACGAAGTGTAGCTGTAATGAAGCAGTTTCATGTCAAACAGCATGATTGATAAAGAGCTTTATGCTCTAAAAGAAATTCAAAATATAATTACAATTAGAACTGGTTGAGTAAAGTTATTATGGGACTGCTTAAGGGTAGTTGAAGTTCGGGATAATGTCAAGTTGTAAAATTAACACATCAAAACATAAAACGGGAATTGCTGTAATATTGATTACACAGTGTGTTGCTTTTTTTAAGGGAATGTTTCAGCCCAGTAACTGTTCTCAAAGTGAGTTTGCACCATTTACTTTAGTTGCGATTTTTTTATGTAGCTGGATTTGCAGAGTAAATCCCTCTGGAAACAATCGGCTGGCACTGCCCTGATATAATTTGTGCTTGTACAGTCTGTCCTGTTTTATGATTAGTTCCAATAAGTTGCCTTTTGTCCATTATTATCGAGAGGTCTGTTTAATTTTGAAAGTAACAAAAGATGAATAATTTAAAACAAAGGCTCATGCTCATTCAGTGAGGCCTACATGAGCAGTGAGCACAGACTGCGTGTGATTTAGTTGAATATAGATGTTATAAAGGTTTTGTTGTCCGTCATGTTAATAGGGAGCAGGAGCACACATTGCACTTGGCTCTATCTGTTCCCGCAGTAAAATCAAAAGTGTATTTCTCAATTGTTGCTCAGTTGGTAGCCATGTGCCTCTGAGTTAGAAAGCTCTGAGGTCAAGTCTCACTCCAGAACTTGAGCACAGAAGTCCAGGTTGACATTGCAGTGTGGTACAGAGGGAGTGCTGCATTGTCCGAGCTGCGACAGGGCTGCAGGAAGAAACAGGGCTAATGCAGTTTATAATACACAGCTAAACACATATGCCCTCTCAAGTAGCTGCAAAAATCCCCACATTACATGTCAAAGAAAATATGAAGAGTTGTACCTGACCAAATTAACTCCTCATTCAACATCACAACAAATAAATCGCCTCATCGTTATTGCATTGCCATTTGTGAGAGCTTGCTAGGAACAGAAGAGCAGGAGTAGGCCATTCTGCCCTTCAAGCCTGCTGTGCCATTCTAGAATATCTCCCTGAAAACCATATTCCTGTGCTATCCCCATATCCCTTGGTGTCATTAGTAACTATCAAACGCTCTCTTGAACACACTCAATCAAGTGAGCTATCGTAGCCTTCCAGGGGTGGGTAAATTTATCACAATGTTACTCCACAGGGCTGCTCTCTCAATAGATAGTAATGACTGGGGGTGTTTTAATCTGAGATGGACCACACCTCAGGGGAAAACTGGAGATGAGTGGGCCCTTCATAGTAACTTCAATTGACCCGACACTGTTGGTGTCACTGAATGTTACAAACCAGCCATCCAGCCAACTGAGCTGGAATTCGCAGACTCAGCATTCTCTGAATGAACAACTTTGTCCTCAGGTTTGTTTAAATGGCCTGCCTTACATTCTGAGATTGAACCCCCACTCCCTCCAGTTCTCGATCCCACCGCCAGGGGAAACGTCCAACCTGTTTGCAGAAGGGAAGATGTTTTGCTCAAATGGAGTTTGTGTGGGGGAGACCTCCACGTGTCTGTCAAATTTCGATCTGGAGAACGGTTTATTTTGTGTTTGAAACTTTTTTTAAAAAATTACGCAAAAAATATATGTGAAGAAGGAGAGATTGTTTTACATTTGGAGCGTGAGAGGAGGCCAACTCGTGGACGGCTCTGAAGAGAGAATTCTTTTTATCCAGAGATTAAAAACTGACAGTGGGAGGACTTGGGGAGGAGGCGTTTGGTTTGATTGTTTACTCTAAGTGCTTGATTTGTTTTTAAGTTTTATTTAATCTTTTGCATGATTAAGGTTAAAATTTGTGGGCAAGGAAGGGTGGTTTCTTTTATATATAAGATGCTATTGAGAGCTGCGTTTTAGGCTTATTGTCCCTGAGGGCATGCAGGAGAGTTAGGTACCCAGTAGAATTACAGAAGTGATGGCACATCAGGATCAGCCAGATAGATGTCAATGTCAAGAAAGGTAGGAAGATAGTTCAGAAGTCTCCTACTGGAGAAGGAGCAACACTTTACCTTCTCTCTCAAACAGAGATTCAGTTTCGGATACTGTTGAAGGGGATAGTCTCTCAAATGAAAAGATAAGTGGCAGTCAGATCTTGGGCATTAAGGATAAATCTTACATTAAGCAGGGTTTGTCAATTTTTTCAAAGAATAATTGTGATAAGGGATTCTCCTGTCATGGGCACAAACAGGCAGTGAGCGTGAATCTAGGATAGTATATTGCTTTCCTGGTGCCAAAACATTTGAAGCTTATTGTTAAAAGGGAGAGTGAGAAACCAGAAGTAGGAGTGACATAGTTAGGGAAAGGGTTAAGGCTTTGGAGAGTGAGTATAAGAGGTTAGGTGGAAGGTTAAAAAACAGAACATTAAAAGTAGTAACCTCTGGTTTACGCTGGTGCCACGTTCTAATGAAGGAAGGAATAAAAGGATAAAGGATATAAATTGGTGGCTGACGAGGTGATGAAATGTGCGGGGATTCAGTTTCTCGGATCACTGAGATCTCTTCTTGGATATAAACGACCTGTTCTAAAAGAATGGGTTTCACCCAAACTGGAAAGGGACGGATGTCCTCATGGGGAGATTTGCTAGTTCTATTTCAGGACCCTGGAAACTATTGGGTTCCTAAATACCAGTGAAAATAGAGAGACAATGAAGAAGGTTTTGGCTCTAAAAAGAACAAGCCAATCAGAAAAGGCAGACAAGAGAACGTCAGAGAACTCCGAGGTAACTCTGAAAACTTAAACTACATTTATTTCAATGCAAGGGGTCTTACAGGTAAGGCTGATGAACTCAGGACATGGATTGGAACATGGGACTGAGACAGGATAGCTATTCCAGAAACTTGGCTGAGGGAAGGACAGGATGGGCAGCTCAGTGTTCCAGGTTTTAGATGCTATTGGAACGATAGAAAGGGAGGCAAGAGAGAAGGCGGTGTGGTATTTTTGAATAAAGGAAACATTACGACTGTCATTAGAGAGGATCATCCAGTGAAAATATATGGGTAGAACTTAGCAATGACAAAGGGGTGATCATCTTCTTTGTACGATAGGGCCTCATAAAATTCAGAAGGAAATTGAGGAGCAAATATGTGGAGAGACTGCAGGTTTTCTAAAGAATAATAAGGTTGTAATCATAAGTGATTTTTATATTTCAAACATTGACTAGGACTGCAATATTGTTAAAGGCTTGGATGATGAGGAATTTGTTAAAAGAGTTCAAGATAATTTTTTTTATCAATATGTAAATGTTCCTACTGGAGAAGGAGCAACACTTTACCTTCTCTTGGGAAATAAGGCAGGGCAAGTGAATGAAGTGTTAGTAGGGAACACATTGGGATTAGTGATCATAATTCTATTAGTTTTAAAATAGTTATGAAAAAGGATAAGCCTTCCATGAAAATTAAAGATTTTAATTGGAGTAAGGCAAACTTTAATAGTATGAGATAAGAACTTTCAAAAGTTGATTGGATAAAGGAACAACTGACTTTCAGAACTGTGATAATGAGACTTCAGAGGCATCGTGTTCCTATTAGAGTAAGGTGAGGCTGGTAAGATTAGGGAACAATGAATAAATAAAGATATTGATGTTCTCAACAAGAATAAAAAAGAATCACACCTTAGATATAGACAACTGGGATCAAATGAATCTTTGTAACAGTACAGAGTATTGGAGTACTTATAAAGATGGAAATCATGAAGGTAAAGAGGAGTTATGAGATAAGCCTTGACAGATAAGGTTAAGGATAATCCAAAGAGATTCTACAAGTACATTAAGAGCAAAAGAGAATCTAGAAAAAGACTAGAGACCCTTAAAGATCAACGAGGTCATCTTTGTGTTGAACCTCAGGAGATGGGAACGATATTAAATGAATATTTTGCAACAATGGAGAAAGAAACGAAGGCTAGAGAACTCAGGGAAATAAATATTGATGTTTTGAAAACAGTTCACATGACAGAAGAGGAAGAGCCGGAGGTCTTAGAAAGCATTAAGGTAAGTAAACCTCCAGGTCCTGATCAAGTGTATCCGAGTTCGTTGTAAGAAGTTAAGGAGGAAATTATGGGGCCGCTTAGCAGAAATATTGTACCATCTATCACCACAGGTGTAGTACTGGAGGACTGGAGTGTGGCTAATGTTGGGTTTTTATTTAATAAAGGCTATAAGGAGAAGCCTGGGAACTATCGACCTGTGAGTCTGACATCAGTGGTGGGTAAGTTGTGGAAGGGATTCTGAAAGATAGGCTTTACATGCATTTGGAGAGGCAAGGATTGATTAGGGATAATCAGCATGTTTCATGTGAAGGGAATTGTATCTCACAAACTTGATTGAGTTTTTTGATGAAGTAACCAAAATGATTGATGAGGACTGAGCAGTAAATGTTGTTTACTTGGACTTTAATAAAACCTTTGATAAGGTTCCACATGATAGGCTAATCAGTAAAGGGTGAGCTTGCTAATTAGATATAAAACTTGCTTTACAGTAGAATACAGAGGGTGGTGGTGGAGGGTTGTTTTTTGGACTGGAGGCCTGTGACCACAGGGATCAGTATTGGATCAACTTTTGTTTGTTATTTATATAAATGATTTGGATGACAATATAGGAGGCATGGTTAGTATGTTTGTGGGTGACACCAAAATTGGTGGGGTAGTAGACAGTGAAGAAGGTAATCTAAGATTACAAAGCGATCTTGATCAATTAGGTCAATGGGCTGGGGAGTGGCAGATGAAGTTTAATTTGGATAAATGCGAGGTATTGCATATTGCATTTGGATAAATGCGAGATAAAATAATCAAAGGCATGAATTATACAATTAACAGTAGGATCCTGGGTAGTGTTGTAGAACAGAGAGACCTAGGGCTTCAGGGACATAATTCTTTGAAGTGTGCATCATAGGTAGACAGTGTGGTTAAGAAGGCATTTAGCACACTTGCCTTCATTGCTCAGATCTTTGTGTATAGGAGCTGGGGCATTGTGTTGAGGTTTTATCGGATGTTAGTGAGGCCTCTTCTGGAGTACCGCGTGCAGTCTGGTCACCTGGCTATAGGAAGGATATTATGAAGTTGCAGAGGTTTAGAAAATATGTACCAGATGTTGCTGGGTATGGAAGGTTGAGTTATAAAAATACTCTGGATAGACTGGGATTTTTATCACTAGAATGTAGGAGTTGGGTGGTGACCTTATAGAGATTTGTAATGTCGTGAGGGGCATAGGTACGGTGAATAACAAGGGCCTTTCCCCTGAGGTGGGGAAATCCAAAACTAGGGGTCATACTTTTAACGTGAGAGGAGAAAGATTTAAAAGGACTTCAAGGGCAATATTTTCACACAGAGGGTTAGTGTGAGGAATGAACTTCCAGTGATTAAGTTAAAGTCACGATGTTTAAAAGACATTTGGATAAGTAAATGAATAGGAAAGGTTTAGAGGGATTTAGGCCAAACATAGGCAGGTGGGACTGGTTTGGTTTGGTAACATGGTTGGTGTGGACTGGTTGGACCAAAGAGTATGTTTCCGAGCTGCATGACTCTATTACTCTACAATTGTTGTAAGTTTCTATGAATTACCTCTAGTCTTCTAAGCTCTGGAGAACACAGGCCCAGTCTCTTCAATCTCTCCTCACAGGATGGTCCCATCATCCCAGGAATCAGTCTGCATTCCCTCTACGACAAGTCTATCCTTCCTTTGGTAAGGAGACCAGAACTGGACACAATATTCCAGACGCAGTCTCCCCAGTGTTCCCCAGGTGGAGGATGGTTTCTTTACTGCTGTGGGAATTAGTTGCTGTCGTTGCTGACAAAGCTATAATTGCTTTTGGAATAGTTCAGAGAATGTTCGCTTGAATCCTATCCAGGATGATGGAGTTACCTTATGAAGAAATGTTGAACAGCCTGGGCTGAGACCCAATGAAGTTTAAAAGACTGAGAGGTGATCTTATTTAAACATACAAACTCCTGAAGGGATTTCACAAAGTGGACTCTGAGAGGATGTAGGGTGTAGAGACTCAAAAAGGGTCATGCTATAATGATGGAGATTGGGAGAATTTTACTCTCTCAGAGAGGTTTTAACCAATGCAGTTTTCTTCCCCAGAAAGGAGTGGAGGCTGGGACACTGAGTTTATTCAAGGCTATGTTTTGCAATATGGGGGTGTCAAGGGTGTGGTTCAGACCACCTCCACATCAGCCAATGGGCTGAGCGAACAGAGGTGTTAATGACTTATCATTCCCTGGAGTCCTCTGTTTATAAGTTGCATCAAAAAGTACTCAATTGATTATAAAGTGCCAGATCCCAGCCAGCAAAGTGCCAGATCCGAACCAGATCCCACCCAGGAAAGATCCAGATCCCAGCCACAAATGCCAGATCCAAACGAGATCCCACCCACCAAAGATCCAGATCCCACCCAGCAAGGTGCCAGATTCCAGATCACAGCAACTCACTGCTTTAAAGAGAGTTTGTCACGTCACTGTTTCTTATCTATTGATATATGTGTGACTGAGGGATATTGGACAGATCTCCTCGTGATCTCAACACTTTCAGTAACGTAACCACAGTGTGTGGAGGCTCATTTGTCAGTGAGTGAGCACACTTTGTCAGTGAGTGAGGACACCTTGTCAGTGAGTGAGGGTGCATTGGGAGTGCTGGAGCTGGTCTGTTGATATTCTCCCAGAATGTGGTTGCTCTAGGCTTTCCAAGTGCCCAGGATTGGCCAGGAATCTCCCAGGAATTGAAAATCAATCTTCAGGACAGGGCTGTGTGCAATCCTGGAGAAAAAAAAATCATTAGGGTGTTAAAAAATATGGTTTTCTTTTGTCACTGTTTTTGATTGAAATTGTGAGGGGGTTGTGGGTGTGGGGTGTGTGGGTGAGGGGTGTGTGGGGGTGGGTGGGTGAGGGGGTTGTAGGGGTGGGTGGATGAGGGGGTTGTGGGTGTGGGTGGGTGAGGGGTATGTGGGGGGTGGGTAGGTGAGGGGGTTGTGGGTGTGGGTGGGTGAGGGGTATGTGGGGGGTGGGTAGGTGAGGGGG